>NC_064002.1:11349204-11659604 GCF_932276165.1 Plutella xylostella
ACTGCTCTATGTATTATTACAGTAAAGTATCATTTAATTCACCATGTGACAACATTTTGGCTGGTACAAAATCATAACAAAAAACCGACAGTAGCATTCCGGTTTTAATTATTTTACGATTATAACACACCGGCCGTTTTTATTGTGCCTCTCAACGTAAATAGCTTTATAATGTATTAAAATATATTCCACGAGCACCCTTTTTAGTAGGCGTTCGCCCATATCATAAGGGTTTACGTACCATCTGAAGGTTCACAAAATAAATGTTTCTGTTGTTGAATTTTGGAACTAATTTCTCCGTTGTCTGAGTAAGTTTTGGAATGTTATTATTTGTGTCTGTTATAATGACGTGTGAAGCTAGGCTAATGGTGTCAGCTAGTAGGCCTGCACCTGCACACAGGTGTTCGTGGATAACAAAGCATTTCCCTTATTTACATGTATTGCCACATTTCACGCTTTTGTTGCCCGCCTCATCATTTATTTTCCTCTTATTGTTGTTGTCAGTTCAAGTTTGGTTATGGATGTTTTCGGCGTTTGTGGACACATTAGTTACAATTTATCTTGAGCAGTGGCAACTCTGTCATGATTTGTTACGCTTTATTGTTTCAAACTCATTTTTTATAAGTAACCTACACATGATTTATGTCTCGGTAGATATGGTTTTAATATTCATGAGCAAAAATTTTAGAAAGGATGAGTTTTTTAAATAATACGACTCAGTGCACAGTTAAACATAATTTATTTCATATTATTTTAAGTATCACAGATCCATTTATTTTAATAGTCATTAACAAAAATATATATAGTCTACGCCGGCGATAAAGTTTCATGTACAAACTTGTGAATAAAGGTCCTTCTACTGTTTCTAACTGCGATACAGATATTTACACAATCTATTTCTTTATATACAAAGATTGAAAATAATCTTGATATTTAGTATGAAGTGAAGGAATTACAGCGAGAGGAGTAGCAGATCTATACACGAAAAAAGTCGTAAATGCAATCTTTGAAGTCTTAAAGTTACAGTAAATACAAACAATATATTACTACATTATTGTTAAGTATGTAATCGATAAGCTCTGTTGAGTGACCTTCAAGAATATTTTAAACATTATTGCCCAATTTGCGCAATGGCATACGAGATTTGGCACAAAATTTTGATTTGAAAGCGACTTTGAAGATTAAAACACAATCGCAAGCAAAAAACGTGAACTCAAGCGATAAAACATTTCATTCAAAAATAGTGAACATACAGATACGGTTATAAAATTAACAAAATACCAAAATGTAACAGACTGCCACCACAATTTTGGTTTGGCAGTGTTTCTTTTCAAGACATTATAGGCACTATTATTGCTACAATAATATAATATTCTTTCCCTTGCTTATCTACAGCAGAGTACAATAATAATAATCTATACAAAATAGACTACCACGATTTTACATTTAGGCCGTTGGCCTACGAAACTATACTTTCGCTAACGTAACATTTTACCTACTAATTAGTTTACCAACAATTCGTTCATTACAATCTTAAAGGTACTTCGTACAGTTAGTCATACCTTCTAAATATTAAAAGTTGGGTATAAAACGTGCAGTCTTGGTGTCCTGGTGTTCATAACCAGGAGGGCGTGCCCTGCAGCAGGTCGGCGGCGTCGTGGCGGTCCATCTGCCTCAGCGCCGCCGCCAGCGCCGCCGTGGCCCCCGCCGACCGCTCGCGACACTCCCACAGCTCCAGAATAGCCTCCGTCGGCGAGCTCTTCGTAGCGAACCACGTCGTGTACCGATCCACTCCCAACCGCGACGCTAGAGCCCGCCAATCGTTACCGCGCGCATTCGGCGGGTCCAAAACGGCACACAGTTGCCGTTTTAATCGAGAGCTCAGCTTAAATGGACCTTCGCTTGCACACTCATTAACCCCAACCTCGGTCACTGTTATGTTTCGCTTTGCGCTGCCCTCCGAGCCTTCCTCGCTCCGGCACATTCTAGACTCTAAGAGATTCTCCGTTATATTGAAACTCCTTTGCGACTCCGCCCGCGGCGATCGACCTCTCGGTGACCTACTCCTGACGTCGTCTAAGGATATTCTAAACACCTGTTTGTAAGACGGGTTTGTTCTCTGACAAGCTGAGAAGGTGAAGTCGATTGAATCGCAATCGTGCGTTCTCTCTAGCACAAAGCTGCAGTGCAATGCATTGTAATGCGAATTCCAGACGTGGTTGAATGGAATCTCCTGGTATTGATTGCCGGGCTTCGCTTTCCAGCCGGGACTGACGCTTTCTAAGCCTAAACATAAACTAGAGCCTCCGTCTTGGAACAGTAAAGTTTTGGGTCGGTCGACTAGAACACCGCCCATTTTCTTTTCCTGTTCCTGGCAGTAGTACATTGCGCACGGCGTGTCCTCGAATACGTAGACTCGTATGCTGTATTCGGAGCACGCCTCGGTCGGCACAGCCGGCGCGTAGATAGCTAATTGTAGCGCTTTGACAGCTTTACCGTTGAAACTTTCCCCGACGAGCACAAACGTGGACAACATGTCGGTGACGAGGAATATCTTGTCGCCGTCGAGCTGCGTGAACACGGGGGTGTTTATTGTCTCCTGGCCGAGACCGACTATTTTCTTCCACTGAGGTTGGTTGCTATCAGATTTGACGTTATGGTCGATGGCGAATAAGGAGAGGTTCCAGAAGCCGTGCTTGAGACTGGCGCAGTGCGGGATCTGCAGGATGACGGACTTGTTGAGCTGCAGCCGCGGGGGGCCGCACTTCACTACCGGACTCAATTGCGTGATACCTGCGGGGCAAAAGCGATTCTATATTTTTTGTTTCTAGAATAGCTGTCGTGCGCGAGTGAGCTTATTTCGACTAATTATAGGTGTTGATAATGTTGGGGGCCTTTTAAATTGCTATGTAAATTTAAAACAGTTTTAAATCAACTGGCTAGTCAGTTATTTTTTCTACCATTTATACATACCTTTTCCCAGTCGCGGTCGGTATCTGTCATCCTTGACGACAGCCACGTACATCTGTTCGCGTCGTCCTCTGGCCAGGGCGTTTTCCGGGACGGAGAGCGCGACACCGGCGGCCGGGAGCGCCAGCCTCGTGCCCGCCATCGACACCGCCATAGACTGCGATGTCGGAGAGTTAGACACCAGCTCCGCGAGCTGAAGGGTCACTGACTCGTTTGCCGCGTCGTACATTGAGCCCGCTATGCAAAGGAATTGGTTGGTTAGTGTTGATTGTTCGGTAAGTCAGTAATTAGAAATACAAAATAGTTGGTCGTGTGCTTGATTTTGTTGTATTTTACAATTTTTACCTAATATGTTTTCTTTTTTCATTTTTGTACGCCGAGAATGTAAGGAATTAGGTACTATTCAGCGCCGGTAGAGAGAAAGACACCTCTACGTCGAACTAGCGTGGTAAGAAATAAAGAAAATTCATGAAGGATTTTTTCATAATTTGAGGGACAGTGTAACACAAAACAAAACACTATCACATAAATAACTAATCTACTACTAAATAGGTACTTACAGCTAGTGAAGCAACTGGACACGGAGTGTTCTGATTCGCTGTACGGCTTGCTGTCGTACTCGTCACTCTGTCCTTTACTGGAGGCGCAGGGCGTCATCTGCTGGTCCACTGGAGACGCGTAGCTGTTGGGGGAAATACACGTTAATATCTGCTATTGTTTATAAATAAAAAAACGGGGGAAAAACTGATTTGATCAATAATGTGTGAATAAGACGAAAACAAGTTATTGGTTTGATCGTTAAACTATAGAGAAAAGGGATATTTTATGATGTGAACATTTACTCTTGCTACTTAGTCTAAAGCAAATTTTGAGCCCGTTTATATAACATAGACTACTGTATCTTTCTATAATATAGCGTGTCTGTATTAGTGGTGTCCACTATAGGTCTCGTAGGTATACCGCACTACGTTTATCAGCAAATACAAACACTTTAGCTCTTTCTATATTTACTGGTCTGTATTTATTAATTTATCATGATAAACGTTTTTTTAACTATTCATTTGAAATATGAAAAAGAGTTGTGGTTTTATAATTAGCAGTATTTTCATGTTATCATAATATTAGGTTAACATGTCTAATTTCAGAATGAAAGAATTTTGTACACAGGTAATAAAGTGTAGATTTAAACGCCATTTTGCATGACCATCCGCCGTTTCGCGTGTGAACTGAAATTCATTAGCTCGTACTTTACAAGGTTCCTGAAATTCCAGAAGTTGTAAAAATAAAGTTTTGTGGATTATGAGGTTCTTAGTTTTTACGATTTTAATTTTCTCTCTAACTGGCATTTCAAAGGGATTAGAAAAATTACAGTGCCGTTTATGGAAATAAGAACTCTGTGAATTGAAGTCATCTAGAATTTACACATGCTAGTTTTTATAGTTTATCTTGACTGCAAATGCATTGGTATAAATACAAAAATGCATAAAAAGCTGCGTGTAGCGTGTACCTACTAGTTAAGCATCATCACTATATTCAAGTTATCCGAAGCCGCATTTTTTATAATTATTATGTTAGCACATTAATGTGTTTGTAAATCCATTAACGATGTCAGGCATAAGTTATTCAATGTTTTTTTAAAGATTTAAATAGGCAAATATTTCTCTATTGTTTGGGCTTTTGAAATAATATTTAGATATGTATTAGCCATTCCGAAGGCTCTCGGCTAGCCTCTTAAGAGTTTTTGAGTTTGTATAGTATAGTAACTAGAGATTTAGAAAAACACATGGTAGGGTAACGTAACGTACCTAGGGACATTTTCGACTACCCCAACTTTGAATGAAGCTATCGCAGCGTACAACTAAGATATTAATGTGAAATTTTGTTTATTCGGTAGGATATATAATCTATTATCACTAGTATTTGTGCTAAAGCTTTAGTGTGGCCAGATTTTATTAAATTAAGATAAAAGTAAAAAGGCTTGTTTTGACCCAAGGTACGTTACACGTTTGTACCTTGGGACACTGTTTCCTATAGCTTTGTACTATGGAAAATGCAAACTTCAAAATAACGCCTTATATCTCTGTTCTTATTGATTTACTGCATCTCTCTTCTGTCTAGTTTCACTCTGGCACTAATAAAAACAGAGATATAAGGCGTTATTTAGATGTTTGCATTTTCCATAGTACAAAACCATAGGAAACAGTGTCCCAAGGTACAAATTTCATCGTGTCCCAAGGTACAAAAAAGCAATATTTAACCAAAATTTAAATATCTTTATTTTTAATTAATAGGAATCTTTCAGATAATTGCCATGTCATAAAATTAAATAACTGAAAAGTTATACGTGACATCCATGTCTTTATTTTGAGAATGCCTCAATGAGATAAAGCAACACAAAAAACTATACAAAAGCTACTTTTGACTCCAAAAAACTTCATATTGTCTTTAACACACACTCGATGCTGGTATGATCACGAGACTCACTAGTTTTGCCAAGCGAGTAAAATACTATACCTATTGTAGAATTTTAATGTGTTTATTTAGCCGGTTTTTAAAATACAATCAATGTCCCGAGGTACAAGCGTCCCAAGGTACGTTACGTTACCCTACCTATAATTAAATTTCATTAAAAATAACGATGGATATGAAAATCACCTTAAATGCGAAAGCTTGTGAGTAGGTATGTGTGAATGTTTGTTATGCTTCACGTCAAAACGGCTGAACCGATTGTAATAAAATTTTGCATAGAGTTAGTTGATACCCTGGATTAACACATAGGCAACTTTTTATTACAGAATTTCCACGGGAAAACTTTTTAAGGGCGAAGCGAAGCTCGCGGCAACAGCTATACATAATTAACACAAACCTGTTAGTAAGATGCGGCACATCATAGTGGTGTTCAGCTCGTGTATCCATGGCAGGATGCTCGTACCGCGGGGGCCGGTGCTGCATGAGGTCGGGCGCCAGGGAGAGGGACTGCTTCTCCACCGTGGGGTATAGCTCCGGTTGGAAGTCTGCTTTGGGAAGGTTTTTGTTATTTTTTTGATAATAATGACGTAAGTTTATGGTGATCACAGATGACCGTGACCATGACTTTGAAATTGTTAGGTGATCGGAATGAAATTTGTATTATTGATAGGAATTGATATTGCCTACAATTAATTGCAAACACATAGGTGAATTCTTATTCGATTAGACACCCATAGTTATTAAAACACAAATGCAATGTAACAGTAAAACTGAACTTAAGCTGTAACAAAAGTAGTAGGTATAGAAAGCCAAATGTGACCGTGGTTCTTGACGTAACATGGCAAAAGCCCATGGCCTATGATGATGATGAAGCCAAAAGAGGTAGACTAAAGGAGTCTTTCAGTACCACTCTTTTTGTGCTTACTACACCACTTTTCCAACACCTTCCAAAATTTTTGACACATACCAGTCCTAGTCATGGTGTACAAGGAATGATCCCTGGTCTTCCTCTGCAGCAGCTTGTAGACGACGGCGGAGCCCGCGAGGAACACGGTGACGGCGACCGCGATGCCGATGTAGAGTGGTACGTCGTTGTGGGCCGCTGCTGGGGGGAGGGAGAGGGGTTAGATGATGCTGATGATGGTCACATTAGCAGATCTGTAGGTACTAAATAGGTAGACTTTAGGTCCTCTTTTTACAAGTTTCTTCTTTTACACATATATACACACACGCACTCACGCCTTGTACTAATGTACTCCCTTGCGGGGTAGGCAGAGGTGCATTGCTGCACCCACTTTTCGCCAGAGTGTTATGTTAGTCCCAATGTAATAGGGGGCGGGCCTATTGCCATTTTACGGGCACATCCAAGACCCGAGAACAAATATCTGTGTTTAAACAAATATCTGCCCCAGCCGGGAATCGAACCCGGGACCATCGGCTCAGTAGTCAGGTCACTAACCACTACGCCATTCGGTGCCTACACATATATGAGTAAGCACAATTAAGTACTCAACTATTTTTAAACTGACTCTATTCCATTAAAAGGTAACCTGCTAAAGATTGTTATTAGCAATAAGGACGCCTCGTGTTGTTCTTGTTGCAGATAGAGTGTATTATTTTGTGATATAGGTAGTTTATTCACGCGATCTCATTAAAATTCAATAAAAAGTTTTTTTCTTTAAAAGTAGACTTTTATTGTATTGTTTTCCTCTGAGGTAGGTGACACTTTGGATAACCACATAGGCATGGTATACATATCTCTATTGAAAGTAAAAAAACCTTGATAAGGACGATAAGACGTAAAACACCTGAAACGATTTGCTGAAGCAAAGCTGGGAAATATTGAACAAATTTTGTGAGCATGATAATACAATTTAAACTTTAAACCGAGATAAACTTTTATTATGACAGCGGTAAGAACAAAATAGATGAACATTTCAACTAAAACAATGAAAGTTGTGATGATGAGTATTAACCCAATAATAAGTTGTGAACTTGTGACCCAGTTGGAGAGCTTCATTTTAAGGAATGTCTGCTGGTGCTGACTCAACCAAAAGTAGGTAGTTTCCAACAGCCATAAATTCAGAAGAAAAAAGTTATTCTCATGAGAACATATGAATTTGTTGTTTTCCACTAACATTAAGAACTCTTACTGCAGTTTTTGTAACAAAGTACATAATTTCACTGGAGGACTCAAAAATTTCTTGTGAACTATAAAATAAACCACAGAATTACGAACTCCACCTGCATATGATAAGCTTAAAACGCCCGATTTTATGAGTTAGACTATAAAACGGGACTGGGTAGATGTAGTGTTGGGATGCAGACAACTGAATCATACGAATTTGTGATTTATATGAGGTCTTTGGCATCGTTGTTAAAAACGAATAAAGTCGTGTAAGGAGCCATTCAGTAATCAGTTTTTGCATAATTCTCAATTAACATAATGACTTAGTTCAAATCTAATAAATTAGGTAAGCAGATTTACAAATAAAAAAAATACAACTACAATGTATTTATATATGATGAGAAGAATTATTTTTACAAATATTTCCTTTGTATACGTAAATATTGCCAACACTGTCATATTTCCCCTTCAGCAACTTATCCTGTCTGCTCAATCTTTAAGTTCGTATCAGTTACATCACTATTCCCAAGTTCTGGCAGTGGGCCTTTAATATTATTTATGTCATCGCCTCCCCAAGTTTATGATTGGACACGCGGCTGAGTTTTAACGTCTGTTTTTTGTGTTATTACATCGCCGTGAAAAGATTTTCAAATTAGGCGACGAAGTTTTTGTTGGACAAATTTCTATACATAGAAAGCGCTTTTGCGTCTTTTAATAATATATAATCGCATAAAACGCTTTAGCATCTCTGTCCCGGTGGAACATGATGAAATGAACGAAAGAGGGAAGTTATTTAGAGACTCGTATAATACCAAAAAAACCAAAACACTTAATTAAAAATCACATCATCCACATATAAAAAGCAAGAGATTCACTGAAGCACTAAGTGTTATCTTTTAACAGAATCTGTATACAAAGTAACGTGGTTCTGTACAATGAAGCCATCGGATTCGCGAGTCCGATAACGATCTTCGCATCGAATGAACGAGTAATTAAAAACCATTCGATAGTGGGGCCCGCACAGTGGGGATGTGTTTGCACCTGGCTTAGGAAGGGGTCCCGACTCAAATACGATTGTTGTTCGAATAAAGCTAAAAATAAAACGAGAATTGAAAAAAGAATTGGGGAACAAAAGGAAAAAGCTGCTGTGAGAATAAAAAGTACTGTGTAACAAAAGTTTTACCAATTAGGTAAAGCACAAACAAAAGAAGAATACCATAATAATAGCATTTTAATAAGGAGCTCCATAGCTTGTTTGTGTTAGCAGCTTAATAAAACCACAATGAAAACAAAAAGAGCTAGAAAACAGCTCGCAAACAGACAGCGTAGTTGATAAACTCGTGTATCACATGTGCAAAGGGGATAAGGTTGAACTTTTGTAATTTAGATTCAGTCTCGATATAAAACAGACGGACTCCATACCACGTTCAACTTGTAACTGGGGCATACCAAGGAAACCGCGTACGCAATACTAATAAAATCCACTAAGCACCTATAAAATTGATTTCATAAACATCATTCAAGGGCGTACAGTGAGGATAACCTAAATGTAGCTGCTGCTGGTGTTAGAAAATAAGTCTTACGACGCACGAATCAAGAGCAAAGAAGCCTCGATGTGGCTTTTTTTGCTACATAGTAAAAAGTATTAGTAGGATACCTACCTACCACCAAACTGTAATGTTTTATTTTTTTATAAATTGCTTTACATTTTAGAACCTTGCCTGCTGGTCGACTGTACACAGTTTATCACTTTATAATGTTTAAAGTACTTTAATGTTGCCACTTCATTTTCACCATATCCTTCTGAAACCGACACTTGTGCGCCCACATTTTGGTAAACCCGTAAAAGTTTGTAGGATGTTTGCAAGTCATAAAGCTCTGGTAGTATTGAGCTATTAGTATTAGGGGTATGTCATCTGTGCCAAAAATATTCATTGCATTTTATAAGTACCTATCGATTCTGTGACGATATTCTTGACAATTATAATTTTAACCCTTAACTTCAGCTTCAATAATTGAAAATTTATAAGAGCATGTTCATAACTCATCAGATTGCTGTCGAAATTTGTATGAGTGTGTAAGCATTCAATTGTACAGCCATATATTTGCACTGCAGTAAGATTGCAGATACCGAATCCAAATCGAAATTTACAAACCCTTGTCGTTTCGTCCATAACGCAGTAGGAGGCCTGGCGGAATTAAATACTAAAACTGCACCCCAATCTCGAATAACAGCTGTAAATGTAGGGTTATAAGGGTTAAGCTGCATTGGAGTGGGTTCCGTACGGTTCGAATGGCGTTTTCGATCGCCCGCTGCGTTCACTCCGCGAGATCACAACAAATCAGTTCTGAGACCTACCTCCAGTGTTGTATGGATGTCTACATACACATAAATGTTATATTATACGATCCCTAAACTAATGTCTGGGTATAAAAATCTATTTATGAGAGTACCTATGTAGATCGAATTGGGTATAATGTACGGAGTTATCGCTATAACCTTGACCAATGACTCCATAATATCGATACTATGCCTCATACTTTACATGGAAAATAATGATATTGATAGCAAACAAAAACAAAAACTATTTTGAACACGTTACCCCAAATAATTATTTACGAAAATATCCCTCTATGTTTATCCTTTGGCTTATTTCTTGCCAAACATTTCCTTCCGACTAACACTGCTAATGACGAGACTCCTTTCAAAAGAAACCCTCGTAATAAGTCAGCAAAAATACAACCTAATCATGGCAAATGAAAGCACCCAAAATAGGTCTGTTAGCACTGAATGAGAGTACACTATTCACGCGTTTAGGTAACAAAAGATGAAAAAGAGCTATAAAATTTCGCCATTCGCGCTTTGTGCGCTTGCAATTAGGCTAATGAAGTGAGGCGAGGGCCCCAGTGTGAATGAATAGCTCTCTTCTTCAACCACTGAGGCTTTTCCAGTAAAAAAGTTTCACTATTTGAAGGGAAAATACCTACTCGTAAAGAGGTAATTTTTTTGTTACTAATATTTAAAGAGGAAATCATCAAAGTAATTAAATTTCATTTCGAAGAGTTGAGTTATGAAATCTAGTTTAAGTTTCGATTTGGATTAAATATAGTACACACGTTTTCGATACTTAAAATTTTACTTACTGATATGCAATATATTCTAAGCAAGATAAATTTTGTCTCAATTTAAAAGAAAATGTTTGTTTTGATACATTTACAGTTTAATAGTGCTTACTAGAAAAGTTTCTTTCGAGGAATGCCTCGCAATATGTCTGAGCGGATAATGGAAGAAGCGTGCGAATGACATATTTAGGTTGGGTCATGTGTTTCAAGCAGCTCAGTAGATTGACTAGCGCGTTTCAGTAGGTAACCAATGGGTTTATAAACTTTAATAAATTTACTTTAGGTATGGAAAAAGTTAATTTTACTTTTAGATAATACAGTAAGTATTGGAGTTAAGTACCGGAAATAAATATTTGGAAGAGGGATAAAAATGCATACTAGAACACCGGATAAAAGTACAACTTTTGGAAATCCAAAACCAATATTTTCAAACGTTTCAGCCAAACGAACGGAATAAAGAATACAATGTGCTGGAGAAGCCTCGAGGCTATTTATCAAAATATACGATAAACAGACGCAAAGGAAATTGAAATCGAGTCAGTAGGGACCACCGAAATGATTTATTGCTATTTATTATAATAACAAAATATGGATTGATCATTTCTCAATGGCTATATCGTATGCAGACCACCCAGCGAGCAAGGGTTGTAAACATGGAATTGAAATTCATCGTCTATAAATAATACTATCGATTGTATTAGCATTTCATTTAGTTCTTATGTTATTGGCGCTTTTGAATTGATAGTCTATTATTTAACTTTTGTCAGATGGATCTATGTAGGTGTAACTTGTACAGTAATCATTGCATTAACCAATAGTTATGTTATTTTTAGTTCAAAATATTCGTACGCATTCAGATCACGCTCTGACAGACCCTCACTTATAACGTATTTAGAACAGGTTGATAGGACCCAGATGGTCACGGCCCAAATTTTATAACCCTCCAACCTTTCAACTCGGACCAGTTTATATTGAGCCCCAATATCTCATTAAACTTCTCAGAGATCTTACCAAGTTTAAGGAGGGTAAAGAGATCAAAGGTAAATGGTGCGTCGCAAGGAGTTTCAGTAGATAGGACGTTATAAAACCGAACAGGCATTCCTTGTAGCATTTCATAGTTATGACGGCGTGCGCGGAAAAGGAAGTATATTTTTAGGCGTATGGCATCTGGTTCAGAACTGTTTGCCTTTTCATAGAAATGCCTTAATTAACGTGTCCCTAGAGAAACAGTTTCATAATTTGTAATACTCTTGACATTTTACGACGTGAGTCATAAAATCTACGAGTTACTTTTGTCGTTCTTTTGTCAAGTGACCTGTGTCATCGCATTTATCTCCAGTAAGAGGACTATAAAAGCTATAAATAATGCTAATTGAGTTGATATTTTGACTCAAACGACCTGCCGACGATGTTATGCACGACAGATCTGCACAATTTGACATTATTTAACCAATGTCATAACCATTATCATTTCTATAACTGATCAACATAAAGTCATAATAGCTAAATAAAGCTACCACTGAAAGCGACATACAAAACTTCAGCACCATTAGCTCTTTGCATCTCTCCATCTGCCAGTCTCATTACATTTGCCATACGTAACATAAACCATGTGCCTAAGATGCATTGCGATGACCGACTCATTTATTTGAGCAAATCTACCAAACCTAAAGTGCTACATGTCATCATTCAATTGTGGTACATAGTAATACCCTTGTTATACCTAGCGAGTAGAGTGGCGAGACAGTATCCTCGACCAAGCACTCGGTCAATTGCTAACCATTCATCGAGCGTAACCAGGGTATAAGCACCAGTTTCCACATGGCCCAAGTTACCAAATAGTTCCAAAACTCACCGCCATGCACGCCACAGTAGTCGCCGACGCAGTCCGCGTGCTGAGCGTGCGGGCCGGAGCAGAGGTCCCCGGCGCAGGCGCGGCGCCGCGACTGTCTGCAGTCCGCGCCGCAGACCGACCACTCGGACCACGAGCCCCAACGCCCGGGGGTTCCTGGGGAGAGGGGAGATATGAGACACGAACGAACAATAACGGGTATGGTACCCTTGTACTGGAGTTGACTTGTGTTGGAGCCTGGAAAGGCTTGCTGGATGAGACAATTGCACTGGTATTATAATGATGTAAGGATAGGAATGGTTGAGATAGTTGCACTGGTATACAAGGGAGGAAAATAGTATTGATAGCTGAAAATATTTGCTGGTCATTTTGAACAACTTTCGTTAACTCCACTCGGACCACGAGCCCCAACCCCCAGGGGTACCTGGGAGAGGAATGGGCGAGACTGTTATACTGGTATACGAGGGTGTTAGGATATAATATTGGCGTTGGAAGCTGAAAAGGATAGCTTAGGGAGTCTTTTAGATAATTTTCGACTATAATTCGTGGAAAATGTTAATCAAGTTTCTAATGGAACTTATCAAACTTATCAGTCAAGTATTTCACAAAACATTTTGGAGTTGATTTTACTAGTCTCATAAACGCTAAACACACAGCTCGTGACGTAATTTACATTTATTCCTAGCTAAACGCTAACAACCTAAATACAATTTGACATCATTATACATGCAATTACCAACGGGTTTTGCTAAACCTGCAACTAATTAGAATTGTGTATTAGGACTGTAATTAGGACTTATGATAAATTAAATCACGGACTAGCCAATCCTGAATTATTGCGCCAATTACCATGAATTCGTGTGTAACTTTGTATCTTCTTGTAAAATTGTTCACCTTTACAAGTCATGTGTAAATACCTACCTATACCTATCTGAAGATGTGTTTTTCCTCATATTTATTTATGGAACACTTCAACTCTATCATTATCAGATTGTTAACAGTTAAATTTAATCTTGAATACAGTTTAAATAATACAAAAAGCAATAACTCACAGCGTGAAGTATCAGCTCTATAAATTGAAATTAAAATACACCGGCAATTTAGTACCACAAACTGCCCTTACATGCGAGCGAGGAATAAATCACATCTTTTGTACAAAAAGAAATAATAGAGTATGGTATGGGTGTGCCGTGCGTACAGTCTGCCATGAGTTACCGGCGACGACAAAAAACCATGTTAGAATAATTTCTTCGACACTGCCTACAAATAACTTAACCAAGTGTCGGTACAACCATGATCGATACTCAATTGTTTGCTAAACCTACATAATATTAAATAATATTTATAGCAACTTGAATCGCTTCAGCTCGTGAGTTACAGACCGAACTGTCATGTTCTCAGCGGCATCGTGGGTGTGTGGGTGTACACATGCATATTCAACTACAAACACTTATGCAGCGTTTCTTATTAATTAATGCACACACGTATAAATCAGTCGAGGTTCGTTAGAGCGAGCGAGGAACAACTAAATTTTAAGGGCTTTCACATTGAGTGAAATGTTTTTTTTTTTGTTGTTCTTATAACGTGAAACGATGTAAATAAATTGTACGTAATTGCGTCCTTCTGTCGCTTTAGCAGTGGCACTGAATTTTTACCAAAATAAATACCGAGAGAAGACACGGAAGTCGTTTAAAAACTTGTTAAAATCGTAAGGCTTTGAATTATTTTAACATTGTCTGAGCCTTTACAATTGTGAATATATTTATTCCTTTGTGTTGGGCGCGAAAATTCTCTGAGATGACAAAATCGTTAACCTACTTTTATGAAATCCTACACAAACTGCTTCCTGAGCACGTGAGCATGAAATCCTTTCAATTAAAATCATGATAATAACGTCTTGAGTACCATTTCATACCAGTCCATCTGCGCTCATAAAACGCACTTCATTTATGTGACGCACAATTCCCCAAGTTTACTGTATGACATCAAAGAGCGCGTTTATAACACCACTAAAATTATAAGCAAAGTGGTAGCACACGCCGAGAACGGGCCAACTTTACCACATAAGTTCCAGGATTTTGTGATGTACGGACAAATGTTTTGTCAGACTATAGCACTAAATTCTAACTTAACTGCATAACTTGTTTACGAGAAACATAACTACTGAGGCATGCAAACATGTGCATTCAGCTGACATTATCCGACGTCCTGAGCGCAGTGAAATATTCAGGTATGCACATCCTAAATGCAGTAAGTAATTTTGCCTTTAGCGTGCTCTACACGAATATGTTTTCCGCTTCTTTAGAGAATATTGTCCACAATATCAACGAATGATGCAATGTAAGATCACTAAGTTATGTATGTTATATATAATACACGCCCCAACAATAAAGAGACCAACCGGGTAGACAATAAAATCCAATCAAGAACAGTTGTTTCAAGACGTGGACTTAAAGAAATATTGTTCGACTTAATTGCTAACATGTGGCGGTGCGCCATTAAACAAGCAAACTTGAACAAATATAAATATACAGACATCGGCCTCTTTGAAAATTAAAGGGTCAAAATACTGAATAAATGATGGGTTGAGATACTCACCGATTAATAATTGTTGTGTGTTATCATACGATTGCAGATCCATGTATCCGTCTTCTCGGTTGGCAAAAAAGAGATCGTGAATTTTGGGTTAGTCAACACATCAAAGGCTTAAAATATTACCGTTCTAATAAAGAGCTATGCTGACTCTGTATTTTTAAAATTAGAATAGGAAATGTTATAAGCCTTTAGTTTTTATGAATAAAATGTGATAATTCAAACAATATTTATCTTACCGCTCTGACAAGGCACGCAATCGGCGGTCCTCTGCACAGCCTGACCCTGGCAGGGGGCTCCTCCGTTGAGGGGGTGAGGGTCTGTGCAGGTCCGGGTGCGACGCTGGCCCGTGGCCACCCGCCCGTTGCAGCGGCACTGCGTCCACGGACCCCACGAGCTCCAACCACCGTTCACTGGAGGAAAAAAATATTGGTGTATTTGGATGATATTTTAGTATACGGTAGCTAAGTGATGTTAAATTGGGATCAAGTCGGACTTGTATTTAATTTGAAGAAACCAGTTGTACCAACCAATTTAAATTTTACAATTTCACACAGCTGCTGTTGCCGTTAAATTAAAACCGCCGTAAGTTTAAAACTGACTAGCGCTGGAGGCATAAAATGTTTAAATTTTTAGATGAAACCGCATACACTGAATTTTAAGTAGCTATCAAATAAATTAATTTACGGTGAGAAAAAGTTCATTATTTTACTACTTTTACCGGTAAAACTTAATTAAATGTTATAGGTGCTATAATCGTGAAGCTTAGTAGGTTTATGAACGTACGCGACGAAACAAGAGCAGGCATGCATAACTAAAACTTTACGATCGCAGTATAATCGGAACTTTACTCCCTATTTTAGAAACTACTATAGCATGTAGTTTATGTAAGTAATTCTTTGAATCAGTCCAAATTACCTACTCAAACCTAAAACAGTAATAAATGCCGCTGAAAAGTTATGAAAATTTGAAAGGCATATTATTTAAATAAGCACCTTCTGTCTGGCAAAAAGAACCGATTCTTGGAATTTATTATCATTTTCGAGATCGTGTGCATGCAAAATTGTGCACGCGATATTGCGTGCCCCTCCCATCTAGCGTCTATATTCTAACTGGAATACCCTAAACGCCTAAAGCTCCGACCAAACTGGTGCGTCGAGAACGCGGGACACGGGTCACGATACTATTATCAAACCCGAGTAGTCACCAACCAGTAGTTATAAAAAACCTTAAAATCAATCATTATCGCTAACAATTCATACAAGTGAAGAGACAAAACATATCAGTAACCGATGCAGTTGAAGAACTTAAACTGCATCGGTTACCGATATATTTTGGCTACACCGGCATGGCCTTAGCTTTACTATGATCAGATTATTTCGTGAAATGTCAGTCATGGTTAAGAAACCATTTCGCTTTCTGACAGCCGTATTAATTCTGACAAAACTAATCTCTAATGGGAAGGTAACCGGCCATCTGCTACTAGTTAGGTCATATTTTTAGAACCAAACCACATTGAATTTAAACATTGGTAATTTTAGTGTTAAAATTGTCATTGTGCTGTTAAAAAAAAACACTAACATGGGTATTTGACAAATTACAATAAAAACGGTTGCTTCACCTATCATTAAGGCTATATCCAACCTTTTAAATTGTGACGGCTTTGACTAAACTATCCTTAATAGACTACTATTACGTTGCCTATGATGTCTTGGCTGCAGTATAAAACGGTTATAAATTTGTGTCTTAACTCCTGGCCACATGTTACCGAAATGATGGTAAGCTTCGGAGAAGCGGGTCACCCCAAGGTCTTAGAAATTATTATTACGGCAGTTTTTGCTGTTTCAAAGTGGGGTTCAATTGACAAAAAATGTGACTATGGAGTGTTATGCGGTTAATTAAGTCGAACTGGGTGAATGAAAGACACGGGTAGGGGGAAAAAATATGGTGAAGGTGTGAATGGTAAAAATTAAACGTTACTAGTGAAAGATAAATATCAAGGAAAGTATTCTGTTGAAGATAACTAAGTATTAGGACAGATAAATAAATATAGGTATATTTACTTCAAAAAATATATATAAATATTGATTGATCATTTCTAAAATATGTAAATTGTGCAATGGTGGATACTTTATTTTTTTTTACCTTTTGGTTAACAAAGAGTAATAACATAACCATAATCTATAGAATAATCCCATAAAAAGGAATCAAAGGGATTTCACTCAAATAAAGTGAAACTTAAGTCCCGACCACCCGTGGATGGGGATTTCGGTAATTCTCCTCAATAAAAATTGATTGCCCTATTAGATATCGGGTTTGTTATTAACTTCTTAAAACAGTTAACCCAAATAAAGTGGTTATACATTCAAATATTCCCACAGATAGATAAATAATAATTGTCTTTTTTTATTCATGCAAAAGATAATAATTGTTTTGATACTTAGTGAGCATACACATATTTTAATAACACCTTTGTAGTGGGTGAGGCACATAATTACAATGGCATTAAGATGACACATTAATACCATTTAGGAAAAATGTGTGGAGTAATAAAAGGCATTGTTATGACATTGGGGACGCCTACTAACATTGCCGAGTCGCACTCATGAGGTGTTAATAACTAAAATACATTTCGTAAGGAGACAAACGTTTTGCACGCAAGTGTTAATGTGGTTAACGATAATACAACAGAAGAAAGCAAACGATTAGAAAATCCTGTGTTTGTTGTCAAGCTAAGCTAAGTCATAATAGTCTGATTCCAGTATAAGTTTGATTCCAGTTTAAAAAACGTGAGCTTCCTTACTGCGTATAACAAAATGTTTGTTCTTTTTTGGGTACACCTCGGCACTATGGGCACTATAATTACTCCCGCGCAGAAGTTGAGGCTGAGCTCATCGCGTTTGGCCACCGTGATCGAATCTCAACTCCAGCGCCATTATTATTACATAAAATATTTATCTTTATCTATTATCCACTTTCTCATCTTCACCGTTGAAAGCCCAACAAGCTACAATCTCAAAAACGAACGACACGAGAGTCCAGCAAAAACATCATCGCTAATTTACGAAGACACGGTAAAATATTATAAAGGACATTTTCTCTGAGGTGCTGATTACAATCAGTTAGCAGGCGCCATATTTCCAACGCAGCGTGGGCGCTTCGCGGCTCTAATGACTCTCCCATGCGCTTGCGCATCGCAATAATTGCAAGCTTCGGCCCGTGCCCTTTGATCTCACTGAAGGAAGGAGTAAGTATAGTGTAAGGATAGTTATTATCGGTAAGTGAGTGCAACGTGAGGCTGGAATAAACGCTAAAGAGACTAGCGAGTGGGCTGTCGACTCCATGCTAATGCGAACAATTATTAGTAGTGATGGAGATGTTGGCTGTACGAAGTTATTTGTCGTGAAACATTTTGACAGCTTTGTTAATTATTTTTTTTACATTGTAGTAAAGATCTAAGTTCCCTCAAAGAAAGAATTTTATTGCAAAAAATAATTTTGTTTAATGAAAAGAACAATAAATCTTATGCAAGTATAAATACAACAAATAACTTATACCCTCCTATCATGCATGATGAAGCTAGACACCATAAAAAGGCTCGAACCCATTGACTTCAAGCCAAAGTTAAAGAAGACGATGATGAACAGTAATTTCATGTAAATGCTAAGAAACATGAAAAGTAATTTATCGACTTACCATAAACAGTGAGAAGGGCCGGTTCCGAGACTCTCTTGCCGGCAATATTCTCCGCGACACAGGTGTAATTCGCCATGTCCTGTTAACAAAACGATTACATGTAAATTAAATTGCAAATTATCTATGCGGGAAATTTTATAGCAAGCTAATGTTTATCTATTCGAAAAACTATGTGTAGTTGAATCACGTTATGCTGATTTCATAAGAGACGGATATAAGGAGGAATTTGTAGACGCAAATCTGAAAGGAAAGTTAAAATACACACGGTGCCAGAGAGAATTTGTAAAACAGAATCCAGTTTTACATAACTCATGGAAAAGCTTTTTACTCAGTAGACAACAATTTCTCTCACAAACATGGTAATTACGTACGTCTCATTCGACAAAGGGTGAAGTCACTAATTTAAATGATGAGGGCGGAAGTGTGATTAAATTAATTAAGAAAATGCTCTCAACACGTTTGAGAAAAACAGCCGTAATTCCGGAATTGTTACACCTTACAAACAAGTACCTACAAGTAAACACTGAAAAATCATCGAGTGTGTTAGGTATATGGTTAAAATTAAGAATAAACAACAATCAAAGGTTTAAAATGTTATTGACTGTTAAATTTATTATTAAAAAAATTATGTAATATCAAAGTAAACAACGTTAGGTAGCAAAATGCGTAACGACATTAGAACGACTGTGAAAACCCTTACCAGCAACATGTCAAAATGAACAACGAGTAGCAAGCTTTGCTTAGACGCCTTTCAAAAGCATCAACGGCTAGCCTGTTGCATAGCAGTCAGTACAAAGCGACAGTAGCGGCTTGTAATTAATACATGTCTGCTCGCCGAGCCTAATTAGAAGCAGGCGTAAAGCGGAAACCGGCCATGGAATGAAATATTTGCGATTCTGCCGTTACGGGCGCGCTTGATTGACGATGTGGGTGGTGACGACACATGATTCTTCAGCATATGGCAGCAAGGAAAGCTGACGTTCATTTCGTAAATCATAGGGGAGGGGACTTGAAAAACTGCGAGTCATATATCTTCTATGGCAGGCACTTGTTTTTATCGCGAGCCAAAGTCATTTGTTGTGTATTTTTTCGCTTTAATCACCTCTGTAATTAAGCTTTAATGAAAAGCTGTGTTCGGTTTAACGGTACGAGAATAATTTTAAAATATTGCTTCGAAGCGTAAATTCTTTGAAGACACTGCAAAAATAACAAAAGTTTCCGCACCGAAAGCTTGGAAAGGGAAAACTGCGAAAAACAACACCGGAACTGCAAAAAGGCGATGGCGACAACGCGACAGGGACTCGTGTCGCAATTAATAAACGTCTGTCAGATGCGACTAATTGGTCGCGGTTGCGTTGCGACCAACATAAAGAATTTGCAATCATGCGACAAGAGCGGGCGTCCGCATCGACTGCGAATGTCACATGTATTTCGGGATGACTCATACTCATACCAGATGTGGCTAAGTAATAATGTCGTTACTGTTCGCGCTCTACATGGAAGTGGTTAATATTGCGGAGGTTTACGATATGTCATAATATAGTGTTATCCGTAATTTATGTGCGCATAATCATAATAAAACTGGCGTTTGCTGTGTAGAGTTACATCAAATAGTTGTCATTTTAGATGGTCACCTAATAAATCATGCAAATACGCTAGAGACTCTACATGAAACTGTGAATTATTAACTCATGAGAAACATACCTACAAATAATTTTACACTATAATATAACTGTAAAAAAACCCTTACTAATATTTTCATAAATTTATATGGCAGGAAGTTGACACCCTGGATTGAAGCCGAGGCTACTTTTTATCCCGAAAGTCCCACGGGTAAACTTTAAGGCGAAGTGCAGCTCGCATGAAACGCTTGTACCTCCAGTCTAATTAACTCCTTTTCATTAATACTTATAAATTCATTTCACTAAAATATACCTGCAAAGTAGCCCTAGAAATCAGCAGATTCCCCTCAGCAGACACCAGCACATTATGATCCTGCTGCAGCGGTGCTCCATGCTTGAGCCAGTAGACCCGGGGCTGCGGCGCCGCGGCCGGCGGAGAGCACCTGAGGGACGCCGCCGACCCCGCCTCCACGGAGACTGCTGACGGAGCTATCACGAACTGCTTCTTGAGGTCTGCAAGAGAGAGGAGAGTTTAGTGATGGGGACGAGTGTGAAATGTGTCGCAATGGATTTGGATTTTGTGAAGTTGTTTTGTTATGTGTGGAAACGAGAAATGTTTGGGACTGTCGCAGTGTTTGGGTTTTAAATAAATAGATGTTCGTTGAGGTGTTTATCATCAATTTAGTTCAGGAAATAATTTGATCCAAAATAATTTAACCGAGCAGCCTATTTATGGATTTTATACGCTTTTAATCCTCCTGACTGGCAGCGCGAGACTAATAAATGGACGTAGTTTAAAAATATTGGCATAGATTTACGTGTTTAATCCAGTGGTCTGAGTGTGTATCATAAATCTGAATTTGATTGATAAAAATAACCGTGAACTAATACCATAAAGCACACAAAACCTACGAGAGGTGAAGCTAAAGGCGAAACAATTTTGTAAACGTGCGGTCATAAAACGGGGAGCCATCTTTAAATTGATTAATCAATAGCAATTATCGCCGCGTGAGAGCTAACTGGTAGATCCAAATTACGTAATTGACAAACTTGTTAGTATTTTATTAAGATTGACGTGAGACCACGATTCGTTGTTATGCAATTTCGGTCTAAAGACGGCTATTGTGGTAACAATCAACTCGATAAATTAGATCAGAAGGGAGAGACCGAGTTGAATGGATTAATCAATGGGATCCTTGCAAAAATCAAATTAATTGAACAATAGTGGTCCCTAAGCTCATGGATTTATTGGCCGTTTACAAAAATAACACATACAGATCTATCACAAATAAAATGAAAAAGCATCCTATTTTTATAGACGGGAAAATGTTCGGATTTTGGCAGAGCACATACATTTCAACTGTATCGTTTTTCAATGGATATATCCTGTAATCCATCAACCCAAGTTGATGTTAGTACTATTGGTATTGGTTTGCATATATTTAAAATAGTATGCAGGCAAATATTTTTCACGTAGTGTTTTTAAATAACCTTTCATGGATGTACGATTATAGGCTACAATTATTTATTTCATATGGATTCACGTTGCAAACCAAACACGCTTGGTAAGCATTCAACCCAAACAATGGCTCACAAATCATAGCGTCGCAAATGTAGAAATCCATTTATCGCCTCATACGGTCTCAGTAGACGAAAGTAAAGCAGTCAACACAGAAATAAAATCCGTAGAAATACCATAGAGAACACATCCCGTCTAGCACAGACGTGTGGAAGTAATGGAGCGAACTACGTACAGATTTATGGGGTCGCTACTCCTACAAAAGCACTCTGCACTTGAAACGTTCATTTTGCAGTGAGACACAAAAACCGTACAGAAACTAGAAATATTAGTTGAGCTGGGTACGGCTGGGCAAGTTGTTTGATTAATTTTGCGAAGTTGTAAAGTTTATTAGAGGGCGGAGTGTGAAATGATGGTCTTGTTTTGTTAATACGAACTCGTGTGGACGTGCGTAGTTAGTTGAGAATAATCTCCTAAAGTTTGCAAATTTGAACGTTGACTTATAGTCTGGTGTAAATGAAATAGTGCCATGTAGTTGTTTTGTTAGTTTCGTTACTGAATACTATCTTACAATATGTAGTAACCATAGGTTTTCTTCAAATTATCTGTGCACCATAAATAATTCTGTAAATAAGTTGGCTTAAGATCTTTTTTAAATTAATTTGCACATCCGACTAAAGATTAGAACATTATTACTGCCAACGTGCTAGCTAGCAAAGATTTTATTGATGATAGAGAAAACGTGAGGTCAACTATTACACTAATCTTTAGCAATCATATATACATCGACTCAGCGAGGCTATAATTTAATCTCATTACTCACACGATTAGTAGTTAGAAACATAAAAAGCCGTGTTGAATTTCAAAGCTTTTACACTTTCCTTTATTTGTGGTGGGAATTCAATTTCCTATATTACATATCATATAATAATAATTATAAGTCCTTATAAGAAATAACAATCTTAGTTTGAATGCCTTACTCTAAATAAAAGCTGCGTGTGTTTGTGTACGTTGTACATTGGATGTGGTTGATAATGTAGAAATTATATAAAACCTTACAATAAATTAATTAATGCCACTTAATAATTCAAAAGAAAAAACCAGCACGCACTAAATCAGAAGCCCAACAAAAGACTACAAATCCGTGTTTCAACAGAAACAGAACGGGATG
This sequence comes from Plutella xylostella, assembly GCF_932276165.1. Taxonomy (NCBI): domain Eukaryota; kingdom Metazoa; phylum Arthropoda; class Insecta; order Lepidoptera; family Plutellidae; genus Plutella; species Plutella xylostella. Next base: position 11,372,347 of record NC_064002.1, read on the forward strand.
TATAGAAGCGGAGAAATTTTCGCGCGAGGAAATGAAACGCTTTTGGTAATTTATAGCTTCGCCCAACGTAGCACGTACCAAGCTCCGGAGCGGGGTTTAGCTAACACTTATCATTTACGGCCATCTGCTGAGTTTAAACCATTGGAAACTTTACCTTCTAGTCGGATGGCGCGATAAATTCCAGTTTGGGAAGTTTCATTTTAATTTTTAAGTTTAGTTATTGGAGTTGAGAAAAAATTAGTGTGAATAAATCGGCTATAGGTAGTAGACGATGATGGCTGTTTTTATATCTTTTTACTATATAGGGTATATATTTTTGGATGATAAAGTATTTTCAGTTTTGAGTATGTACTTATATGTATAAATTTGAAGCCCATGCTTATCACTACCGTTAAATATTTTAATGTCATTAAAGTTTAATTTAAAGTAGTGTTAAAATTTAAAGTACCCAATTAAAAGGCTTCATATTTTATGACCGTGCATTTATAGTGTAGGTATTTAAATAAATTCAAAGTTCATAATAAATTAAACGATGTGATAATAGAGAATTGTTTCGCCTATTAAAAAAAATACTTGTGTTTGCAATAAGTATTTATTTATTTCAATATAAATACAAATTTAAATAGGTATCTATTAAAATTTGTCAATACTTTACGTTTCATAACATAACCCATCATCGGACAACCCATTTCCGGATTGGAACGGGCGTTGCCACAGCGTTTCATCAAAACTCATAATTTGAAAGTTGAGCATTTCCGCTACTAATTTTAGAATAACCCACTTCGGTTTCTTGTTCGACCACCGCCCATCTCCGGGACTTCAGATGTATTTTTTTTAAATACTTACTTACGTTTTAATAGGTACGTCATATTTTTACAACATACCTATACCTATGTACATAAATATGTGTACTAACCATATCTGTGAGTCTTGTTAATTTAATAAAATAATTTATTAAACAAAATAACAAATATGTAAAGTTGCTTCATAAAATTGCTACTAGAGGAACGGTAAGATGAGATGATCAGATGACGGATGGTAATTTAATAATTGAGATCGTATACCTACGTATAATGTATGTAAATATGTTAAGCCCAATTTACGACAACAGTAAAAGCAGATCAAATCAAATCAAATCAATCAATCACATCAAGCAATTATGAGAATCGCCATAAATTTCATGAGATGAATTGTTGCTATCGAATATTTTATAGCTTATGGTAGCCATCAAGCTTTTGTCAAACAAATGCGCTGGGCACATAAAACGGTTTAGCACATTTTAGATGCTCGTAAATTTTAGAGTTCTGCTGTGAATTGTAAAACTATTTTTCCTACTTTTTATTCTTCTAAACAAAAAATCTAATATTTTTTATTACCAGTGACTAGTAGTAACATTATTATCTGTTACATAATATGACTAAAATACAATAGTTGTAACACTTGTAAGGTTATCAAATTCAGGGAGCTAAGTGCGATTTTTCTTAACTTTTAATCAGTGAAAACGGATTTCTATATACATAACCTTAAACGATAAAATTAGTTAAATAATTCCAAGACCCCAGGCCTAAATAAATTATCACACACACCTCATAAGCTTTATTATTGTACCAAAATACAAAACATCCGTGTTATTTTTCTTCACGCGCTAATTTAAATAATATTTAACAACACAAGCACTCATCTGTACAGTTCCAATTTACTCACAAAACCCATTATGGAGCCCGATTAAATTCAATGCTGGGCGAAGGTAAATCTTCTGTGCATATTAAATAAATGTCGGTTGAACCATTTGCTAGATTTATGTACCGTCGAGTAGCGGTACTTGTGGGCTACTTCTGCCGCTGTTAAACCAGATTTAATGAAGAAGTGCGAAATTGGGAGTTTCTATAGTTGGCTAAATCAAAAACGTTTTTATACATAAATGTAACGTACATGAACAATTTTTTTAGATTTTCATAGTCATTATTAATTATTTTTTAGTTTATTGGGTGACTACAAAACTCGTGTAAGTAGGTAAATACTTATATGGTGCATGCAACATGACAGAGTTTAATAATATTCAAAACCATTTCATTTGGATCATAAATTCGTCAGATGAAAATAAATAATAGTAGCAGAGATAAAAATATTCGTTTGTGGAAATAGTTCATCAATGGAAAACTAGGTTGACGTTTCATTTAATATTCAAACCCCTATCTGCAACGAGCTATATTAATAACAAATAACGGCCTCCCTCGTAAAACGTTAAGTGATGGAATATTTCAATTTCTCGTAAGAGCAAATTCTCTCCACGCCACTTTCGGTTAGAGGCTCATAAACGTCTAAATATACTCAAAACACTGCTAGGAGACATTCCCATTTCCTTCTAATTACATGAAACACCGAGTGTATTACACTCGCTCTAAATAATTCTCATCTTGACAGTTTTAATTGTTCCCTAAGAGCTTAAAATATAAAAGCTCCTACAGTCTGCTTCAAGGATACAGAAACCGATACGGCTCTTATGGTGTAAACTTGAGAGGTTACAATTCTCAATGAAATGAGTTACGCTTATGTTGCAGACAGTACAGAGGAATCGCTACAAGGTCTATTAGAGATAATACATTCAGGATTGTAAGGAAGCGTAAAAGTGTCACACGTACGCTCTAACCAAAAGATTTACTGTATGTTTTCTGGGGCTAATGTAGTAGAAAGTGTAGCTAAGAATAAATTTTATGTCATTAAAGCCAAGTTGATAAATGGAGAACGTTAAAATAGGATTAACGGACGATAATTTTCAATCAATACCGAGGTCATTCGGGGCTATTAGACATCGTAATAAAGTTGAATTTTATTGTTATTGTTGGGTATTAAAAGTTTAAAGCGCTTTACTTTTCCAGTTAGAGCCTTAGCGAAACGAAGGAAGTTAAGGGATGCTTAATGCTGTAAACGTAGCAAAAATAGAACAAATCGTAACTTACATGCCAATTCAACAACAGCCGGTTGGCTCTTGATGTCTCCTCTACTGCTCCAAGCGTAGCAGTTGCACGAGAACCGATCGTCGCCGAAGTACTCCTCCAATTGGTCCCTTGTCACATTGCACTCGGCCTCCACAATCCTCACACCGCTCTGAGGGTCCACAAACTCAAACATTGTGCTCGCAACCGAGCGCACACCATTGCATTTGAAGTAAACTTGCAGAGCATTTGCGGCCCGGCACCGCAACGTCGCAGGTTTATTGCGAACTACAAACGCATGTTGAGGCTCTAACAGGAACATTGGCAAGTCATCTGTTGAACTTTGAAGTAAGTGATCCCCTGATAGAGATGGCAATTCATCCGCCTCGCGGTTCTCATGGTCTGTTTCCTTGTGATGGTCATGGTCGTAGTCTTCTTCTTCGTAATCTCGATCGTGTGGCGGAGGATTCTTCTCTGAGTTGTAAGGATCCAACGCTTCCACACCCGCTGGATGTGCGTATTCTGGCCGGAGAGGTATTGGCGGTGTGGACAGAGATGAACTTTCTGACTCTGTTATATTCGTCACATCTGAAACAAAAGAAAAAATAGGTAAATTATAAATATCATACCAATTTATAGAATGATCTGTATAGTGTAAGCTGACAAGATAATATTATTAAAGCTTTTGTTGACAGTCGCTATTGTTAGGCCGAGCAATAACAATACGAGAATTTTGTGCAAAAATAGTGAAATGTTTCAATTGAATTGGAATTGTTTGCGGAGCGGCGGACGATGTCATTGTTTATACCGAGAAGTCAATATCCGATACGGTAGCCGGTTACAAAGTGAGAATATATTACAGATAAAATTAATACATCAGAGTAAATTGCGACGGACATGCAACATTTGCATAGTTCAATTTAAATTGTAATTTGAAACACAGATAAACGACGTTAGCATTTAAACTAATTGAACTACTGACTTCCAATGTATTTTAATTGCAGCAACAATTCAACTTCAAGAGCCGGTACACTTTAAATAAACGGCATCTGTCATAATAGCGAGAACTCTTCCCGCCATCGATTTACTAGCGCACCGTCGACACCTGGTGTGACGCCTCAGCCGAGCCTATTTACACGCAAAACATAGATATTTGGATACCAGCCCACCCAGTTTACAAAAGTATTTACACACAAAGCCGGGTGAAAGGAATAATCTACCGTAAAAGAAAGGGGAAAAGCCTATTTTGCTTTACGAATATTTTAAAGTCTTTCCACCTCCCTAGGTCAGAATTTCGCTCGGAGATTGCTATCGGCAACAGTGTACGTTACGTCTTGAACATTTGCAGAGTGTTGACAGTAATACCTCTGTACTTATTTGGATAAGGGTATTCAACGAAAATAGCCCGAAAGTCGCGTGAGCTGCGGATAACTTAATTATTAACATTTCCGTTCAAGATATTTCTATTTCCGTTCCGGTGGGGTCGGCTATTTTCTGGTTCTATTTTTCCTTAATAGAATTCGTTTCGGAAACCGTCCCGTTTCATGACGATTTGGGAGCTGAACAAGCAGCGGAGGTATTCCATTTGCGGCGGGTCGGGTCAGATATTTTTGCCTGTAACCTACATGGGTAGTCTCTACTTCAAACGTTGCGGTGGAGCAAATTCCCGGTTGTCGGGTAAACTATTAAACTTGGTGCCGTGAAAGATGCAAGAGTATTTAAAGCCAATAAATCTCTAGAAGAGCTTCTTAAAACAGCCATTACTCAATCTTGTGCAAGTCTTGGAGGATCCCGAGAGAGTCGTCTGCTCCGGTTCAACAAAATACTGTTACTTAATTACGGTGTAGGGGATCGATAAAATGGAATCTCTCTGCGTGTCAACGTTCAGACGACATACTCATTTATTCTGACGCGTAGTCAATTATAAATTCTGTTAGACGTTGCTTGACGAGGCGTTTGATTAACGTTGATACTATGGATGAGGCAGGCTACACGGCTATAGGTAGTGATTTCATAGTAGTCTTTCCGCTTTCTTCTCAAGCGAACATTTCAATTATGGGTTACGCTTTTGAAATAATAATATGTTGTCGTTTTTTCACACGTGTTGAGAAATCCTGTATAATGTTATAAAACTACCTAGTTACAATTTCCTTCGATGAATTTCTATTGCCTAGAATAATTTAAGTAGGTATTCACTATGCTCATCTTTAATAGCAACTAATGCAGAGGTATAACAGTTAATACGTTATCAACTATTTTTTATTCCACTGATAATTTCAATTTTAATGAGATATCTACGCTTTTCAGTTTAATTAATACTTAACAGCTTTTTTTGTTTTCTATAGATAAATGACTCACTGCAAATTCAAGACCAATAAATTCAAAAATCCGTAAGCTGGCGGCAGCTTTGAGATTTATCTCCTATTGCTCGACTAATATTTTACTGTAAAATATTGTTGTCTGCTGACTGCTGACTAATACGTTGTTGAAAACTGGTCCACTATTGTTTAGTCACAGAACTATAATTAATACGCACTCCTACTCGATAATCCAGTTATAAAGAGTACTGCAACTATGAATATTGAAACAAAGCTTATACCTACAGATTACGATGTAAGTTCACGAAGTAAAATGCAACGATAAATAATGTAAGGTAACTTCGAAAATACCGGTAAACGTGGCACTGCCTCGAAGCCGATTTAGGTCAAAAATCCTCCTTAATTGATGGAGTATTCACACAAACGATCTCGAGTTTCGTAGGCACTCTCAAGTATGATGGCAAGTGACGAAACTACATTAAGAAGTTAAGTACTATTGTTGCACGCGCGAGCAAATCAAAACTTGCTGTCACGATCACGATTCGTTTGACTATGCATGTCCCTTCGCTGTATGAGAATCACTTTGTTTGAATGTTGCAGACATTCGTTTTTGTTTGTTTAGATGATAATTCAGACAGATACCATAAACCATCTAACATATATCGCTAATATATGATGGAATCTTTAAAAAACAGTTGCAAACGCATACATTCTACGAAAAAAGATTCGTTATTAATTTTACTTAATATGGATTTATATGAATGTATACATACAATAGTATTGTTTTTAAACGAACCGGTATTCAAAATAGTGTTGAACTCGACGCGTGTAGAGTTTATTGAACAGCCGCTCCGAGGGTTCACAAGATCAATAAGTGTTACTACATCTTCACTTTCAACTTGTTAACTGATTGTGACTTTCATAATTTGACCTGTAACCTCAAAACTATTTATAATGCTTTTATCAATTGAGTTTTGATGCTAATGGTGTATATTTTTTGTTTACAATTACGAAGTAGGTAATTAAATGTTTACAAATTAAATCATTTACCACTCATTATTTTATCTAGTCCCTGACTAGACCATGTCTAACAACCAAAACAAGGAAATTAAGTGTTGGCTTAGTTTTAAAATACCTTGCATTCCTTACAGTTGTCAAAACATTTGGTATCTCAGTATCGTAAATGGAGAAATACCTTATTGCCACGACTGGTAGTGAAATATGTCCCATCTGACGAACGGTGGAATTCCTGAAGCGTTTACTAACGAGGTCTAAAAACAAACTCAAACTCATTGGATTGGCGTCATCCCGTCGTTTAAAATTGTGTGGACTCTAATGAGGCGTTTGTTAAAAAAAAAAAAAGTTCCTTTTTGGAGAAATAGATGGCGTTGTCTGGGGTTGTACCAACTTTCAAACCCTCAGAACACACTCAGATCACAATATGTTATTCTGTGAGGCTAACGAAATGTGAAAGTGACGTAGGTAGGTAGAATTGTAGTATTATTTTCTCTATGATGTCGATGTCACTGTTGCTTCAGCGTTCAGTGCGATTGTGCGTACAGCCGTTCTTTTCAAGTTTTCTCAGTTTCCTTGTGTTTCTCTTGTATTAATTGAGTTGTAGTTGAGCTATCTACTCCTCCTCCCTTGATACTGTAGAGTTAGTGCACATTTCTTTGGGATCTTATTTAGGATCATACAATAAATAAAAATAGAAAATCAGTTCTCGCACGCAGCAAGCACCCGTTCAAACGGCGCGCATAGAGAAAAGAACACTACGTGACGGCGCGGGTAGAACTATTCACAGAATACTTAGCACTATCCCAAGCCACATGCAGTCTGAGCCTCGGAAGGATGGCTCGCGCTACCACCCGACATTTAATCACAACTAGTGAGTTCTTATTCTGAGTTTAGTACTCTTTGCTCTCTATGTAATTTTTGACAGTTGGTACACTGCGTTTTCACGCCATCTATCGGCTTACCCAAAAGCTCAACTGACAGCTGTCAAGGAAAACGGCTCATTGACTAATGAATGTAATCTTGTCATTACACAAGAACACTGGCTGCTTTTGGTATTTCCTACTTCGTAAAAAACTAAATCTGACGATAAAAATAACGCATTAAAGACTTTACCAAAACTTAAAGGCGATAAATTGTTATAATGCTATAAAATATAATCTTAAAGATCAGTTTATAGCTCTTCAATAAAAAGGTACGACTGTTAGAACTCCGAAGTTGTTAGGTAGAGAAGAGGCTATTAGTTGCCTTACAGACCAACATCGGTTGGAGTTGTAAAGAAAGTACTTCCACAAAGGCTCGCCGCATCCCGTCATTTTGTCGAGTCTCCGTATAATTAAGGCACAATCGTCGATCGCTGCGAGATATTGATGATCAGTGTTTAATCAACGTCCAGAACGAATTCTTTGACGCATACGGTTGTTCATTTTGTTTCTATTGACTAGTTTCTGCTTGAACAGACTCATATGTCGTATTATTGTCTTCATTAGTTGCATTTATAAAACTTAATGATTCGATCCCCTTAATTTATCGCCTTTGTTTAAATAGCTTACAATTGGATCTAAATGGGTTCATCAAAATCGTAAACACTATTAGTAATGGTTATGTGATTCGCTTTAGAAATAAAAGTAGCTAACAGTTTTTAGAGCACCGTTTTGATGGTTTGTGATGGTGCCTTCTTGGCCTTTTGCCACAAAGCTGGATTAAATATGTCAGATAGGTGAGCTTTCAGAGAATTACAGTTCATCTTAGTATAAGAGCATTTAAGCTTGAACGTTTCAAAACAAACTATCAGACATGGTGGCTAATCTCTTATAATCATGCTTATAAAACAAAACTATAATAAAAGGAGCACGGTCCCTACACGACTATTTCCAGCGAACATGCTCTAAATTCCAGCATTAGAAGTGCATTTCTTTATCTAACAAGAGACTCTCCGTATAGAATGAAATTAATAGCACTCACACGTTTTTATCTTAAAACAAAACACATGGAGGCGATATTGCGTTGCACTAAGTGGCGCCCGGTACAAATACGGCGTCAATAAAACTCTTCAGCCTCTAATAGCGCTACAATTGCTGCTCCGAGCTACATCTGTTTTTTGAGTGGATTGATAACCCAAAAAATGTAGCGCATTGCTCTCATCTCAGCATATCTTTGTAGAGTATATAAATTAACCGGCCAGAACACGCGTCAGTTCTGATAAATCTGAGGCTTGGAGCTGCAATAAAACACGAGCGTGAATCCGCATTTGAAGATGCCTCACTTCCACTTGATTCAGTTTACTCGTAAATGCACTTAAGGCTGGGGGAGGCATAAAAAGATGCACTCGAACTAGTTAATGGGTGTGTGGGCGTAACGCACAGCCATTTCCGAAGTTCACTTTATGCTTTATGGGACATGGACATGTTACCATATGGATGTGCAATCTAATTGCCTACACTTGGTAAAAATTCAGAAAATTTATTTAATCCTCGTGTTGGTACCAGAAAAGACAAATAATCCTGAATGTAAACTTGTTAATCCGTGAACGGTAATAGCAAGGTGCACGCCATCCTAAAATCCGTATCCCAAGTTGCCGTCCGTTTCTTTGGAAACACCGCCGCGTTCTCACCCGTGTTTCGACAAAAACACAAAACCGACCACACCCACAAAAACTGCGTGAATAGCCACCACCGGTACACTGGAAATGTAACTCGATCCGCACAAAGAGTCGTCGAGTGCCAGTCAAGAGGTTCCCAAACAAGATAATCCCTTTGTTAGTCAAGTTATAATGGCGTCTCCTGGGAGTCTTGGCTTGCTATTATTTTCTGCTTCATTCACACAAGCATCTGCGAGGTGTGCTCGAGAGGCCGTTTCCGATTTCAGTGCTAATGGAATTTCAATTCCTGCTCCAACGTTATGATTCACAAAAACTTGGTCTAATGGGATAGTCATGTTCTAGAGTAGGCCACTTAGCTCGTGACGAGAAGTTTTTGCTACTTCTTGCGTTAATGCTTTTTCTTGTATCGCCCTTTCCTATCTCTTGCTTTTTGGTTTTATCGGCTCCGTTGCGTCTTCGGCGTGAATCGGTGACAGCTAACGTTTTTTGTTGAAACTTTTAAGTTGATGATAGATAAGGTGTCATCATCTGTAACGATTTTAGTTTACCTCGGGTTTTTAGTTTACTTTGTTATTTTTCATCACAAAATAACAAAAATTATTCTACTTGTTTATAGCATGGTACAAACTACATAATAGATAAAAATAAATTGGTTCATGATATCACAAAGTTTGTTGACTTATATGTAGGTACATAGAAAGCAATTTTAACATCTTACGGCTTCCTCTATCTTTCTTAAGGCACAATTGTTTTAGCCTTTATCTCCTTAACACCCAAAAAGGTTTGTCAATCCATTAGCCGAAAAACCTGTACGTATACTTCGCGGACTTCATGCCATAGGGACACACACGCAAGAATTCGATTTAGTGTTTTTTTTTATGACAATTGATTCCTATACCTACTAGTAAAGCAGTCATATAGAGGTACAAATGTAAGTCTCACCATGTATCCCGTCAGCAGCGACGGTGGCCACCCAGAGCAAGGCCAGCCCGAGTGCCGCGGCCATGGCTCACGGCTCAGCACGCATCACCTAAAACAATACAAACACTGTTTGAATACGTGAAAGCTGACCAATATTTGTTCACGCGGTAGGCGAGTAAGCTGTTGGGGGTTTTGGAGATAAGAGTCGGGGATGTTCTATTTTGCATTTGTGAGCTACTGCACTCAATTCAGGGATAGATAGCAATGATGTTTTCATGTCTTTACCAAATTAAATTTTCAATTAAGATAATTTAACGATTCTAGAGGTATACCGTATACCTCTAGAATCGTTAAATTGTTATAATTGACAAAAATTATCAATGCTGCAATTTTACAGTAAGTAAATTCAAATGCAGGAAAAATTAAATCATAAAGCTTACTCATTGGTTTTAAAAAGTTAATTTATAAGTAGGTAGATTATATTCTATCAAATAGAATTACCCTAATAGTAGACTTTAGCGGCAGTCTTTGAGTGGTGCATTCTCAAGCGCGCTCTTGTGTGACCAATTTGAACCACTTCAGCTTTGAACAAAAAGCTAATGATCACTAGAAGCGAGAAGTGGAATAAAAAAGGGGAAAAAGTAGTGTAGGTCAAAGACAAATACACTCTTTTTAGACGCATCAAGCCCTTGTAATTGACTTTACCTAATGGTATTCCAATGAATAGCTTTTAAAAGTATTTCAACATGAATGCGGCTTATGTCAAAATAACAAGAACCGATAATATTTCAAGTCAATCTGTGAGTAATTACTGCAATTTCCTAATTATGTTTGCAGCTAGAATGACATCATCGACGTCAAGTCAAATGTTATCAGGCGCATCAATATTTTATGCATTTAAATTTTATTCACAAACGCATTCACTCTATTCACGCATTTGATTTGTTAATTTCTTGGCACAAAAACATAAATCACCCGATAGACATTTAAATTGCTGCTTAGTTGCAAACATCCGTAGAATCTTGAATAACCCTAAAACTTTACTGTCCAGTTATCGTTATCTTCATTTAAATGTTTATCGAAGCACTTAATTTGGCCAATCAACATTAATTTATAATAAGGGAAATGCCTCAAAGCACCGTCAGCGAAATTTAACAGTTAATTATGTAATACAACATTTACTTTACGCTCGCTTTCGTCGTTAATACGACGATCCAGCTTAAGAAGGAACTTGAAGCAAATAATGAAGCGAGTGAAGATACAGATACTGTTACTGAATAGACACAACCGGGAAGTGTAACTCATAATTTAAAGGTAAACAAACATAGATTCAGGGAAAAGCTTTCATGGAAACACATAAATTTGCTACTCTACTGAGAGTTGAATGAAAGATTTTAGATACGCAGAAGGTTGTTTTGACATTTCGTATTTTAAATATTATTATGATTATGCTATCGACTAACGCTGAGTTGCAGAAAGGGACTTTAAGCTAATGTCGACCTTAAATGTATAGCTGCCTTGCTTTGACAGTATACGGACAGAAAGAGACATGCATAGATTTAATGCCGACATTAGCTTAATATTCCTTTCTGCAACTCAGCGTAAGTATATTTTGTGTATGGTTGCAAGTACATATCTGGTTGTAGGTGCATTGATACTGTTATCAATAAGTTTATATACTAAAAGACTTACTTACATTTCATGGCCTTTTACTTATATGTATAGATATTTTCTTTATAACAGCAATGTGCGAAACTATTTACGGAATTTGTTTTTGTTTGTTGACGTTAATTAATTTAATACTTTATTGCACAAATACTTTACTTTTAACGAACACCTTGGGTTGCTATAAATCATTTCAAATCATTCAATTCCATCTCCATTGGCTCATTGTTTCATGGAAGTGTCGCTCACTTCGCCACTTCGTTGGAGTGATAAGACAGTTTCCGTCGGTCTCTTATCGTATTGTTATTAGTAAACAATGTCTTCGAGCTTTTGAGTTGCTTATTGAAAATTTTGCTGATGGTCTTCTTCACTTACTCCTTAGACTTCAAAGGTGTTTTTATTAATTACCTGTGATTTGACGAATAGTGATATTGTATTATTGTTGTTCTTATGGATTAATTGTATTTATTTCCTACGAAAAACAGGTTAACTATTGAAACGTGCTGTAATTTTTATAAATAAAATTATTATATGTATTTTGATTCTCTTGTGTTTATTAATTAAATTAGCACCATAAATCATTTGGTACCTATATTCATATTTTAAATTTCAACCTTCGTAGTGTTGAAAGGGCTATTGTGTTTTATTCGTGACTCCAAAGCTTGAAAATGAGTCGGTTATTCTCACTCGTAAAGCCGATGGGAAACACATGTAATAGATACAGCCGATTAGAACGTTCAAGGTTTAATTTTAATTACGGAGCATAAAAAGGTCATGTGTATCGTGATCCAAAATCAATTCATCAGATATAAAGCACGCAAGAAGTGAATAGATTCAGCTATTCACTCACACTATAAATCATCACTTTGCTAATAAGGCCGTTTTTATATACATTGAACTCATAAATATGGGTGTATGCTTACAGATCATGTTAAATTAATAGATGGTAGGAATGGTGGCCACGGAACTGACGGCAGACAGTCGATAACTGTGGTTGTTTTTAAAATTACAATTATAATTTATGTATATTGTTAATAATTTGAAGAAAATGAACGACTCCTGGTTTGTGAAACTTGGAAAAACATTGATGATTATAATATGTAGTTTCAACTAGGTATTATTACCTTCATATATTATCTTAAAAAAAAGGGAATAAATGATAATGACTCCAAGTCTGATTCTCTAAAGAAAATGTGCATTCATTCGCATACTTAATAAATGTAAACAGTGCTTGGTAGTCGCATCTATATAGTAACTAAAAAAATATATTAGTCGCCTGTATTACAACTCGCAGATAATCGAAATCCGTAACGAAAATTCCCATTCTAATAACAAGAACACTTCCAGAGAAAGCTCTTTATCTTCGCCACGTGACAAAAGACAGTAATGGTAAATGGCATTAGCCTATTTTTGAGCTTCACGTAATGGGACCTTTTTATCTGATTCCTCCTCTATAATACACCCATCGTTGGGCCCTGCCGCCTCGAGTTCCATTGCGTAAGTCGTAAAAAAATCATAAACAAAATAATAGGTTCGTGCTCTTACTTCCAAAGGAATCGAGATGCTGATAACTCCGTGACCAAGTTCGATATCATTGACAGATGGATGCCGCTATAAATCTCAGGGTATCAAGAGTAATGTATCTGAGCTCATAATTTATAAGTAGATGTAAATAAAAATATCACACGTAGCGGCGGGATGTGGTGTGTTATACCTATGTAAGATTGGTAAGTATTGTGTTGTTAGAAATATTTGAGAGTAGCTAGGTACATGATATATTTTTTTAAAGCTTTTTAAATTTATAATAGTGAGACTGCTAAAAAACATAAGAATTACATTGAACATAAAAAGCATTTACTTACAATTTAAAACAATCCAATACATAAATAAACACTTCAAATAAAATCGATTTATTTATATCCACAAACACAATTAAAACACAAAATCTGCCAATTCATAAAATATTTCAGAATCACAACTAGAAGTAGCTGAAGCAGTCACAACACACTTGGATATTGTAAACAAAAAACTTATGCACTGAAAGTCACAGACTACGATGTACGATTTCGATACGAGGAGAGCTTGCGCGGCGCGAGCTTTACACCGGACTTAAGCTCAGACGCGACGGCAGTCGACTGCCTGATCCGACCCAACGGTTCGACGCCGCGGGGCCTGAGGCAGGGCGGCGGGCGGGGAGGGGAGGGGGGCAGACACCCGCGGCGCGCGAGGAACCACTCTACCAAAAGAGATAACTTTTGATCTCTCCAGAGTCACTGAAGATCTTAATGATGCAGTCTTCACATCTGGTGACTAACTAGAAAAACTATACGTCAAATAGCTAAGTGTTAATGCATGTCAAGGACTCCAAGAAACGAAGTGACACACAATATTGAGCACACGTTTCAGCTTGGGGTGATATATTTAAAAATAACCCCGTAGTAAAACCCGAAGTAAATGGCCAGATTGATTGGTTATAAAATGAAGACCTTACCGGAGATGTTACTACAGAAACGTTTTAACGGGCGTCTGTAGAAATTTTTATAACTTGGATGTTAGATTACAATCTTATCCCGCGCAGACGTTGGCGTTTGAAATTGGAGGAAATACGAGATTGTCGGGCTCCGCCGTTGGAATATTGCGTTTTATATTCTTCCGTATTATTTTCACATCATCCAGATATCTCGGGCCGGGACAGACAATATTGCACAAGGCGGTTTTTGTGCGTCGTCCCTCACATGTCAGGGGCTGCACAAAGGCGCAAGGAGCGAGCAGGTACACAAAAGGTCGGTCCCAACCCCGAGTCGAGTTACGTCGGACTTCTCATAGATTAATGACGGGAACATTGTGGAGTTAAGAACCCAAAAATTTACAACTGCATTGTGTTTAGCGGAGCACAAAGGCAACAATAGATAGGATCAGCTTCTGTTATTACCTTATCATTTATCGGTGCTTTCTTGTGATTTCTCTCACTTTTTCAGTAATAAGAGTCGCATTGTGAATGGGATTTCTTACCCTGATCCGTCCTGTACAGATGTTTGGAGGGCGTACCGTTAGCTGGTAACAAATAGTCATTGTATCTTTGAGAGAGCTTGTTCAAATTGTGTAATTGGTAACATATAGGTTGAATAATAAGAATTATACACTCGACAGCAATGAAAAACTTGTAGTGACTATTTCTCCTCAACAGAAAAGGCTAGTTATTACAAATTAGAAATTTAGATACATAATCACTTAATACACCCTAGCTCTACTCAAATCCTAAGTAATCCACACAAGATAAATCAACTGGGTAACAAGACGACGCTCGGGATCAAAATACGCCAACAAAATAGATGAACATCACAACTTTCCAGGGACCTTTGAAATAAAAGACAAGACACCGGCCGCTAGTCACGACAAGTAATGAGTAATGGGCGTAGATCTTTCATTACTCACCGCTCTGCCTCTGAGTTTACAAGACCCCAGACTACTTTTCTACAAAGGACTTTCAGCCTTATATCAAAGCAGTACAGTTCAAGCATATTTTGAGTTTTAAAGATAGTCTAAACTCGTATTCTGTCGTCACGACGTCACTTCGCCATGTCTGTTCCGCTAATGGCTCTATGGAAGATGCACTTGACTGAACATTGGTTTTTGGTGTGAAAGATATCTTTGGATACTTGTTAAGAAGCAACATTAGTATGTGTCATGTATGTGAATACAAAATTTGATAAATGCACAAAAATGAGAATTATTTTATTGTCCCTCTTTGTGCGTTGTTAAAAAATTCAAGTAGTTTTTTGTGCAGTCCGGGTGTCTTTTCATGTTTGGGTAGCTAAAATGCTACCGTATTTTAAATTTTAACAACCGACTCGGGGCCAACTGCACACCATATGCGTCCAGGCACTCGATAAAATCTTGAACTTACGGTTTTCGAAAATTTATCTTTTTCAATACCATCGAGTTATGCTTTTCGTCACGATTGCGCGATAAGCAAATACGGATTACAAATTGCCTCATTTTAATTTCCTTTCTTTTTGGAGCTGATTAAAATTCTTACTTGCGTCTTTAATTTTATGGGCTTATTCCCTTTGCTAATTAAGCTATACAAATGACTCGGTTGGTCCCTAACCACTGTACTGATTGCTTTTGACCGCTGGTTGTAGAAAGAATTGTTATTCAGAAAGCGTACAGGCTTGCTCATCCGTCCATCGTATTGTCAATGCATTCCCTTCCATTCTTATTGAGAATTTCCAACTTCTTCGTAGTTGCATACGTAAATTTTACTGCATTCACTGAATGTCATATATGTATGTACTTACTAAGTTGATTTCTATATTAAGAATTCATCGTTTTGTCCGATTTCATTGTTTCACAGAAATATCTTTCATTTCAGACGAAAAATGTACAATAAGCCTGAATCGTGAACATTTATAACAAATTACCTTAAGCGTAATAAATCCAAAGAATGTGTTTTAAAATAATATGCATTGAATTCCAAGCAGTAAATCCGATCACAAAAATAATGGCCTGAAAGTGTCAAACTAACGAGTTTTATAACATTATAAATCTTGGAAATATAATACAGAAACGAGCGGTTGTCCTAGAAGGCAGACAGCATAGAAATAACATTGCAACTTTGAAATTATATCGCCGTCGATGTTGACTGGGAAGTCACCCGCAGGCAAGTCCATCGCTCATCGGCCAACACAAACACCCAACCAGAAAATTAATCCCAGTTGCTGCGTTCACTTACGCTACTCTGTTTATTTTTCAATCACGTGCCTTGTTCACTTAGATTTCAACTTTGGTTTCGGGATCGAATATCCTCATCGAAATAGCTCAATTCACCGTCAAAGGGCTCTAATATTCTACGTGCTTACTTTGTCTGACTTGAGAGGTTCTATTATCTGATCTACTTTTTGTACTCATTGTTGTACGGAGTTTTAAGAGCACTTTCATTGTGTTAGCACGAATTCCGCTTTGACACCGATTTTTACACCTATTTTCTATCGAAATTTAATATAGATAGATAGATATACCTAAATTCAATAAACATATTTGGACAAAAATTTTACACAAATCGACCCGAACACCCTTTTTATAGATTTTCTTTAGAAACAAACAAAACCATTATCCGAACTAAATAAGAGGTTTTCCTTTGGGATGGGAAGGAAGCAAATAAAAATAGCGGACTACCAAGCATTGCGGTTTTATTGTACCTAATAAAATCTCCTGAGCTTCGATACTGTACTGGTTTTCTTGAATTATAAACGCGATACAGTGGAGATATAGTCGACTGCCTTGTAAGCTACCGGAGCCGCAATCTCGCTAAGTAATGTAGCTACTCTTCATACAATTTGCATGAAACTAGAACTATCTTTCAAGTCTAACAAAGATTTTCCGAGGTTAAATTACTTTTCCATTACGTGTATTGCTTTGACGAAGTCTGGGATTTGCATAAAAAAATTGATATAGGTATATTCATATTTAAGGATAAAACATATTATATGTGCAAAGTATATATAAAAGTATATACAAAGGGCATATTCATGCAGCGCGACGTTTTCGGTCGGGAGCTGTGTGAATTATATAAACTGGATGTGTATCCTGCGGCGGGAGAATAAGGCATCGTGTGCTACCGGTGAGGTCGCCTCACGACGCCATTTGTCTAGGGCCTCGGGCCGCGCTTCGTGCAATTTGCATCCCTAAACCACGCCTCCCGACTTCCACACTATTATTCCAGCTATTGTTCCCTTCGTCTGCCGCTTATCTGCTCTTGATAATCATGCTCGCAATCTTCTTTACTATTTGTTCACTTCTCACTTACTACATTTCATTCGCTACCATTAAATTTTATTTGAGACACGCGCTCATATCAGACTTACTCAATATTCATATAACATCCGCTCTCGGTTTTATTTTCAGAACACACTGTAACCTTACAACTCTCGTATCGCAAACTCGAAGCAATAACGAGATTGCAGAACCTGATACAGAACTTGAGCATTTCGATTTTATTTATAAAACAAGAGATTAACTAAGTGTTTAAATTCAATGATACCTGGGCATTTCTTAATCGGCATATTAAATTCAATTGGTTCCACATCGCGCTTCTAAATGCTAATCACTGCTTAAAGTGGTTGCACCTATTATCATAAAGTAAGGTTGCGATGGTATGCCAAGTAATCAACTCTTAATTAGAGCTTTCCGACGTCACTACCTACGTGCAGATAATTTCCATGCTGGAACAGTAAAACTATCACTTGACAGCTTGTAAATATGGTTATTCAGTAATTTCTCATTATATAAATCATTTAATGCATATAATTTACAAAACACTTACATTACAGTGTTGTTATTAAAATCTAAAACATGACAAATATTTAAAAATCTAAATATGTTGTATAAAAACTAAATTACTGGCGCAGCTGTTATAGCTTCTATAATAACACATTTTGTGCCACACTAAATCAAATTGAAACTAGTTAAATACGACTTAGATATAATATTACTATTGAGTAATCTCAGAATCCAATCGGAGCATATTCAAAAGAGGTATAATTACAGAGCTTATAATTTCTGATGCTAACTAATCTATGCGCGTTTGCCCGCCTCCCGCCGCATTTACATACATCTGTGTATAGCAAAGAGCAAGTACACGGGGTACTTAATGACGCCGTTATTTCAGAATTGAAATAAATAGGTATTACCTTAATATCTATACTTACACCTAAGCAATACCAAGGTGTACAAGCACAAAATTAACATAGAATACAGAACTTTTTTTTTCCCAAAATTATGTTTGAGTTTCCTAAGAATAGAATAGAATAGAATAAAATTTTATTTCAGACCACGTCCATAAAACATTGTAACACATGAAACAAACAAATACAAACATACAAATACAGTAAATACTTAATACTAATAAATACTAATCTAATCTAATCTAATCTAATGTTGACAACACACATTACAAATAACTATACACTAACAATACACTGACACACATACACACTAATAAATGAAATAATAATACGAGTAATTAAATCCGACCGCCACACCCCGCCTCACCGGCTGATGACGTGCAGCCTCATCCAGTGAGTCAGGATAGGGCCGTCGAACTTGCCAGCTATATCTTTCAGAAAGATGTTGGTACTCCCTTGGACTCTGTGCATCAGGGAAGCCACTCTTTTACGCATAATGGCGTGAAAGCCGTCCGTATTGGCATCAGCAAACATTCCTGAAGCACTGCAGAACCGCGGCAGCCCCAACATCATTCTGAAAGCATTATTATATTGTACTCGCAGGGCGCTGTAAGCCTTCTGCGTATAGTTGACCCACAGGCTGCACGTGTAGAACGACTGACAGAAGGCCTTAAACAGTGTTATCTTAACAGGTTCTGTGCACCGTGAGAACCTGCGGGCCAGCATGTTGCATCTAACTGCCAGCGCCCTGCGCTCCCTGTCGATGTCTAGGTCATCACTGAGGTTTTCGGTGACCCAATGACCCAAATACTTAAATTGGCTTACTCTCGGTAGAGGAGAGCCACAGAGTGAGACTGAAGGTATGGAGTCATATGACGTCCTTCCCGCCTTAAACAACATGAGCTCACTCTTTTTTGTGTTGTATTTAAGTCCATGGGTCGCCGCGTATGACTCACAAATTGAGAGCAGCTTTCTAAGGGCACTAATCGAAGGACACAGCAGCACCATATCATCCGCGTAGCTGATGTTATTGATGAAATTTCCATCAATTGAGCATCCGACACCGGCGCTGCTGAGCTCCTCGATCAAGCCGTTCATGTACAGGTTGAAGAGCTTGGGTGACGTCAGCCCCCCCTGTCTTACCCCGCACTCCAACCTGTACATGTCAGATAATGTACCTGCCCATCTGACTGCATTCGTCTGATTCCCATACCAGAAGCGAAATAATGAACTTAGTTCTGAAGGAAGTTTTGTGTCCTTGGCTAACTTATCCCACAGTATGTCATATGACACTAAATCGAATGCCTTGGATAGGTCCAGGAAGCAGGCGAATACAGGCGTCATTCGATCGGTATAGTAGCGGACGGTGTGCTTTAAACACAGAATAGCTGACTCCGTAGATAGACCCGGCCTGAACCCAAACTGACCATCATGTAGATTCATACATTTGCCAAGATATTTGTCCAGCACACTGTCCAGTACCTTTGCCATTGTGGTTGCCAACGATATAGGTCTATAATTACTTTTGTCTGAGGCATCTCCAGTTCGGTTTTTAATTATTGGAACCACAATAGTTTTCATTAGGTCCTCTGGTAGGTATGAATGTTTTATACAGCTGTTAAATAACAATGACAAGAGTCTTGTAATATGTACACCAGCGTACTGAAAATGCTCTATGCTGAGGCCATCGTGTCCCGGGGATTTTCCTCTAGACATCATCTTCAAGATTGAAGCTATATCATCAGGTCGCACTTGCACGGGCTCCACTATGGCATCAGCACTGAGCATTGACTGAGGCGCCCCATGTCCGGAAGGTCCTAATGGTGAATTTACCATAAAACTCTCTTTAAAAAGATTAGCAATATGCCTAGGCTCGCTTACACCGTCGACACTGACAGGTAGGCTAGACTTAGGGTTCAACTTGTTGGTTTCTTTCCAAAATTTACCAAAGTTTTTATTAAAATGTAGACTGGCCATTATATCCATTTTAATCTGTAGTTGGTTATTTTGGCACCATTTAAGTTTGGCTTTAAATGTGCTTCTTGTTCGACACATATTATCATAATAATAACCCGATGACGATTTACCATGTAGTACCCAAAGCTGAAAGTAAAGTCGAGCCTCCCTGTGAGCGCTGTGTACGTATTTATTCCACCCAGTAACAGTTTTGCCTCTGCGTAATTTTGGTACGCTATGACTATGACTAGAGGTAGCTGCATCACAAAGACTGTTTACAATACTATGATAAAAATTATCTATATATGTTCTATGCCCCGTATCTACACACATATTGTTACCACAGTGGCACAGTTCTGATTCTAAATCTAATTTACTAAGTAATTTATCACAGATCTCACTATATTTTTCTATTTGTACGGTATCCCTCTCCCCCCATATAACCTTATTAGAAAACAATTTATTATCACAGATAATTTTAGGCTTTACTACATTAATATTACACTCTATTTCTAAAGGAAAGTGGTCTGACCAAAATGTACTATAGTGTACTTTAGCATTTAATACAGTTTGTTGCGCAGCATTTGTCACAACACAATGGTCTAACCAGCGCCTGCACCCGTGGGCCTCACTTATAAATGTGTAAGTGTCAGATGGTAGTAGCGACATGTCCACACAATCCCATTTTTGGTCACAAGAAAAGTTTAACAGTTCATTACAAAATAACTCACCAGGATGAGCGTTAAAATCCCCGAGTATGAACACTGACTCTGTATTATTATTTTCGATTATTGCACTAATTTCACCCAAACAATCAACGAATTCTATCAAGTTGTCACTGCTATCTGTAGGCATGTATACACATAAAACTAAGAATGACCGGTCACACAAGTCCACTTTAATAGCAACCAGGCGCACACTTCTACAAGTGATGACAGACACACACGGAAAAACACTTTTTCTCCATAGAATGGCTACTCCGCCATAAGGACGCCCACGGAGGAGGATGCCGGGGTCCATTGCTGATTTACTCGTAGCACAGAAGTCATTGTCGAGGTTCCCAAGTGTAGGCAGCTCATGTGGCATAAGCCAAGTTTCTTGACGTGCAATAATATCGGCCGATTTGCATAGATCAACAATGCACTCCGAAGATCTTTTCGCCGATTTACAATTAAAAGTTATGAATTTGCTAACGTAATTGCTGTCCATAAGCGTTTTGTTTTGTTATCTCGGTGTCAGAGTCTTTTTTTTGTCTAAAAATAAAATATTTCCTGAAGTAAATACCATCGGGCCAGAAATTATTATCATAAAACAACGCTATTTTTTGTCTCGGTACAAGTATCTTGTATGAGTCATAGTCCTTCGATACTTTCATGTGTATTTTCTCAGGTTGAACAGCAATTCGTGTTTTTCTCATTATATATTCTGCTATATCTGTGGTTGTGGTTTCTTTCATAACATTGTAAATGTAGATTGGTGTTCTGATATCAGCTGCTTTGAATTTGGAGCCCGGGCTAACTGGCGCGGTACCAATTTTACCCGAAAACCGTGAGTTAGTCTGTTTTTTCCTCTGAACGGTTATCCAGCCTTCCTCATCAGTGCTGCTCTTTAGAACATTGGCAAAGGTTGGAGCTATTGGTGACTGAGCAGTTGACACCTTCATGATTAATCCATTATCAGTATCAGAAACAGCTGATTGGGCGTTGCCATATTTTGCACAGTGATTGACACCTGCCCGGTCATTCACACATTGCTGCGTTGCCGTTCCGTGCCCAGATTCGGACGATGTATTCGTATCTAAGAGCGTGGCGGGCATACAGTCGTCTATCTTCGCCCCACGGTCACGTGATGCGGCTTCGGCCAATACCGGCGTGGTGCACTCCAGCGACGACGGTATCGGCCCGACTTCGGGCTTCTCCGCCGTCGGCCCAGTTTCGGGCTTCTCCGCCAGCAGTCGCGCGTCAACAACATTGTCAGTTGAAGGGACCGGTATGTTTTCAAAATGTAGCATGCCGAAAGGACCGCTATCACTTGGACATTCAAAACTATCTTGTATGCGATTTCCGCCTCTTTTCGTATTGACATACGGTTCATAGTCTGATTTTTTAGATGATTTTAATTCTTCGATTTCAGACCTCAACTGATCAATCTGGTCCACTGTAGCATATTGTGATTCACCAAGAAAATAATCCTGAATTTGTTTCAATTCACTTTGCATTAAAACAATATCCTTAAGTAGCCTAGTTACGTCAATATGATCGAAAGTAACGGGTGGGAGTTTTTGTAGGTTTCTAGCCACGAAGATTGGAAGAATGTCAGGATCGTTACTTCCTCTAAAAAGACTAATAATGTCTTCAAGGTCTCGAGTGGTTCTTCCATCACCTTTTCTTGATATTTTTCTCTTTGATATGGAGTCAAAGAGAAGGCTTTTAGCTTCGACAATTTCTTCATTCTTGAAAGACGACGCACAGATCCTAATCAGACTAACATCGTCCATCACTTCCACCTTATTTTGTACAAATGCTAGCACTTCATTGATCACTATGTTGCATTTATCACATTTGATCACTTTAGAGGACATATTTCCAAAGCGCGCCGAGCGCGCGCGCTATTGCTGTGCGTACGGCGTGCGATCACAGCTGAGACTGGACTGACCTAATATTACCTACTTATATTTTTCCAAAACTGTAAATATGCCGGTCCAGACATAAATAAAACGCGTCCTTTTTATGTCGGACGAGTTGCACGTTTTGTCCTTTTTAATAAATCATAATATTTTCGTGCTTCACCGCTCGGGCCTTAGGGATTAAGAATGATGCTTTATTTGACGTAAACGCTTATTCATAATTCGCGATGCCCGAAAATCTTTTTATCTTCGCGTGTTGGTATCTATTACACTCAATTCTCTCTCTATTTTCATTCATCCATTTCTGTTGCTCAATATCGAATGAATCTTACAGGTTCGATTGTAATGAATGGTTGACAGTAAGCATACGAGATTTTTTTTAAATAAGCAAATATAAATTCATGAAACCATTAACATACATAGATAAAACACAGAGAAAAATTTAGAATCTTCTCTTTTAATGGAGATAGTAATTGAACTTCTTTAAAATGGTATTTAAGTTATGGTTGAGCTAAGTATGTAGATCATAAACTTATTAATTAATAAAGAGAAAACAGTAAACTACCAACGAACACCAGCATTTTAAATCATTATTAGTTACTAATAAAAAGCGGTTCACCGAATTAACTCTGGAGGTAGTGAAAATAAAATGAAATAATCTTAATGAAGACACAATAAATTTAAACATTTTTAACTATCAAAAAAGGTGTGTACAAAAAACAATGCCCCGCAAAGTTTCTCATAGATACGCCATAAGGTTCAATCAATCATTGGCTCTAAAAATAAAAAAGTGGCCACATAACACGACCCACGTAAACTCAGAGGAATGAAAAAACTACGACATGTATATTTTTTGTGGCCCGAACATTGGGGGGATTGTCTCAAACAATCTATTAAAGATTCTGTTAAGTCAGTTTTAAATATTTTAGTAGCTAGAGGTTCTGGTTAGAAATAAAGTATTTTAAAACAAGGTTTCTGAATCCAATACGCGTTTTATTTCTGGCGCAGAATAACCAAAGTTCGGTTGATTCTCTTGTTAGAACGGCCTGAACCCAATATATGAAACACCTTACATCATCCTGTCTCGCGTAATCACTTTCATACATTTCCTCATTTATCAGCTCTCCCTCGTGGACGTTTAGATGTGTCCCAACTAACACCGTAGCGTTAAAAAAACTCTCATATAACTTGTATAATGGTTCCATTCGAAAATTAAAGTGTTAAGACATAGCTGTATAAGGGTGTAGGAGAGTGCTCTAACTCACTTATAACCACGAAAGAGGCCCACGATTTTGAGAGTAAAGGCTTTAGAAAGTCTGTAAAACGGTGTCATTGAAGTGTTTAAGTTATAGAAAGCCTGTAGTACGGTGTCATTGAAGTGCTAAAGTTACTA
Source organism: Plutella xylostella (assembly GCF_932276165.1). Lineage (NCBI taxonomy): Eukaryota > Metazoa > Arthropoda > Insecta > Lepidoptera > Plutellidae > Plutella > Plutella xylostella. Next base: position 11,396,464 of record NC_064002.1, read on the forward strand.
TAGAAGAGCGTTTAATCCCTCTCAGCTAGAACTTTTACCGGTATAGTTGTAGTTGTAGAACGGTTATTTGACTCCCTGACTCTTATTTGTTTGGTAAAAAAGGGTTAAGTGAGTATGTTACCGTTTTTCGATTACACTTTTACCATACAAGTTGTATGTCTTTGAAAATAATAGTGTCAACAGCAATCATACGCGATAGTATTACAGTGACAGTATTGATCATTACTAAATAACAGTAAATATAATATATCAACTTGACTTAACATGTTTTGTGAATTGAAAATAATATGCCATTGTAATTTTACTGTAATGTATACCATATTTCCCACCTCAATTTTAATGCGCTCCGAATTTATTAAGGATTTCAAATAAAACATAAGTAAATATAAAATAGACGACTCAATTTTGTATTTTTTTGTATGCTTGCTGTATGTCCATTAGTTTCATAAATCGATTGGCATGACTGGAATGACAAAATTCACATAAATAAGTAAGTATTTTAAAGCAAAATATTGTTTATCCCAGCAATTTATAGGTTAGGTCGCCAATGCAAATGGCGAACTTACATTTAATACATATAGACTCACCTAAGTCATCTATTACACTTTTTGAAATAGAACACCCTTAGTCAAGGGTATTATGCAGTCTTAGTCGATCCGCACAGTCTTGCTTAACACCGTTACTTTTACAGTCTACTTGCCTAACGCAATAAGCGTAAGTTAAGTTAACCTTAAATATTAAAACTGCATTGTTGAGTTTTCCAACACTGTAATAATCTTGTCTTACTGCACTCTTGACAAAATCTCTTTTATAACCAATCCCTGTAGCCTAAATTCAATATGGCACCTAAAGACTTATATGAGTATTAAAGAAAACCACTTAACAACCATAAGTGTTAACAGGTGTCAGTGAGCACTCTTGTATAGCTTTAGGTTCTAGAAACAGTTTAAACCTATAACATCTTAATTATAATTGCTTTGACTAATACCATTTTAACACTTAAACCTGCTGTTAACACTAATTTCATTTGTTAACTCATCTTTATCGCTTTATGTTAGAACTGAGATAATTATAACACAGTTATACAGGTTAAAGTTATAAAAATAGCTGTAACTGAGGGTAAAATGTTTGTTGGGGTGTATCTGCGTACATCGCTGCTAACGTTTCACGCACAACATTACACATAAAAATTATGATTACCTTTTTCTTTGACAAAGCCTATATTTCTAGCACTCGCCGTCCTACCCCTCTGCACTCTGATCCTCGGAAAGAATGAATATTTATGACTGGTAGGGCACATTTTTATCGTTTCTCCTTTGGACGTTTTATACCTGTAGTCAGAAAGGAATTTGATGAGCGGTCTCCCGCGTTTCCGACAAAAACGTCGTCCATATACATACGCCGGTTTCATTAGACTGATAAATTAGGATTCGTGTGGCGCGGCCTTCCAAATGTGGTTTCGCACAGGCAGAAAGAAATGCCGGTATTATACTTTCAGATTGGTGAAATTCCACATACAGTTGGGTGAAGGTTTTAAATCAAGATCGTTATACTGACGAGTTTTTGTCTGATTTTTAAGGCAAAGCTCCACGGGGTTCTCATGATGCGGACAAATTTACTAACAATCAGAGTCATGAATAGGGAATTATCGGAGACAATTAAAATATGAATGACCTAATTCTCTCTTGCGTTTTTTTATGATAATTATTAATTAATATTTAAATGAAATTGTTTTACCTCAAATTTAAAAATAAATCTGTTTGATTTTTGCCCAATTTTATGAAAATTTGGGGTCATACAGAAGACATTAGGTAGAGATAATTAGGTCCGCATTAGCCTTTTGCCCTGTAGGTTGTAAAATACAGTAGTAGCGCGCTAGCACGGGGCGCTATTAAAATGTGACCAAAGTTCTCCGTCGTGCTCGCTCTTGAGGCTGCGCGATGTGAGTGAGATCGATGCAAAACTCATGTAGGTAACTTCTTAAATGCGCCCCGTACTAGCCCTTAGCCTTAGCGAAATAGGTAGGTTAGGTATTTCATTGGTGAAATACATTCACTTATTAGACATACCAACTTTACCTAAAGTAATTTAATCACATCCTATTTGATATGAATTTAGCAGATAACTTTTTGTATCTAAACAAAATTGGTCCTTACTATTTGGTTATCAACAAGCGCATCTCTTTACGAGCTGCCGACACGAATTTTTGTGCTCGTTTGTGCGCTCTTTTTATTGAGTAAAACGAGCTTTTGAAGAAAGTGAGTTTTTAGTTAGAAACAAGGGTGAAACATAGATTTAATACAGACCTTAAAGTTTATTGCACGCATGTAAAGTACAGTTGTTCATACGTCACTTGGAGACGGCTACTTTTGTAAAGCTCAATATCTGTCAGACAGTCAGATTTCAACTGCATAGTACCTGACTACATTTTTTTATCGAATATATAAAACGTGAACTTACATCCGTAAATTTCGATGCCATTTGACCTACGTTCGTTCACAAATGCTGTTACCTGACACGTTTTATGATCTAATAACTTCCGGACGGGTAGACCTGTCCCATATGCCACTCGTTAGGGCCACAGTAATTATTATTTCCTCCTCATATGCCGTGTGATGTATGGACTCGTTACGTCAATGTCAGCAGGTGGATTTTGATACTATGCATATTTTGCAGATGGTGTTTGTTCACATCATGTAATTCTAACTAAAACAAATTAAATAGTTAATTATAATTAATATCATTAAGGGTCCAAATTCTAGTAAGTATACAAAGGTGATATTGTAATGTTATCATGAAAACTGCCTTTAAAATTCTTAGCTTTTCGGCTTAGCAAGTAACTTTCGAAACTCCAATTTGGATAGCGCGACTCAATGTTTCATCATTGACAGAATTCCGGACCCGCCGATAAAGTCAACAAAGTTTACACTTCCATGAAACAGGGCTTAATTGAACGCATTTGTTCCGAAGCCTTTTAGCTGATAGCGTCACTTTTGACGCTTGGCTCGATAAGGCACGTACAGAAAGAAACGGTGAAACTTACAATGCAAATTCGATTAAAATTATTGCGCAAGATGTCGATATTGGAGACAACGGTAATTGGAATGGATTTAACAGCAATTTTGAGGTGAAAGTCTCAAAAATATGTGATATTAAAGCCAATATATTCATGTGATAATGTGTTGTAACTGAATACTTATGTGACGGTGATGACGTTCAGCATCAAATCGAATATTGTATAGGCGATAAAGACAATTTAATTTATTCATCGTTTCGGTGTTTTTTTTTCTTTCATGTTTCCTACCAGCAATTCAGATAGCAATTACTTTGTGACTCATTGTAATGGCTTTTAAAATATTCTAGATATCTTAAGTATTTTTGTCACACTTGGAGAATCAAGTTACTAGTAAGTATAACGGTATTGCTGCAGACGTAAACAGTCAAGAAAAAACGGCGAATCCAGAAGAAGATCTAGTTTTTGTTGGTTCCAAGCGAGACTTAGATTTATTCCTCTCGGATCTCCGTCGTTCCTATTTTTTGCCTGTCTGCCAACGTTATTGTTATCCTTAAAACAATGGCCTTAGCAGCATCATATCCGGGCCTTATAATTCTAACACCATCAGCGGAAATGCGAGTGATATGGGTTTATAATATGGTATTTCAACGTTTACTTCTCGCTTTAACTGTTGAAGTTTAGTTATTCAAATTATGTAAGCGCCCTTTACTGGGAGTTGTATTGCATATTAAATCAATGTTTCAACGCATTAGGTGTGGTCTAATCACTTTCTCTTTGTGATTTAATAGATACCTAGATGCGGCTTACAGATATAACTTATTTGTAAGCATAATAATTATCTGGAGAGTAAATTCTCATCACAAGCTGTGACTTTACAAATGCTGGCTATAAAAAACCGTTGAATTAAAAGAAACATAAATAAATTAACAAACAGACGCCAATTCGGATTCGATATCGTAAGTAAATATTATGAAACATGAACTACTAGCTGAACTTAATCCTGAAACAACAAGGGCTGCTTATTTAAAAAACAAAGGCGGTATACGGGGGGTGCTAAAACTTGGTGTTTGTTTGGGACCCAGTTTTATGATCGAGGACGTCCGCCGACAACAAGCGCCGGAATTTAGGCGCCAACTACATTAGACAATCCGATAGCAGAATCTAAAGACGTTAATGGAACATAAAAATGTTTACAGACGACATAAATTATTCACGAAAGAAGTCGCCGATGAATTCTGAGATTCACCGACAAAATGTTTTATTGGTAATGGTTTTTTATTGACTCTCACTTTTTAGGATTCACTAATAACTCACAAACACCACGGTAAAGTTATGTAAAGTTGTGAAGTTTATTGAAACAGCTTAGCGATAAAATCTTAGATGTTGTGGTTTCACGGATACTTAAATTACTTTTTATAGCATTCCAAGATCTTCTGGTAAATCATAACACATTATTCTTATAAGAAACACAATGGCTAATATTTTCATTCACAAGAATAAAATCCGGCAACAGAATAGGCTAGAGAGCGTAAAACATACATCAATAGAGCAGCATGAATGGAGGAACACCGTAACTACGTTGTAAAGTGAAATAAAGCGTTTTCGAATCACCCTCTTGACAATACTGCGGCCCACGCTACGAAAGTGTCCAGAGACTCAGAACACAACAATACTTTTACACCCCGAATGATTTGAAGGACGCGGACGAATAATGATATAGGTCCCAAAGGACCCACACAATGGTCGGGGCATAATAATAGTTGTAGATTTGAAAGTAATTTGAATATGAATGGGTCCCCCCCCGCGCAAACGGAGTCATGTAATAACAAATATGAAGTGTGTCGCTTTTATGCTGCGCTTAGTTCCCCCGATGATTTTGACTTTCGTGCAGTGAATGATTGAACAAACTTTTGCTGAATTTAAAGTCGTAATTACGATGGTCTTTGTTTGCTATATCGATCGGTGGATTGTATTTTTGCAACAGAAGTGTCCACTTGCAAATGCGTGACCGTTTTCCCATATGCAAATTAGTGTCTCCCTCATGCTTTTAAAGCATTACTGTGTTTGTTTTTGGACGTCTGACTGTTTATACGTTCAGATTTATGTGTAGCAGGAGCGCAGTGAATCGATATCTCTCACACTAGTGCTGGGTACTTACAGGAATGTTGTTTGTTTTAGATTTTAAATTGGAAAACGGATTATGGAGTCATTTCAAATAAAAATGCTCATGTCTTCTATTTACTTTGATATAGTTCGGTACCTATTAGTTTCATATACATAGTTTTTAGGCAGGTCTATTTATACCATTGGATGGGTGACCCTGTCTGTGTTGCCTAACTTCAATTATCAGTTACTATATACGATCACTGAAGCTAGTTCGACTATGGTATCTTCCACGGATTCTTACTGAACAAATATTCCAACAAAATGAAGTAAATTATGAAAATCAATAAATTCTCTACACCCCTATTAACTTTCACTATCTTTCACACACAAACGCTCCACACTGACAGTGCAATTTTTCTCACTTCACTCTTAACTGTCACTTCCACACGCCTTTATAGGAATAACCCGATACAAATAATCTGCGTACCCCGAGTGACACGTAAAAAATATCATTTGCTCTTAAAATTGTCAACTGTGAGACTGACACACCCGCGACACGTGACCTGACACACCAGTTCCGGTAGTTTACCTGGACTAGCATTATGTCAAGCACTCCTAATAAGTGTGTGAAGTGTTGCAAAAATATGCCTTCCAAAGATGGGCAATTTAAATGTAAAAAGTGCCTAAAGGTGTATCACAAGACATGCATCAAGGTCAGCCGTGGTGTATGTGAAAATTGTATGCCTGAAAATCCTGTCACAAGCCCAACTCCAAAGGTATTTCTGGATCTCGATCTTAAAAATTTAACGGTCGAGTCGCTGCTGCACGCTTTAAACAAAAAAATGGAGGTAGTGTTCAAGATCAAGGAGGATACCGGTTTTTACGCAGAAAAGTATGATGAGATGTTGTTGAAGCAAAATGAAATACTTACTGCAATGAAAAAACAACAAAATATTATAGATGATATTACTAATAGATGTAAACACTTTGAAAAACTCACCCAGGCCTTAGAACAAAGAGTTCAAGCCATAGAACAAAAGGACAAAAATAAAAACATCGAAATAGTAGGCGTTGTATTAAAAGAAAATGAAAATATAAAGGAGACAATAGGGAAGATAGCAATGCAACTGGGAGTAGACATTAAAGATGTGGAGTCCGCCTGGCGCGTGGGGCGCGCCGTGCCCGGCCGCCGCCCGCCGCCCATCGTCGTGCGCCTGCGACAGGAGGCGGCCCGGGACTTCTGGATGGGCAAGCGAGGCCTCCTCCGCACCAACAAGGTCTTGTTTCCGGAGGAGCCCGATACACCTATCTACGTGAATGAAGATCTCACTAGGTACAATCGAGAGCTGCTTTGGAACACGAAGCAAAGCCTACGAGGGATATTCAAATATATATGGGTGAAGAAAGGGCGTATCCTGTGTAAAAAAGGTGATGATTCGAAAACGATCCACATCACTACCCGAGCAGACCTCGAAGCTCTCGCCAAACCCTGAGTACCTGCTTATGTTATATTTAATGTCAGTCTTACTTTTAGCGCATACCTAAATGTGTGACCTGTAACCACTCAAATTCAATGCACAAGATGATTATTTAAAGGAAAAATATACCAAAACCTATGAAAGTCCAAAACAATGGATAGATTGCTTATCTGATGACAAAATTATAAATGTCAACATTGCACATTTAAATGTGAGATCTCTCAAGAAAAACTTTAACGAGACAATAGCCCAACTAAGAGACGCCTTATCGTATCTAGACGTACTTATCTTCACCGAAATTAATTTAAAAGACGACATGGTATCGATGTATCAATTGCCGGGGTTCGAGATGTTCGCGTCATGCCGGGAGACCAGGAGAGGCGGTGGCATACTGATGTATGTCCAGAAGGAGCACGTGTTCCAGCGGGAGCCCACCTTCTTCACGTCGTGCGAGGCGCTGGGGGGCGCCGTGCAGGTGCGCGGGGCCCGCTTGCAGCTGCTGGCCGTATACCGGCCCCCTACGTCTGTGTTAGCCCAGTCTAAAGTGCCTGTGTTTGTGCGTGAGCTAGAAAGTGCAGTGAACTCGGTCCCGCGTGACCGTGACCTTGTGATCATCGGTGATATAAACATAAATACGCTTGTAAAACAAAATACCGACACAATGTTGTATGAAGACACTCTTAGCGATTGTGGACTCTTAAATACTATATTTGGAGTGACCCGAGAGGAAATTAGGGATTCTCGACTCATTGTATCATGTCTAGATCATATTTTGCTACGACAAAACAAATTGTTTAACTATAAATCAAACATTGTTAAGTGTGGTACCTCCGACCATCATCTTGTAAACATAGGCTTTTCTATAAATACAATTAAACATAAAGAAAAAAAGGTAAAACAAATATTTGATAACTTTTCTATAAAGCAAGACTTAAAGAACATAGACTGGTCGGAGTTGGTAACATTTCAATGTCCTTTATTAATGTATGAAAAAATGTGTAAAATATTTGAAACTATTTATAATAAAAATGTAAGATCAATTAAAATTAGAAATAAAACAATAGATTCGTGTCCGTGGTTAACTAAAGATATAAAGAATTGTATCATTCATAAAGATAAATTGTATAAAGAATGGAGGAGTTGTCCAAATGATATGTCTAAAAGATTAGAATATACTAGATACAGGAATAGAACATTCAAATTAATAAATAAGTCAAAAAACCTCCATAGGAAAGAATTATTAAAACAATGTAAAGGTAACAGTAAAAAAATATGGGAGCATATAAATAATTGGTTAGGCCGCAATAAAAAATCGTTAGATGAGGTTATTATACAACATATGGGTACCCAGTTGGATATTCAGTCAATTTGCTCTAACTTTGCCCACACCTTTGCTACGGAGGTTGTGCAATTAAAATCAGAACATAATTGTAACACAGAACTATTAAATAGACAAAATTATACTAAAACTGTAAACGCTTCCATACGATTCGCTAGGGTTACCACTTCTCAAGTAATAAAGATAATAGAACAACTTGATACCCATATGTCTCCTGGGTTTGACCAATTAAGGCTATCTGATTTAAAAGAAATAAAAACTGCTATCGGCCCTGTAATTGCGAGAATGATTAACCTTTTTGTAGAACAATCTAAGTACCACGACCACCTCAAAATCTCAATTATAAGACCTATTTATAAAAGTGGTAGCCATTGTGAAACAACAAACTATAGGCCTATTGCAATCTTGTCATGCATTAATAAGATAATTGAAAAAGCCCTGATTGGACAGATCCATCGTTTCTTATCTAAACATGACGTCATCGCACATTCCCAATTTGGCTTTCAAAAAGGGAAAAGCACGTCCTCTTTGTTGTCCAGTTTTGCTAACGATATAAATAACTACTTAAATAACAAACAACATGTCGGTGTTATCTTCATAGACTTCAGGAAGGCATTTGATACGCTGAATCATGATGTCCTCCTGAAGTCTATGGAGTCCTGTGGAATTCGGGGCAGACTGAACTCTTGGTTTAGAGAATATTTATCACATAGGAAATTGACCGTAAAAGTGGATAACCATACGGGAGGGTGCGAGGATGTCAGCTATGGTGTGGCGACCGGGTCAGTGACCGGGCCCGCCTGCTATATTATGCACGTTAATAGTATGCCTAATGTAATAAAACATTGCAAGATATATATGTTTGCCGACGACACATGTCTTCTATATAATCATAAGGATGTGAATGTAATCCAGCAATGTTTACAGGATGATTTTGACAACATAACAAGTTGGGCTCACGATAACGGCATCATACTCAATGTAAAAAAGACAAATGTAATGTGTATTTCTTCTACGCATAAAAAACAAGACACTAAAATATTTTTAAAAGGTCATAACTACGAGTGTCTGCACATCAATTGTATGAACTGTAAATGTCCCTTGATTGCCCAGGTTGATGAATGTAGATATCTTGGTATTATTATAGATAGTAAGTTTAACTTTAAAAAACACATTAGTAGTTTAACTGATAAATTAAGAATATTACTACGAAAATTTAATCAATTGAAATATTTTGTTCCGCGATCAATCCTGTATTGTTTATATTTCGCTTTGGTAGACTCTTTGATATCTTATGGTATTGTTATATATGGTGGATCATTTAAAACATACATAAACAAAATAAAACAGCTTCAACTCCGCTTTATAAAACTTTTGGTAGATAAAAACATTAAAAGAAAGTTTAGAGATAATTATGAGGGACTATTTATGCATTGTAAAATATTACCAGTAGATAAAAAATACCATTTTGAATTAGCGAAAGAAGAGTATTGGTCAAACATGTATAAAACACAGTTTGTAGGAAAGATAAAGACCAGACAAGTAAGCAGGGCGAAGTTTTTTGTACCTAAAGTTAACAATGAGTATGGTAAACGAACAAAGCAATACATAATTCCAAAAATTTTTAACAAAATGAGTGACGCAACTAAAAGTGTAATACCATTTAAGTTTGTAATAATGAAAAAACTGCTTAAAAGTCATTTTTTAAAACAGTTGTGAACCGTTATTATTACTCGTAAACTATAATGTTTATTTTATCTTATACCTATTGTATCCGCACAGTTTACTAAGTTTTAACTTAGATGTTAGATGTTATTTGTAGGCTTTGGTATAATGGCTAGTTATGTATAAATATTTTTTTTCTAGAGTGTATCTTCCCCGAGAAACAGTACTGCTGTTTGGGGTATAATGTATGTTTTTATTGTATTATTTGATGAATAAACGTTTTTCAAACAAAAACCATCAAACTTATTAAAACACGAACATCTGCAACCCTTAACACCTAAATCCATGCACATAAAGCTGACATTCCATAGTAAAAACCGCAAAGATAAAGTTGCATGCCCTAACAAGCATCCCCTAGGTGCGTGTGCAAATCTAGTTGTGAGTTGTCAATTTATTCTGTTTACGTTTTAGTATTTTTAGGTATGAAATATTGAGGGAGCGGAATGAAATATGTATTTGAAAAGGTTTGTTTGCTTTTGCGAATTCTGGGAGACCTTGAATGAAATATCAAGCAATTTATTTGGGTCCGCAATTTAGGTTTAGACCCTCTGGCTAAATAAATGATTGCCTACCGTACTAGGCAATTAAGAAGTTTGACCGCGGTTATTGTTAGCCGACTATAATTTTGTAGTTTTTAGTAATATCAGGTATTGTAGCGGTCCAAATGCCATTATTTGGTGTGAGAGAACAAACCACATTCGCAGCTATATCGATAACAATCAAACACACTTGACAGAGCACATCATAATCAGTGCCAATTACCGGAACGCACTGAACCTTACCATCCACTGATGCATATGCAGCTTACAATATAGTCCAGTCATAACTTAGATTAACAATATACGAACTAGACGGAGTAAAGTCAAAAGAAACGCAAATAACAACCCACTTCTACCACTGAGCTGTTATTTTGTTTTAGAAGAAGATTTGTGACCCTTTTATTGTAACAATTGTTGTCATTAGGTTGACCTTAAAACGATCTGACAGTAAACAAAATGCGGACAGTTTTGTGCCCTATTTTTGTATGTGACTCACCATCTTGTGAGTATATTATGAATCTAAGAGTCATAACCATTACCACAGCTACCGCTCACTGCGACGAACAAAGACCTCACGATTCCACACAAGGCTGCGCAGGGAGAGCTGGTAAAAATGTTGTAACTACTATGTTATACTGTGGCTATAATGTGGAAAAATTGCAATGGTAATTTGAAATAGAAATAGTAGGTAAATTCAATAATATTTTGTTCAGACATTAAGATTATACGGTTGTATACAAAGGTTGTCTGGAAGAGATCGCTCTTGATTTGTAATGTGTTTTTCTTTTTGGTGTGCAAATAAAGATTATATTAATATTATTATTATATACCTATATAAGATAGTATTTATATTCAGTCCTAGTATATTGATTTAAATCCTCTAGATTGTGATAATCATGGCCCATATAGTGACCTCCTAAATTATGACAATTTAAACCAACTACCTTCCTACAGCTACATACTTTCAGTACTGTAAAAATAGTAGTAGAAGTTCAACAAAGTGACAAAAACGTGAATAAAATTATGCTGCAAAAGAATTCGTTTGAAAAATTCCAGACCATAGCACATCATCCAGAGAGGCGGGCGGTGGCAAAAAATTCACCGATAATAAAATTATAGGCAGACCGCAGTCGCTATTAAATGCAGGCCGCCGTGAAATATATGGAGTAGCGGCACTGTGACGCTGGAACACTAAACTGTGGTGTAAAATCATAGGATATTAGTATTTTGTGCCTACATGAATACAAAACAAAATCAATCATTGCTGCATACACTATCATAATAAAAACAAGTTCAATAGCAAAAAAAGACTTATTTTTCTGTTCAGTCGTTCTACATTTTATTAGCTTATTTGTCGTCATTTGTGGAGGTTTGAGCTGCAATTCAGTCTATATTGAAAAATTATATTAAAAATCTGACCTGACTCATCACTATCGGAAAATTTTATGTTAAATCAGTTTCCATATTATTTGTATTGGTACCTAATGTATTCTGAAATTTCTCCGCTATCGCTTGTCATGAAAGCCAGCAGTTAAATGATAGAGCACATGATATTTATGCATGCTTTATACGGAGCTCCCACCGAACACTCTCAGGGAAACGAATTTCAGTGGAGCAATTGATTTACCGTAAAATTATTGGCAGACTTTGGTATTTTAAATTCCCTCTATTACATAGTAGGCAGTACCTACTCGTAGATTCGTAGTAAAACGAATGGCTTTTTTGAAGTACAAGATATTTTGAAATGAAACTTCACAGCAGTTATAACTTTAATTGAAGAGCTAAAAGAAATAATTGTATTCAAGTTGTAGCTAAGTCAAGAACAATAGAAACACGAAACCTAATTGTAAGAGCTGGATGGTAGCATCAGTTATGACCTTAGTGGGAAAGAGAAAAGTGCTGTCCAAACCATTATGGGCTATTTGAAACTGAACAAATTACGCATTCAAATTTTCTAACACCCCGCTGAGCTATTTTACAATTCATTTTTCCATAACCACCCTTTGTAATCAACACTGATCCAAGTTTATTCCAGTTTGGACTTTTGTTATAACATTCACGAGCAATTACAAAATGCCTACGCCAAATTAGCCCAGTTTATTAAAAATTAACGTTTTTAGTTTGTTCTATTCTGATGAGCCGTTAAATGCACTTCAATATTGATCTTCATATTAACTTTTTCCGTTTAAGGCTAGTTTGGTGCTATTGTCTCTGTATCTTTATCATTGCTCGCATTTACGGACCTTAATATTTATAAAAGTTCGATTTGCTATTAATGGATTAGTTAAGGAATTATTGCAGTGGTCTTAGGAAATTTTCCTTTACTAACAGCTTTTGTGGGAAGCAGTTAAACTCTGCGAAACAGTCCAGTAATTGCATAAAACTAGTGCTTTTTCGGTCGTAAAATGTGATTACTTGGATCCAATCCTTTGTGCCATTAGAGAACGAACCCAATCGGATTCCGCCCGTCCACCCCGCCTTCCCAATAGCGAGTGAAAAGTCGCCGTCAATTAATTAGTGGCTACAGAACCCTCGTTGGACCGTGAGAAACGGAACCCTAAGCAACTTTATAATGAGTTCATTAAGCCTGGAGTTTTACTCCCGAACATTTCCCCGATAGATAAGTAATTCTTGATTAGTACTTTCTCATTTTCATTGCCTTAATTGAGAAACTTAGTGATTTGAAAAAATATCCTTGTACCTAGATAAGTATCTCCTTTATGGTGTGTGGCCTTATTTTGGTGAATATATATTTATATAAATAAATAATTATAAAGCACTTACATACTGAAAGAATACATTATTTTACACAAAGTCCGTACATTCAAAGAATTTAAATTGAACTTACCTAGCGATAGAATGCAGTAGAAATCCATAAAATTAGCACCCTTTTTTACCTGTAAAAGAAGAAAATTTTGCTTTGTAACAGATGAACCATACAAGCAGACAAATAAAAAATAGGTAGTTCTGTACTTTATTTCATCAAAAATAAACAAGTAGGCGATATCAAATAAAGTTTCAAACTTCCGTATGTTGCTTTACATCGATGATTTTTTTATTATTTTCAAGTCCAAGTAAACAAAAACTTTTTTTATAGGTTCTTGTTAGGTAATATAAACTTACAAACAAAATGTCAATACTTGTCACTGTCGTTTCACTATAAGTTTAAAGTAATTATTAATTCAGCATACACGGTTCAGAAGCCAGGCAGGTGTCACTGATAGGCTCCATGATAAGGAAGTTTGATCAACGATAAACTACAATTGGGGTTTCGAAATATCCTAGCGTCCTTTAGCAAAACGTATCTAAGAGGCACATCTGCCAATTTAGGACTAAGCTAATTTAGCTCATATTACGATAGAGCAAAGTTTGTTATTGTTATCGAATATGTGCTATCTGTAAGCTGTTGTCTGTTGTACAAAAGAGGATATGAAGGTCAATTTGAATATTTCATGGACTTGCAATAGTTAAAGGTGCACATATGTTTTACAAATAAACTAGGTAAATATGTAAATTCTGAAATAGGCTTTCCAGTAATTTTTTTTTGTGAGCTTGATAATATTTGAAAAAAGTACCTATAACAATACGAACGATCCATTCACGAGTTCAATTCCATATCACATAACAAAAATAATCAATTATTAGTAATATTTGGCTCATTTAATTGAAACAAATCTGCATGCTCATAATTTTTTTGAAGATGACCTTTAATCATTTTAAATAATTAATTCACTATAACTACTAAATAATAATTAAGAACCCTTACAGAGTCTATAACTATACAGTATACTTACACCTTTTTTGCAGTCAAAAAACCATATTATTAGGTAGTCTACAATACAGTCAGTCGTTCATTTAAAATAAAAAAATACAGTAATATTTTCCTAACCTCAAAACCGTCACGTTTTACACATCACACACCTCATCACATGGGTCTTCTCAAAGCTATTCTTTTTATTACCCCCATTTGCTAAACGCCCATTCACCCCTAGTTTAAACATAGGGTCGAGGCTGATGTACAATAAAATTAAATGGTTCGATAGGTCGATAGACACAATTGTAGGGTTAAATCGATTAGAACCGTGATAATGGTCTTACAGCCAAACGCTATCGGTTTCACATAATAATGGTAATTTTGGTATCGATTTTGGTTTAATTTCGTTTTTATAGGTTTTTTACATAAACACTGCCGAAAAGTGGGTGCAGCAATACACCTCTGCCTACCCAAGGCTTACTGCAAGGGAGTACATTAGTACAAGGTGCGAGTGTTTATTATTATTATTATATTTTAAATTCGTTTGTATAAAATATATATATGTATATATATATATACGCCTTTTAAAGAACATAATTTGATTAATAGTAATAAGTCTAAAATTTAATACACTCACAAGCAATGAACAATTAAGAAAAAAAATGGGTCTGTTTAGGTCGGAATTTTGTAAATGGAACTTTTTCATTTCTCGCGAGTGTAATACAAAGGTCATAATAGTCGGTGTATTGATGTGGCTTCCATCCATCACTCACTGTGTAAGGCCTTGGTCTCCTATTTACGCCGCAGTTCGCGTCCAGCGTCACGCCGTAGGCAACGTCACAATGCTCACTATAGAAATGTACTGATGCGGTCTCCCTCACACGCCGACGTTGGCGCGTAGATGTTATGAGTATCGTGACGCGGCCCACGGCGGTGACACTTGACGCGACCCACGGAGTAAATAGGAGACCCGGGCCTTATTCCTGACACCCTCCACCGATATAGCACTCTGTCAATTTTTGATTTGGCGTAGGTATATTATACTTTACCCGATGGCAACTACCTGATATTTAGTATATATCTACTTAATATAATCTTGTCGAATGAAATAAAAACTGATACTAAATTATAATGATGAATGATAATTAATTGTTATAAGTTTACACAACTTTTTAGGAAGGAAGAACATAATATACTAATTGCTGAAAATTATACTGAATACTTACTCGAATCCTCTTAAAATACCCCTCTAAAATCTTCACAAAGAATATATTTAATAAACTTACACAAAGACACACATGTCATAACAGCCCTAGTTTTGCTAGTAGTTAAAACACTTAGGGTTTTCTGCATTAAATTATTCAACTAGGTAATCACAACAATATTGGGAATGATGAAACACAATACGAGAACAGTACACCCATTCTAAGAAACTATGAAATGGAAACAAGGCATTTAGTGCGATGTTAAGAATTGTTATTGGAACTTTTAGGTACTTTACTTGCTATGGAAATAACATAAATGAACCGCAAGTCTTTTTAAATAAAAGCAAGGCTGGAATAGTAAGATTAATATTTTCTTTCTATTTTAGCTCAGAAGGACAATCTGAACTACTTTTCTACTTTCCATTGACGACCGAATGGCGTAGTGGTTAGTGACCTGACTACTGAGCCGATGGTCCCGGGTTCGATTCCCGGCTGGGGCAGATATTTGTTTAAAGACAGATATTTGTACTCGGGTCTTGGGTGTTGATATTTATATTTAGTATCTATCTATCTATGTATTTGTGTAGATATATCAGCTGTCCGACACCCATAACACAGGTTCTGCCTAGCTTGGGGTCGGATGGCCGTGTGTGAGATGTCCCCACATATTTTCTTCTACGACTTAAAAGTCTTCTTCCGTTACATCAAATACGTTACACGTTACATTGAATCGATTTTCTATAAATATTAAACAAATGACATAATTATTGTACTGATGTCATTCAATACGTATTTTTAAGAATGCTAGAGAAACAAATCATAAAAAAAATATAAAGTTACACTCAGCGATAATTCGTACTGACACTGCCCCATAATTTATTTTGATCGGCGTACAAATTATAGAGACTCATTGCGTATGCCGTTTGAATAAGAACAAGACAGCGCCGGTTCATAAATTCGTAACGAACATTGACAGATGAGAATTATCGTCGCCGTTTAGATTTTTGAGACAAAATTATTGCGGCTATAGAGAACTTTACTAAACATTAATAGACGTAGAGAGATAAATATTTATTCAGATACATTTTATTTTATCTACAAACCAAAAATGTAAGGAAAATTTCCAATGCCAACAGTAAGTATAAAGATTAACATACCTAAACAAAGTGACACAAAACAGGCACGTTTTCACATTAGCTTCATAAAATTAACAAATCAACAAACATTGTATGTAACTCTCAACAAACACAAACAAATGACAGTCAAAGAATCAAGAAACTATTTAATAAACAAGCTTTCGAAAAGCAGAAAACACCTGACCGCCTGTTGACTGAGCAAACAAGTCTTAAGAAAATACCGAACAATAACATTAACTTAGCAATTCATACGTTTAAGCCCAATACTGTTATTGCACACACGATTTGCATCGAAGAAACCTCCACATTGGTTAAAGCAGTAAGCGGAATCGCTGTTTTTATCGACAAGCCAGTAAAAGCAATAAAAGTGGGCAAATAATTATTCGCCACAGTGGAACATTTGCATAAAGATCGCCTAGCGAAACACCCTGTAGTAGCACGCGATCACGCCGTTCTCGCCGATTCCTTTACACAGCTCTTCACATGCGGAAATTCATTAAAGTTTTTGCTGCTACTCCTGGCCGTCTTATCTAGACAATAACAGCAGTGTACGTCGAGATGGACGATGCGACTACAAACAGAGTTGTTGTAGGGAGTTGCTTGGTAGTGGATTCTCTTGAGACGGTGGGCATCTGCAGTAGGTACTATCAGGGTGTTATCTGGCCCTTGTGTACGCACTACCGAGCGTACGCGCTAATCGCTAGATCGCTTTTCTCCCCTCTGATAGCTCAGTACAGATACATATAATGTAGGCGTTTTATATCGGGATTTGAAGGGAGGCCGTTAGAGATTACGAGCAATTTGCCATGCGTAGCTAAAATAAGGTATCCATCTATCTATACGAAATAGGCGAGCTACATTTTTAATGGAAGTGCAGATTTGGATTAAGCTGACGGTTATCACGGTTATATACTCGTAGTTGTGCGGATATTCTTCTACTACGATTTTATAAAATTGGTTTTAAGTAAACAATAATTGAGATATTAATTTCATGAAGGGCACTCACTATACATATGTATAAGTATTGCATACCGCAGTGTGTTTAAGTATAAAGATAATACTTACATATCTATCACCTAATGTCCAATTTAAATTGAAAAACCAATATAAATTCAAAATACGGGCGACCCGAACGAAACCAATCAAACACGAGTTGTCTCATGCAAAACACGCGCGTCTACCGCCGTCCGAAAATATCGAAAACAAGATCTCCCTGGTTATGGAGGCAATTTTTGTTTTGTTCCCAACATTATGCTGATACATTCCCGGATTGATTCAGATCCGAGGCAGGTCGAGATGCATAAAACATGTGACCCTCTATCATGCCAGAGGGGGTCACTCTATACGACGAAAAACTCAGTTTCTGAGCGCTACTACGCGAGCCACGACTCTATCTCTTTGTATCAAACGTGCCGATAGCACGACAGCTCTCGTTCGTTCCTTTGTCGTCAGTATAGAGTAACCCTTCTGAGTCGGCTGAATATGCGAATAGGCAATCGTTGAGACCGGCATGTAAGTACGGAGCGACTCGTAGGATAAGGGCTCTTGACATTTCTGTGTGTGGCGGAATTATCCTGATTTGTAACTCTGCTCGTGCCAATGTGGATTTGGTGGAATATATCGAGTGTTCGGGTTAAAGGCTGTTAACTACGAATAGTGGGTTTTGTGAGACACAAGCCTTGTAGTTTCTGAAGTATAGTATGGTTACTGCCTACCTACTTTATCTAACAAAACTTACTTTACACAGTTTCGATTTATTATAAGGCGGCATTATCCGTATTTCCGATAGATCCTATTGCTTTAGGTACAGCCATTTTGTATCCGTGAAAGCTTTTTTCCTAAAATTAATAAACATCGGTTACCTAGAATGTGGACCAAGTAATACCTGTGAGCAAAATAATAGGTAATTATATCGAATTCAACAACATCAAGTCAACGTGATACTGAGAACAAAACAGCAATTGATTCAGCACATTCGCATACAATGAAACCTAGTAGGTATCAATTCTTCGAAGCCAGCAAGGAAAGGATCTCATAACTGCCTTTTTGAATACTCGTGTTTATGCAATAGGGAATATGCATGTATTTTTTTTTATATTCTTATTCGATAGTTTTACATAGCTTTATTATAGTAAAAAAAATTCAACGCCAAAAAAAGTAATTTAAAGTGTTTTAAATAACGTTAAAAATTTATAACCGACACGTCCAATATAAGCCCAAAACTTTGTGTGAAGAATGTGACGTCATTACTTTCGTTTCACGGCTCAGAATAATGAGTCTCGTCAGTCGCGTCGACGCTCAGTTCTATGGGAATAGATTATTCTGAGATTGACATATCGTCACATCTGCTCTAAGAAAATCCGTCACGTTTCAAAAATTTAAAGTTACCGAAGTTATTTTGTACTTTTCAACAATTATTTACTCGCTCAAAAATGAATTACTTATAATCAAAAATATTGATGGAGGCTTAATTCTGAAATAACAAAGTTTATAAATAAATAAAATTATATTTGACCTTTATTTGAATCACATGCATTATTATGGTGTTGTTGGCAATTCCCGGTAGTGATCGGTGCAAATATGTCCTAGTTGATATTAAAGCTCGCTCAGCATGCAGTGACCTACATCCTGCGAAAGTCAATAAGAAAAATACAATCGAGAAAGTCAATTGGTTCACTTTATTGCCGTACAAGTGATCCAAACAGGATTCCTTCAGTACAGTCTGTTAATAAAAATGTTTAGTGTCAGTCATCTAATCTTATTTTATGATTTATTCTATTTATACAGTCATACAATAGGTATTATTATTTTGTAGAGTTTGTACTGAACTAACAGTTGCCTACAAGCTTCGCTGCGCCTTAAATACTTTATCTTGGGAATTCTGGGATGAAAATAAGCCTATATAATAATGCTAAATCCCAAATTTCATAAAAAAATGGTCCAACTGTTTTCACATGAAAGAGTAACATACACTCTCACAAACTTTCACGTTTATAATATTGGAGTATGATTGTATCCATTTATAAAAATGATCATTTCTAATTATTTTGTTCTAAGAATATGAAAAACACTATTTTAATAAAGATACTCTAACTCAATTTCTTATGCGAATAATCGCAGTTCCGTGAATTGTAGGTATTCATCCCATTTATAGCTTAAGATTGAAATTCAAGGAGATGTCACACGAAACACGAAGATACGAGGTTTCGTAATCTAATTTTAATCCTTCGACATTCCATTTCAAGTGACACGCTAATCTCATTAGTAGAATTCATTGTAAACTAAATTTCCTCTTAATGAGAGAACTGAATCCTTTATCGTTCCTCCAGCCTGGTTTTATTAAGACTCTAAAAGGGCTATAAAAGGTCCAATAGCTGAGTCGAATAAAAGAGATGAGGCCATCAAATTCAACGGGTTTCTGGACTGTTAATTTTAAAAAGAAGTAGAGTACATACATAAATGTTAATTCGAAGCAGCTCTATGATTCATTTAAAGTTCTAATGAAACTTAGAGAGCTACCTTACTGTTAAAGTATATACCAAAGTTGTATTTTTTTAAATAACCCATAAAAAAATATAATTATGTTTTTTTAATAATATGATGAATAAAAAAATATATATTTTATGCTTTAGGTATATTAGGAAGGTATTTAGTGTTTATCACAATTTTTACAAATCTTTATACTAATATAATATTATGTTTCAAATGTCTTTCAGTTTGAAATACTTTTTATACATACCCAGTTATATAATAAAAGTTATATTTATTCTATGCATCGCTTTAAAATATATAGTTCCAATTTAAAAAATCATAACTTCATACCCCCCCAGAAGCCAAAGCAACGATAACTGACATCACATTATTATCTCGACAAGCTTATTTAGTGTCCAAGCAATTGTTAATTTCCTCCAATAAGCTAATGGGCTAAATCCTCTTTGTGAATGTTTTGTAATTGGTTGATTGGTTGGTCAAATACCTCCTTCGGTCAGAGAAAGCTAGTCGGTGCCGTTCGTATATGGAATAATGATTTTAGGGTCAATGAACGAGGATAGGCGATTCAATCGAATTGAGTCTGAGGACCAATTGGTTAATAACATAGCTATGACATGGCTTAATTTGACTGACTAATAATAAACTGGGTCAAATATTTCATGTTTACTTTTTTTACTCAAAGCAAAGGTCAAAAACAAATGTTAAAACAAAAGAAAGAACTAAATTAACTTGTATACAGAGTAAGAAAGTTTGATTTCCAAGAAATAGAAATTGATTTTGAAGTAATAAATGTACAAAAATATAAAAAAGATACAGATGGAAAGGAAAAGCCTGCCACCTGCGCCTTTGATCGTGATCTTAGAATAAACAAAGAGGGATTTGTTTACGAAATACAATATTAACATCAAATAAAGCGCTACAAACTGTATCGATAAAGGTACACGTATTATGTTTTGTTTGAAAAATAAAATGTTCCGATCAAATTCTATTTCAAAATGCGAAATAGCAGCACTTTTTTTTAAATAAAACCAGTGACAAAGGGCATTGCTTGCCGTTTTCTTAAAAAAATATCTGGCGAGAATAATCTCCCGTTAAAATTTCTCGGGTATCTTCAGATTATCTCGCCTCATAAGGGTCAACAAACAGATGCATCTAAAATCGACCACACAACAAAAAAGCCCAAGTACCAATACATCAGTTATCAACACAAACCATCACCGATCGTAACCGGGAGATAGGCCTTCGACGGCTCTTCTACTAAGTATAATGCGTTTTTGAATATTTATTCAAATCACATCCTTGGACTATCAATAACATTTAGAGGCCCACAACCTACTGCATAGTATTTAACTTTAATAAGTTCATTCTCTATATTTTTAACCTGAAAAATTGCTTCTACAAATTTTTTACAGTTATTTTATTAAGATCAAAATAAAATATTTGGTACTGTGTATTACAGTAAAATTAAACTTATCGATGTCATTCGTAAAACGAGTATCCTATGTAGTGAGTATTTGTACGGAACCGTTGTCAATTTGGTATTGACATTCTCCAAACATTTTTTCCTTTAGTCAAAGACCTCAAATATTGATCTCGAACAAATAATTGAATATTTGATCGGCTCTCAAACAAATCGGAAGTGTGATGGTGTTCTGAGAATGGTACTAAACCGATACTGGTTGAGAATTATTATGTTTTGGCCTAACGGCATATTTATCTACTTTGCTGAGTTTGACTTTCCACAAACGTCGAAACAACAATGAATTAAAAATGACTATATATTAAGCTCCTATTTTTATTATTAACTTGCAGGTAAGTATATCTAGTCTAGCGTATTGATTCACGTATTTAGTATGGCTAATTGTTAAATATTTTGTGTCTATCGTATTTCTATAGTCTATTAAATGACTGGCCTCTATTAAACCCACCAAAGGCATCCGTCCAGATGGTCCAGTTGATTAATCTATTTATCTCTATTAATGCAATTGCTTAAAGTAGAACAAAGCTTGTCAAGAGAGCAACTTTCTTCAAATTACAAAGGGACCATTTTTATTATTATGTTGATGTGCATAGTTTTAGTTCTATAAAATTATTTTATAATAAGTATAATATTTTAAAGTAGGTTTAATTAAATTTTAATATTTTGTACCTACGACGACCGAATGGCGTAGTGGTTAGTGACCCTGACTAATGAGCCGATGGTCCCGGGTTCGATTCCCGGCTGGGGCAGATATTTGTTTAAACACAGATATTTGTTCTCGGGTCTTGGATGTGCCCGTAAAATGGCAATAGGCCCGCCCCCTATTACATTGGGACTAACATAACACTCTGGCGAAAAGTGGGTGCAGCAATGCACCTCTGCCTACCCCGCAAGGGAGTACATTAGTACAAGGCGTGAGTGCGTGTTTTTTTTTTTTTGTACCTTATAGACTTTTATTGAATTTTTCATGTATAAAATCAGTAAAAAGAACAAGTTCAGTAAATACCCTACACAGACGACTAAAGTGTTGGCTGACCACTAGCCACGAGCCAGACAGTTGGCAAAAGATCCTTGGTTTGTGTCTTTTACTGATTTAGTGACATTTGTGCCTTACGCTTTCTCCGTTGGGGGTAAAATACGGTTGCTTCTTTCTTAAATCCAGACAGTCACAGACAAATTGAACTGAAAACTTTGGTTTCGTTTGGTTTCAGTACTATATGTACAGAAATTAAAATCAAGCAATTTGAGAACTTAAGATTTTTTTAAATATTCAAAACGCTTTATTTAATAAATCAGAAATTTAAATAATACTGTTAGGTACCTTAATTTATGTAAGTAATATTATGTTAGCTAGATTTCTGAAGTTACTAGAATAATTTTCATATTCATCATCAAATTACATGCACAGGCCTAAATCCCCAGTATTATTCTGCGCGCTCTAATAGGAAGCTACAAAACTGCCCGGTTACCCGGAAAGCCGGACCGAGAATCTTCGTCCATTCCGTTAGTTAAGGCGAAGGTGCCAGGGGAGGTTCGTTAATCCGACAGTAACAAAGCACAACACAGCCACCGGCGGACTTATTAACGGCCCTGTCACTTCTCCCAGTAACTTTCAATTAGGATGCAGGCCTGGATTAGGAAGCATAGCGCCGGCCTGCCAGACTTGATCCTTGTTTTGGTAACCCTTTTAATGATTATGATATTTGGATGGATCTGGTTAATACTGAATAAAGGAAAATGGTATTCTGAAAAGGTCCGAATTGAAATTTTCTAAGGTTTTTTTCTTGCTTATTGATGTTTGTAAAATAATCGGGTCGTGATAATTTTATTGCATAAAATAGCAAAATTAAGGTAGATTGTAGGTATAATTGATGTTTAGACCTACAGAAATTTACATAGTACCTTATAAAATAATGTTTATGAATAATATGACTATATTTTCAGTATCCATTAGGATTAAAACATATTAAAATGTTTCTACGGTACATCAAAAGTAAATGTCACCCAGACTGCGGGCGGAGGGTAGTTAGTTGAGAACACTTGTGCTAAGTTCAAAGATACTAACTCGTAATAACTGTCTCCAACAGTGAGCTAAGCAAGTCCTTAGCAACGAGCATCTCTTGCTAACTTATTTAATATGCTGGTCAAAGCTTTTGCTTGAAATTGCCTCAGCTTTATGACGAGAGAACATTAATATTATTTACAACACTATGTTTTTTTTATAATTGCATACATTTTGCATTTCAAA
The DNA here is from genome assembly GCF_932276165.1 of Plutella xylostella. Lineage (NCBI taxonomy): Eukaryota > Metazoa > Arthropoda > Insecta > Lepidoptera > Plutellidae > Plutella > Plutella xylostella. The sequence continues at coordinate 11,419,982 of NC_064002.1, forward strand.
AGAACATTTTGAGAGACACCTAGGACTATTTCTTAGGATCTTGTCTATGGTAACTTTTCGCGTTTTGTCGGTGTATCTTGTTGGTAAATAATCGTTAAGTATGAAAGTGATAGCCGCTTCATTATATCTGATGGCCGATTTTCTGCAAACATATTACCGATTTGTGTAATGTGTAAGTAATCAAGTATGCAGCATCAAAATATCTGAACATACGTTTACTTATATGCTAGGACATCGTAAACAAATTAACAGCCCGCAAATTAATTCACACTCCCAACACAATGAGCGCTATCAGACAATCGGACAAAAACGGCGTGCCTAATGAAGGAGACAATGAACAAAATATTCGCACCAAACTCGGAGTTAGAAATTACCCTCGGTGAGAGAAAGCCCATTCTAAGCAATTAGACAAAGCTGAAATTAGCGAATGGCCACAAAGTGACTGTGCGGGTGAGATAGAATCTTGTTACGTTGGCTCCGTCGCTTCAAACGCAGGGATGTGTCTAGATTCTAGATTCTGAGGTTAGATTAACAATATACGAACAAGATGCTGTGTCGGAGACAAAAACAAAGAAAAAACTGTCCTCATTTTGTTTACTATCAAACCTCAATCTAATGACAACCATTGTACCAATCAATAAAGTCACCATTATTTTAACACAGTAAAATTTTTCGATACGTTTCCTTTGCCACTCCATCGTTCGTATTAAAATGACGTCGCTTCAAACGCAGGGATGTGTGTAGCTAGATTCTGACCATCCATGATTTATCCATGGTTCCTGACACACAGGTTACCCTAGTTTAGGAACCAAGGCTAAAATAAATTGTACTTTTTGTGTTGCAATAAAGATAAACATTTCTTTGTTGTTTATGTTTTATGTTTATGATTTAATGCACCACTTCGTACAAGAAAATACCTTTAGGATGAGTGATAAATCTGAAGTCGTATAACCCCATTGATTATGCATTCGCTAATAATATGTAATTATGTATAAGCTGCGAGTGTGTACACATAAATAAACACGTAAAATGTATGAAACTCCAGTCATTGCACTAAGTATTTATTATTTCCGCTTTTTAACAAAGCTGAACGCAAGTTCACTAGTTATGGAGTTTCGTTCTAGTACGGGACTAAGTTGACATTTTAATGGCTTGGATAACAATTCCTAACAGCCAAAGCCATCGCTCGCTTATTTCGTTTGAGGCCGGGAAAATCGAATCGAATTTAAAAGTTTAGGTTGTTAAAAGCAATTATAAGTTTTCAAATAGCCCTTTCGGTACAAAATTCTTGGCAATTATTTTCTTGAACGACATTATCAAAAAGTTGTTCCGAATTAGCGGTGCAATTTTGACATCTTGATGAGAATAATGTATCCTTTAATTTTGTTTTGGCTTATTTTTTTTCTGTACCAGATATAGGTTGAGGCTCCTTAGATAAATATTTATGGCTCCTGGTAAAACGTTATATCTTTACTTTTATTTTATTTGCATCAATTTATTCACAAATGACCTACCTTATTAATGAATTGATACAAATCAAACCTAAATTACCTTTTTCACGCAGGCTACTTATAGTATTCACGTACTATTGAAGTAAATCACAATAAACGTAATATCACAATACAACAAACTACACAGCCAACCGATGCTAAAACAGACAATGGACATGACAAAGCCAATATTACCTAATACAAAAGCCATCGACACCGTCGTCTATCTGCCATCAGTCGGCCATTATTGCCGTCCACCGGGACCAGAAACAAAAGAATATCTGATTAGCATGCATGCCGCAGTTAGCATAGACGATGCACGATCAATAAGCGTAGCTTTTTTTTTCAGCGGTTTTTTTAGCATTTGATACTGATTGTTTCGTAATAAAAGTTTTTATTGTGGGGCCGGATTTCAATACAACGTATTTACCTAACTAAACTTTAAAAATGTAGGAATAGGTCAATATTGAAACTATCTCTTTGCCTATTTAACGAAATACTTACCTATTTGTGGCTTTAAAGCTAAGGTGAAAGGACATACTATACATAGGTACCTACTACATATTATTATACAAAATTATAAGCGTTCACATTTGTAGAAAAGTTGTGAATATGCATCAGTTACATCTATATTTACCAGGTAATTAAGTGCAGTAGATAATAACAGTATTTCTTTTTATTACAAAACACAAGTAATTAATGTCTGTTTCTACTGTTTTAAAGTCGTTAACAACAATCAGTTGAGGTTGTTGACATGTAGATAATTTCAATACCGACCAAGACCCAACTGATCAATACAGTTCGTATTTTAAAAAGCATCATAATTATATTGTTTTGGTGAAGTAACCTGTCATAATACTGTGTAAACAAATAGTTATAAATAACATCCGTGTTAAAGTCTATAATAATTAGGACAATCAGAATTTCAGCAAATTGAAATGTTCAAATGTCTTTTAGACTTCCCATTAATTTAAAATTTCTCCCAATGTTATTTATGTCTCATTGATGAGATATAAGCAAGCAAATTCCTACGTAATGAGAAATTGAACCCTTTTAAGTCTTTCTCTGATGTAACTTCCACGGAATCATATTGATCCCTTGCCTTTTGTAGTATTATTGTGTGTTTCTTTTATTAAATTAAATAAGACTTAAATACCTTTTTAATAATACTCAGTCTGCAACAACCGGAAATGACATCGAAAACAAAAAATGCAAGGCAAATTTCCGTCCTTATCGCTAGGTTACAGTAATGATAACTTTCAACCTTTTATCTCGTTAGCAGTGTGATACAAGCCGTTAAAATTATCTTCAAGTCAAGACATTGCGCTGACGAAGAAAGTGAAGCACTTATGAAAGCTATTTGTTATCAGCAATGGTCTCTATAGTGTCAATATTGACAATTTTAGTCATGTTAATGCCTTAAAACAATGCTACTTTTGTTTTGGAACTTCGAGGACCACTCTACAGGGTGTCTGTGAAAATAGATCAATGAAAAGGAGGTGACTTAGAGGATCATAATGAGAAAAACACACACACTATGTAGGTATTTTGTTTCTGTATAACTGATGAACTTTGATGGTGTATTTTTATTTAATTTTATTTATTAGAATAGCCAACAAGCGTATATACTCTGTAAGTATTGTAAATTATCTTAGTACCTAAGCTATCGAGAGAACTAAAACGTGTGACGATGACCAAACCTATACCTTTTACTGGGCTCTAGAATACTCTACATGGGTCAACGGTCCATATCTCCTAATAGGGAATTCTAATTTATCTTTGTGTTTCCATCTATTTAACCAGTAACCTCCGGCCTCTCATTAGAAGAGTTACAATAGTGGTTCTCATTGTAAATGGTCCAAAACTGTAGGGCAATGACGGTATAAGTGTTAATTCGTGACTGTTCCAATACAGGCAAACAAACCTTTGACTTTAGTTCAGTCTTTGGGCAGTTGCACGGCTTGAGAATGAAATATAGAGCTGGAGAAATCTAGATAAATAAACTGTATATGAAAACTTTTGAACTAATTTACCTAACCTTTTAAAATATTCAAAAAAATACTGTTGGTGGGTGTGCTAAATGTAGGTGGCATACTTATAGTTTTCTTTAAAAAAATCTAAAACAAAGTTATATCTTAGAAAACGTTTGCCTCAAATATTATTAATTTCGTAATCCGTTATGGATTACACTTTGATAGCGTTTTTTATAATTATGTGTGTTTCATAAATATAGTTAACGTATTATTTTAAAGCCACACAATCTTCATTCGTTTAATCATGTTATTTGTTTACCAAAATTTATAAAATAATATTATAAAAATCTGTAAATACAAACTTAGGTAAATAGTTCCAGCATTGCGATTCTATAAAGCTAATTGTCAAAACTCGATTCTGAATCCGGAGTGAGTTTTGAAATTGACACATCGAATTTCGAGATTTAGACAAATAATGTATGAGATGACATATACACAGTGAAAGGTGAAGGGAGAATGAAGATCGAAGTGAGATATCTGATTTTACAGAATCGCAAGGCAGTTCCCAGAAAAGAGTAATTCAATGTCCCTAAGCGTCTCTCTGGAAAACTTGACAATTATATTGGTTTTCTAGGTAATTACAGGGTATGACTGAATGTACATCACAGTTTCTTTAGTAATTATCTCCATTAAATGTTCCTAGTACGGATCTGTTAAAGTCATTAAACTATAATTTCTCTTTGATCGTGATAAGAATCCTTTTCTATCAAGAGCAGTGTGAGTTATTTTATTATGATATTATTATCAACTTTTACGCAATTGATTTAAGGATAAATAAAGTAAGAACACATCATTGTATTAAAGTTCAATTTCAGGGAAAGACTAAAGTTAAGCATTTGTAGATAAATTTGTGAAAAAACATGTTGAAAATTTCCTTTTTAAATAAATAAAAATATCATTTTCTACATGATTGATACAGCTTATGATAACAGCTCCTTTCTTTCGCAAATCTTAATATATGTTTTAAATAAACCATAAAACTAACAAATACCTATTAGGTACATAAAACGACCTATCAAATATGTGCCACGGCCAAGTTCCAAACCTGTACTTTCAGAACTTGTAATTGTATGAAAACATTTCAAGTTTAGTATCGAACTCGAGAAATTGTCGTCTTACCTGAAACGTTATTGATGATACCCTCCAATTAATATCAAATTTCATGAATTGGAGTCTCTGCTCTAATTACTGTTCGCAGGTACCGCCGTAGACAATGCTTAATTAATAGAATTTCCAACTAACTTACAGAACTATTGCCATCGAAGTTATATTCCGTTCAATTATGAACGATAGTGGTTTCGTAAATGTTAGGTGTTTGAGAAGTGGTTAGACTTTTGTAATAAACTAACAGCTTATACCTACTAATATTAAATTTAAAAGCTGGCATAGATTGATATTTGCAAGTCAACGCTTTTAATACAATAAACCTTTTAATTAGGAGGCCAGCCAACCAGTTCGATAGATACATGAAATGGTTAACGTCAATACTACACAATATTTTGTCCACAATGATATACCATTTCCAGATACTACCCATCTGGAGGTAGGTTGGTAGAGCTTGTGGTAACATGGTAATAACTTAAGCCTGCCCGTGTTCTGTTCACCACTTGGAACCTCAAAAGAATTTGTCTATCCATTCACAAGTAATAAAAAATAGACAAAAAAAACTTTGGTGTCATAATAAATAATTGGTTTACTAATTTAACGCTTAATTATTTCAAGTTTGTTAATAGTCAACAAAATAAACTATAAAAAGCACGAATTAAAAGAAACCCATTGAGAGCCACATTACAAAGACTGGAAACACATAAAAAGTTTGGCGATCGTAAAACTTAACACCGACAAAAAGCACAACACTTACATGAACACAGTTTATCCTCATCCACTTTCGGAAGTCACTTCAAAAAATCCAATCAGAAAACACCATTCGCACCGAACTTCAATCGTTACAATAAATACCACATAAAAGTGCTTTAAAACTTTTTTGTTGCCACACAGATATAAGAAGTTCCGAACTCTTTACAAAGTCACGGTACAACACTGGCGGTTCTTTGATGCGGCGGAGACGTAATGTGGACGCAGTAAAAAACGAGACGTAAAAACACGTGTGAAGCTATTGAAAGCTAGGACGCGACTGGAGTTGCGGAGTTGGTTGTTTTTATCGCAGGTTGGCACATGCGCACTTGACACTGGACAGCAGAAACCTAAAGGGAATAAGAAATAATACCCACCAAAGCATGCTCGAGCGAAGAAGACACTGTTGTCAACTCACCTGCTGCATTATTGGTAATTTGCACGTCAGTGTTCTTTCGAGCGGTCGCGTCGAAATTTATGCTCACGGCCGCTGATCGGAAATGCATTGTCAACATTGTTTGTGAATTGAATGTTCGATCATTATTGGCTGAGAACCAGCCGTAAATAGCGACCCTTCACTCTTGCACTTGCCAGAGCTTTAATAATATCCAACTAAAACTTGTTTTGTGCATTTTCGTATCCATTTGAATACAAATATGCAATTATTATCAATAGATAGCACAAACATTATCAGAAACAGATGTTATCAAACAATTTTGCAAAATAACATCAGATACAATGCTAGTTATTCCGTATGTTTGAAATTTGTAAAACCAAAACAGCCATGAAATCTGCAACATCGTCCAATTAAAGTAAAACGCTAAGTTCTATTTTAACCTCGTTGGAACAGTATTTCTCTAGTAACGCGACACCTCTGTCACCACAAAGCAACATTGGACGTGAATAAATACCACTGCAACTGTGGAAATGTGAAAGGTGAATAGACCAACGGGGTTATTCTCGATAGACTCTCCTCTTATGAGTGTCCTGTTTTAATCCAGAATTACTCGGGTAATTTGAATCTCATGTTTATGTACTAGTTAAACTTATATTCACATACCGTCTTTTTTGTTACAGAATGTATTGAAGAGGTAATTTATAATTTGATTGTTTTTTTTTAATTATTTCATATTCGTTAACTTATTCTCCAATTAATAACACGCTTTTTTACTAAGCTATGTAGGTTCGTAAGTTCGTATCGTACATACCTACCGTTCGGATTTACTTCAATAATTAATAAAATTACAGAATACCTACTACCCAAAAACATAACTTACCAGTATAAAAATCTAATACATTACATTGGCAAGGCGATACTGGCAATACCGTGCGATTAATAAGAATAATCCCCCGTCGGTGCTTCGGAACTCTAAAACGACGGTTATTTAATGCTTCGTCGCTCTTTAAAGAGTCTTGCGAATGCTTTTGAATAGCCCTCCCGTAGGATGCCACTTATGTTCCAAAAGCAAAGTGGTAGCAGGCTGTCTCAGTCACTCATTAGTGCTTACTGAATGGAAGAAAGGGACGCAAGGGCAATGAATTGATCCCAGTAGCTGTAATGTAAGTATGTGGAGTTCGTAAAGAAACAGTAGTAAAGTGCCGACTTACAAAGTATGGATGGACCTAATCTTCTTAGTGTAAGCAGTAGTAAGTACATACTATAATAGTAGACGTAAAAAATTATTTTGAACTGCACCATAGTAAAAAAACAGGTTCCTATCGATGTCACTTAAAATGTCATTTCAGTTTTTATACTTACTTGGGCTTTGGTTGGTGTACTTACATATTGGAACACAAAAAAGTTCTATACTCAGATGAAAGTTCGTTTCTCAATAGATTATTATCAATATAGGTATATTTATATGTACCTACTTCTACTTAGTATTAAGTTCATATTATTTATATATTATACAAAACTTATTGAAACTCTTTTTGGGACATTAGCTTTTTGAACAGAAATATTTTAATCATGATTTGAATTAAAAAGTAACAACAAACACAACATAACCTCACATCGACCTTAATCAGAGCACTTGCCACAAAATGACTTGAGCCATGAAAATATCATCAATGTGTAATGACTAATGAACAAAAAACGCAACTGGAATATCATGATAGAGAAGCTAATTCCCTTTCAACATTTGACTTGAAAAAAAGCATAAAAGGTAACCGTCGGCCGAGGGCACTGAAGTCCACCGGGATACTGCGGTTCTCAAACTTTCATTTAGTTTTTAAAGTATTTCACTTGTTTTATATCCTATTCCTGTAGGTTGGCTGGTAGAAAATGCTCTTAGCATTAAGCTCTCCTTTTGTACATTTTTTTATACCTACATGTTATTGTGCAATAAAGAATTAAATATATAATTTTGTATTCATATACGGGATCGGGAAATCACTTACACAAAGCATACAGTCATGTGTAGAAAAGGGACACATTCACATATTTTTAGAAATTTTGTTACTGAAATTTTAGAAAGTGTTGTGTCTAAGACAGCAAAATCGCCTTTAGCTTACCTCTAGAATCTATCGTAGCTGTGTAATTGATGGCCTGATTGAAGGACGCAATTTAGTCCTAACATTCAATCGATCAGCTAGGTTTGGCCGTCGATGAATGGGCTATAAAGCGGTGCAACATCTTGTAAACTACGCTTTGGAGATTTACTGGAGCCATTCGTCTTGGAGCTGAGGTGATGGCTAGACTATTTAATGGAAACTACAAAATTACCTTCATAGTTTTTCCCTCCCCGTTTTAAATAGTAGGTATGTTATTAGGATCTGCATTTTTAAATTCATGATTTTACAATATAATAGAATAGAACACTACTTTATTGACTAAACAGAACACAAATAACAATTTATACAGTGAAGTTAAAGCAATAGGCGGCCTTATCGCTATAAGCATTCTCTTCCAGGCAACCTTTGGGTGGAGGAATGACTTTCACGTAATTATAGTTATATATAATATCTACTTATATACAATAATATCAATTCAAAAGAGGGTTCTTTTAAGTTTGAGTGCGACAAATCAGTGCGTCCTTATGGTCCAGGAACTAAGGAAATAAAGTGGATGTTTATAACCCTACCAAAAAAATACTATTTATTTGCTCCATTAGAATACCAAAATTGAGTACCACTGGTTCTCATGCTCCGGATATCTCTCGATCAATATCCACTGACATTCCAATTACTGTGGCGATACAACTCGTAAACTCTCCTATGGACATTGTAATTCAACTTTTATTAATTATAACATGTACAGATTTATTGAACATTGTAATCAGTTAGTCGGATCTGTTTGTCAGCCCGTATTTTATGGGTTCACCAACATAAAGAATGTATGTTAGTGTTAATGTTTATGAAAATGCAACAAAGATTAAAATAAGTATCAATAGTTTTCTCACACATACACATAATTATGTATTATTTTTAATACCTTTACATAAATATTATAAATATATATTTGACTAAATACACAATCATTCTCAACCTGTTATGTGTAAGAAAATAATCTAAAAATTTCAAATAGGTATTATATTATTTGCAACGTCTTCATTTCCCATCGTGACCAGCGAATAATGGACACCGATCAATCACATTATTGACACCGCGTTCCCGCACGATCAATAAAATATACATGACAATAAAAAATGAAATCATGTATTAAATGACAGTGTGACAGTAATTGAGTGCCTTCGTTGTGCTAATGATAACCCCCACTGGATAGTGTGAATAGAGGACTAAATAATAAACACGTCAAACCCTAAGTAAATCTGCGTGATGTTGCTAGACAACTTAAATCAGAAAATATTGATACGATTTAATATCTAAAAAGTTACATAATTTAATAATAATATCTGCTACATCAAAATAATAATGATATAAAATCGAAAAATGTTTTTTTACCTAAATATATTTTTCATCATCATCATCAGCCTATGCAACCCACTAAAGGTTATCTAAAGGGTATAGGCCTCCTCCGTGTTACGCCAAGTTCCACGGTCCTGTGCTTTACTCATCTTATACATATTTTTTACTATCTCAAAAATAATCATATTTACCTATTTAGGTTAAAAAAGTTAAAGCATATAACATCCTAGTAAACATGAGTGGATTTCTTCTATGTAAGTACATAAGTAATCCTTTAAAAACCCCATACAATTTTAAGCTAGCAATATTCTAATCTGGCAACCCATCAGCTATCGCCCGCATGCCTCGTGGGGGCACACGCTTGATTAGCCATTGTCATCAGCTATTTAGCTGCTGTTTAACAATTAAGCTGGGCAGTGACGTTTTATTTATAGTCATTGAAGCGTTGATGGGATTTTCAAGCAGAAACATGTTTTGCTTTTTTTCTAGGGTAAGGCTCTCAGAAGAAAAAAAACAAACGGACGAATTCAGATCCTCCTCCTTTTTTAAGTTCGGTTAAAACCGTAAATTTCTGCTTCTTCTTCTTGTAGTGCCTCTCCATCATTGGAGATTGGCAGTCAGCTCTTTGCAGCGCTCTCTATTCTTGGCTAGTTTAAATATTTCTTCCACGGTCTTAAGATTAATTAGTTATTTTAAACATTATAGGTAGGTATAAAAAATTGATAAGTCAGTCAGTGATTTCTCATTGAATACAAAAACTATTGGAACTTAAATTAAAGATTCACAAGATGACACCGAGTGCCTGGAAACGACTGAGAACATGTGAGACATACAGTTCGCAGAATACTGCAAAAAGGAAGTGATAACTATTTGAAGCCATCAAACAGTTATTGTATTTTAATGAAGTAGTTTTAGCAATGTTTTAACTATACTATGACAATGGAAAAACACTTCAATTACCTATTATTTAAAAAATAAACACGACCACGTTTTAAACAAAAAATCTGTTCGATCAGTCAACATAAAAAAACACTAAAATAAGAGGATAAACAATGTATCGGGAAAGTTACATTTATCTTAAAATCACAAATAATTTTGCACTCTTACTTGAATATTTGGATTTTTTTATGCTTACAAGTGCATTAGAAAAGCATTGTCTTCGTTACCAAGCTAAATAGGTAGTCTATTTTAATAATCCCACCCACCGGTTTCCGTCACGACACGAGTCATAATCACGACGCCACCATTGTCCCGTCGCCATATTCCAACATGGCCGCCACTTTCATGTCACCGCCAGCGGCGCGTGCGCAGACCCTAATACCTTTAAAGACCTCAAACTCTTCAATGATTTACACAAAATCGATGGCTTTTGAATTCTGAATACAAAGACACTATTAATCGTCGTTTTTGTTTATTTCTTTCGTGATCGGCCAGTGATTGAATTTTTGTCATGGATGTGGGTTGCTCACGTTTTTACAGTTGTAAGGATATAGTATAGGAATACAAAAGCTTTTGATTTAAATGTCGGTTTCACACTTTATCTTTCATTGACCGCTAGCAAAATCTCACTAGTTAGGGTTATGTTACCAAAATAAATAATTGGGATAATACCTCTACAAACGTGTTTATCACAGTGCAACAAAGACTAGTTTTCTCCATAGTCCGTGCACAGGTATTTGTTATAAGGGGAATAAGGGGTCCTGTGGAAAACGGGTGTATCTAATAATACCGAGTGTTTGCATAGGACAGCGCAGGCTATGTCAATAAAAGGTTTTGTTTCGGAAACCCAATATTACATGTTAATGTATGTTTAATTAATTTATTGCGTGGAAAACATAATGGGGGGATTTGGTACAAAATATTCATGACATAAAACAGGTATCCAACTTTATAGTTCCATTAAATTTAACTAAAGATACATAAGTAAATCATATAGAGCAACTTAATTGAATCCTTACTTAAGCTCCTACCAAATGTAGTAACATGAAACACATTGTTTGCTACATACGATGTTGTACTTTATAACATAATCAGAGTGAACAACTGCCGGCTACCCAAAAGTAGCAACAAACGGCCACCGACTCTCCTTATGATTTCACTAGAGCTGTATTAGAGCCTTATAAGTGAACTATAAATTGTATATTTATTGTAATAAGTAGAAGGTTATGAGCTATCGTAAAATGAAAGGAAATGTAGGTTTTGCTGCATTTTGAGTGCAACTAGTTGCGTAATCTGACAGTTTCACTTGTGTAAAGCAATATGGCACGACAGCCGCATGACTTTGCTATGTTTAAATATGTATTTGGAAAACCACCATTATAGAATTAGCCATAACTTTCATGGATATCAGTTAATGAATGTTAAGTTTGATTTAAAAAAATTGCCTTTGAAAGAAAGAACACATTTGTATTCGTCGTAAAAGTCAACTAAAACTCCCGATTCGGAAAGAAACAGGGCTCTTATTATATACTTACGTTGATAGATAAAGCATCCTAAAACGTAAGTACTTATTTAAATAAGCTTTCAAAAAAAAGTCTCTCAAAGCTGCAGCTATTGCGTTAAAACATTTTGATTGTATCATACCTACATACCTTAAAAATATTAACCTCATTCTTCCACTGTCAGGTTATAAATAAAGCATGCATAAAATATGCAAATATTTTAGGCAACAAAGGTTAACAGCACAAAACTTTGGAAGGACTAGTTACCTTTTGAAATTACTTACCACTTTTTATGAGCATACCACATACCTTGGTTGCGTTATTTCAACTTATTTCATGCCGTGTCCTGTCTAGTTTGATCACCTATCATCAATTCAAGATATTGTTCCCTGATGTACTATGGTCGCTCTCTCGGTAACAAATACGGTCCATTCAAACTAATGTGGTTAAACAAAATGAACCGTGTTTTATGTAAATATGCCGATGGTATAGATTATTAGATAGTGTAGTGAGTTTTAAAACTGTGTATAATAATAATATAGGTACCTACCTAGTAGAGAACGGTGGTAGCTCAGTGAAGTAAGGGCTCCCACACATAAACACGACACGATGTCGCATCGTGCCACGACGCGGCGTCGTTTCACGATACGACGTCGCGTCGCGTAAATTCACGACGCGACGTCGTTACGTGTCGATACACGAACTTGTTGTGGTCTATTTTCAAGGCATTGTACTTCTTTAAAAAGTGACTCCCATTATTCATTGTTGAAAGAAATGGGTGGATCCAGTATCTTCTGAGTATCTGTCTTTTCTTTCTTCGTCTTCTCATTAACAGCAGAAGCAGTACGCGTCTACTGCGGTCCATTTTTAGGGAATGAATGTTGTATCGACGGCATCGTGCCGCGGAACTTTACGTTACGATGTCGTGTTTTTTTTACGATGGTAGTCGTAAATTTCCGCGACGCGACGTCGTATCGTGAAACGACGCCGCGTCGTGGCACGATGCGACATCGTGTCGTGTTTATGTGTGGGAGCCCTAAGCGCCCGCTTCACACGCCAGAGATCCAGTTACGAATCCCGGCGCTGACATGTACCAACATCGATCGTGAGGAAACCTAGATTTAGCACATCTATTATTAAAGGTTCCATTCGAGAGAGCCAGGTGCAGGTACTTACACCCCCACGTAGAATGTAATAGAATAGAAGACCACCCTGTATTTGTTGTAACCTAAGTACTCTGTTTTTTTTATTGAATCTACATTCCGTCCAAGCACAGGCTACACAGGAAGGTCGCGACGTGTATATTCAAATAGAGACTAACCTATTTCTCACTTACATTATACTCTTTCCTTTACCATTATTTTAATTCTTTCATAAATATTTAGTGGTTCCGTAACGCGTGCCAGTTTGAATAATAATGCTTTTTTTTTTCTTTTTTACATACATTTTTTCTTTATTTTAATACAGATGAGCCCTCTAATATATTTTCTATATCAAATATAATAAGGCATTGATTGAAGTACATTATAAGAAGAAAAAAAAAGAAAAATATGAGACTGCGTACTAATGTAAAGGTTTTGTATTTATACTATTTTATGCAGAAGTTTTAATTTAGTTCGAGCGTTTTTACTTGAGTAACTAGTTCAGTTCAGTTCAGTTCAGTTCTTTATTCAGTAAACAATTAACTTATTGTATTTGAATTTAACAATAAAAATAACATAAATATCTATGATTAACATAACAATAACATGCACAACAATATTATTATATACTTACAAGCAAAAATATTCATTATAGGAAAACAAATTTTATAAGATAAAAAAAAAAAAAATACTGCTAAATTAATTATCAATTTTGTCGTTTATAAATTCCTCAACTGAGTAGTAACATTTCTTCAACAGGTACAATTTTAGTTTTTTACTGAATAGTTTATGAGCAGTCAACTCTTTATATTCTATAGGCAGGTGATTGTACAAATGGAGAGCTTGATACTTTGGTGAATGCTTCGCTATGTCAAGATTTGGGCAGAAATCAGATTTGAGATCCTTTCTTCTTGTCTGTAATCGAGTTTGTCTCTCTGATTCAGATTCTAATCGTCGTAGATATTTTACTAGATGGGAAGTGACCACCAGAATATATAAGCATGGCACTGTTAGAATGCTCAGTTTAATAAATACTTCCTTACAAGATTGACGCTGGGACATTCGCATCATGGTCCTTATTGCTCTTTTTTGAAGAACAAATGCCCTATTTATATTACATTGATAACTATTTCCCCAAAAACGTACGCTGTACCGTAGCTTAGACTCAACCAAGGCGTAGTACACCTGCTTAAGGTGGTTAATTCCTAGCTCATCTCTCAGGCTACGAAGGGCATAACAGGCTGAACTTATAGCACTGGAGACATATTTTAACTCTTCGTTCCAGTTAAGTTTGGAGTCAATATGAATACCTAGGAATTTCACGGAATTTACTAGTTCTATTTTATTATTATTTATATGAATGTCGAGTGTATCATTATTCCTACTTGTCGTTTTAAAAAGCATCGCGTTTGTCTTGTCAGTATTTAATTTCAAGTTATTAATCCTAAACCAATTATCAAATGTCATTAATATAGCATTAGTCTTATTACTAAGTGATTTTATGTCATTTGAATTAACTATAGCGTTAGTGTCATCGGCAAATACTACAATGCTTATGTCTGGGAAAGACTGTCCTATGTAACCAATTAAATCATTTGTGAATAAAATAAATAAAATAGGTCCCAAAATTGATCCCTGTGGAACACCTCTTTCTAATTTCACCAACTTTGATCTATGAGTATTTTCACAATCCCTCTCCCTGCTAATAATTTCAACGAATTGTTTTCTATTTTTAAGATAAGATGTCAAAAGTTCTAGAATGTCTCCCCTCACTCCATAATAGTCAAGTTTTTTAAGCAATAAAGCGTGATCCACCATGTCAAAAGCAGCGCTAAGGTCAAGAAATATACCAGCAACTTTTAATTTGTTATTTAACTTTGTGATTGCGTCATCAACTAACAAATCAACTGCGTCAATTGTACCAATATTTTTTTTGATAACCGAATTGTCTATCATGGATTACATTATTACAGGCAAGGTGGACACCAAGCTGTCTTTTAATAATTTTTTCAAATATTTTTGACAGTATAGGTAACATGGAAATCGGTCTGTATTTTTTTGGGTCGGTATGAGACCCTGATTTGTGAATAGGCACAATTCTGGCAATCTTTAGTTGTTCAGGGAAAATTTTGTCATGAAGACAGTTATTGTAGAAACAACTAAGAGGTTCAGCAAGAATATCAATGTGATCCTTAATAATGGTGATAGGAATTTCATCGTGACCATAGGAATTTTTAGCTTCAAATTCTTGTACTATTTTCATAACCTCTGAAGGTGATGTTAATCTAAGTTTTAGATCAGTTTCTACCCGTTTGCTGCCCTGTTTGAGAAAACTGATCGCAGACTCTAAATTTTGATGATTAGGTATGCTTTTCTTATGAAATTCTTCTGAAAAAGTATCAGCAACCTCTAGGTTGTCCATTGAACAACTAACATAGTGACTAACAACATCCTATACTTTCTGTCCAATAAATATATTCTTAATTATTTAGAAAGTAGGCTTGACCATCCGCCATCGGCTCTCTTTGGTAAATCTAAAATATGATCCAAATTCACCACGCATCATAATTTCTTGTCATAAACTGTCTGGTTTCCCACTGGGCGGAACAAAACCTCAAAAGGCCATTTTTTTCAAAACCCCAAAATCATGTACGCATAAAGAGGCCGGTGTTTAAAAAAAACTTATTCGAAATTCGGACTACTTTTAAAAACAATAATGAGATTCTATTCATAAGTTTACCGCCCCTAATATTTTGCGGGTTTTTTAAGCAACTTTTTTATATCGTCATAGTTTTGGTTTTGCCCATGTCGACTTTAGTTACCATCAATCATTTGGATTAAAATATTATAGTACTATTTAACATAGTTACACAATGAAATAAACTATGCTAAATACTTTTTTACTAGACGTAAATAGTATAATCCTACGTTGAATTAAGTGAGTCAATCCATCTTATATAGTGAAGTTCCGAGTTTTTGTAACAATTTAAAAGGGTCAATGAAACATGAAGGACCATGTTACATAACAAGCGATTTAAAACTTTAATCTTAAATCATACTTTCAAGGTCTCCTCGTATTATAATATTTTTTACAAACCAGTGGTTAGTGACCCTGACTACTGAGCCGATGGTCCCGGGCAGTGGCGGCTGCACCTCAAGTGCGCCCGTGCGACGCACTACCATTTAAAAACCTTCTAAATATGTACCTTCCTATACCATACTAGGTACGTCTACAAAAAAACTAAAAAAAAATACCAATATAACAACCGTAATACCCTAAACATAAATTACATATATCTGATTCTCGTTACAAGTTAAATTAAAACTAGCTGGCCTATTTTGATTTCTACTGCAAAAGAATTAGATCTTATTTTTGCTTGAACAAAAACGGCCTCGTGCGCTCGGATTGTCGCACGGGGCGAGCTCCTACATGTAGTATGAAACAGGATGGAAATCGCTCGGCGCGTGAGACGGAAGATGCTCAGTACAAACTGTATGCAGTTCTAGGATAAATTCGTGCGCCGCACGCGACCGGAAATTGCCGAAATATTACGAATGACGCCACGGGAGGCGCGGGCGGCGGCCTTGACCGGTGGCGTGACCTACGAACGATGCACTTATCATGTCATTCTCACAGTTTCACCTTTCGCGCGCGAATACGTAATTAATTTGTTACTCTAATTACTTATTAACTAAGAAAGTAGTACAGATTTCGTGAGTGTGTATGTGTGTGTGAGTGAAAATGAGTGCAAAATACAATATTGACTTCATAAAAAGCAATACTTAGGACATTTCAAAATAGACTGGACATTAAATCTGCTGGGCCGCCTCGGCCTTTTCTCATCTTAAAACAGGAGTGCAAAACGAATTTTCAAAAGTGAAATGTACAATAAAAAGAAATGGTTATGTGGATGTGAGAGACTAAATGCTTTATTTTGCTTTCCGTATGTTGTTTTCGTTTCGGCGGAGAAGCAATTTCGCGTCAAAAAAGGAATAAGGTATAATATACTTATATATTTTTTTACTTCTAATTGTAATAATCTATTTTTCTTCCAAAATTTACTAAACCCATAAAGTGCACCACCGGGTATCTGAGGCACCAGCCGCCACTGGTCCCGGGTTCGATTCCCGGCTGGGGCAGATATTTGTTTAAACACAGATATTTGTTCTCAGGTCTTGGATGTGCCCGTAAAATGGCAATAGGCCCGCCCCCTATTACATTGGGACTAACATAACACTCTGGCGAAAAGTGGGTGCAGCAATAATAATAATAATAATAATAATAATGCGGCAGGGCAGCTTGTGGCCTGCGGCAGGGCAGCTTGTGGCCAGCTGTTGGGCATTAGCGACCCCACCCACCCGATGCCGGGGAGAACCCCTGTTCCTCATCTCTGGCTTGCCTTTATTGGTTGTCCAGAGTGAACACTGACGAGGAACGGGATCTCCCACCTCTTGCTTGCCTTCATTGGCTGGCTTGAGTGGTGTACCGCTAGAGCAGCAATGCTCGAGGAAGGATGTATTACCCAGTAAGGTGCTTGTAGGGATCTTGACCGATAACGCGATTGTCCTGAGAGCCGTGGAATACCTCTCCATCCTTAGCACCTCATGCCATGTTGCCCCCTTGTTGCTACGTCACTGTAATGTGCTAGCGACTGTTTGTTTTGGGGGGCCCATTTAATGTGTGTGCGAGTCACCCCCTGCCTTTTTATCCGTGTGTGAAACATATAGGTCAGGCAGGGGCCATAGTCCTTCCATAGTCCCAGTTACCCAGTCCATTTAGCACCCCCTTCCATAACCCTGTATTAGTTTTCTCCATATCCTACAATAGTCCTGCACTAACCGGGGGTTTTCCTTGGGTTTACTTCTATAGTTCTCACAGGGAAAATCGTCGGTTGGTGTCACATTTAATTTAGATTAATGTTGTCAAACGGGCCTCTACATGTTGGCTTCGGCCCCATGCACGCCTTCCAAATGTCCGGGACCCCATGGTCCCGAGATGGAAATACAACAACATAATAATAATAATAATAACGAGAAACTCAGTAAATATAAAGAACTTGCAATAGAAGTCAAAACTCAATGGAAAGTACGTACAGTCCATATAGTCCCCATAGTCTTGTCTTCAACAGGAATCATACCCAAAACCCTTAAAAATAGCCTAGAAATATTGAACATTCCACTCCACACAATCCACCTTCTACAAAAAGCCACAATCCTGAACACCTGCCGCATCACAAGGAAATTCCTGACCTCATCATCTTGCATCACCGATCCGGTTACGTTTGGCTAAGGCCCGCGTGATCTGGATATAAAGCATACCCCTCAAACTCAACAGAGGGAGAACAACACACTACAATAATAATAATAATAATAATAATAATAATAATAATAATAATAATAATAATAATAATAATAATAATAATAATAATAATAATAATAATAATAATAATAATAATAATAATAATAATAACCCTCCCCAAGTCCAACCTTAACGTCCGGATCGACCATCAGATCCACGTGGGAGGGGGACACTTGTAAAAAGAAAACTTACACGCTAAAAGGCTATGGCAACCCTTATGGAGTAATGATTAATAATGATACGAGTACTGGGCCGCTGCCCGGGGGCGATCGCCGGGGCACGTCTGGAGCTGGTGCTGGACGTGGCAGCATGCGAACCGCCAGTGGCTCTCTGCTGAACAGGCGGGCGAGAGTCGGGGAAACCGAAGGGACTACAGCCGAACTTATCTGGGATTCTGATGATACTTTGCAGAGCGGGGCTTCGCCCACTAGCTCTGCCGGTACATCGGAGCAGGACACGACAAGTTCACATACGAATAATGAAGACGAAAGAAGAAAGTGGTCCGATGAAGAAGTTAGGGAGTTAATGTTTTGTTACTTCAAGACAAAAGCACAAGGAAGTGGATACATTAGGAGACTGGAGAAGCTGTTTAAGGAACGAAACCCAACGAATCCGAAAGCAAGTAAATTTACCGGAAATACCCTTTCAAACCAAGCCAGATGTGTAATAAAAAAGAATACATTGCCAGAACAGGAGTTAGAACTTATCAAACAACAAGCAGAAGAAATTAATTCGCAGACAGATACCCAACAAACAGATACACGAACAGAACCAGAAACCAGAAACACAGAACAAACATCGCCTGGAAGTAATAGGTCAACAATAGATAGAAATGCAAAGAATAAATGGTCCGACGACGAAATAAAAGAGTTAATGTGGTGTTACTTTAAAGCAAAATCAGAAGGTGCAGGATACATGAAAAGACTAGAAAGATTATTTAAGGAAAGAAACCCAACCAACCCAAAAATACACAAATTTAACGGAAACACTTTGTCAAACCAAGTCCGAGTAATTTTGTCCCGTAAAGCCTTGTCCGATTTGGTATTGGATGAGATCAGAAAACAAGCTCAAGAAAACTCAGAACCCACACACGTAATCCCACAATCACCAACACCATCTACTCGCACAGATACACAATCACCTATAAACGTTAACATAACACCAGAACACACACGAATACAAACACGCATATCAAACACAAATACATCGGAAAATTCGCTACCACACATTACAGACAGTACAGACATTGAAGTCAACGAAGAAACTGATCCACTCATACTCACATTTTTACAGGTATTAGCTGAAACAAAAGAAGGCTCAATAGAAGATAGGAAATACTTACCAAAACCAACATTTTGCAAACAATTTTACAGCAACTTACAAAAATTAAACGAATACTTACCGATAGTTTTGGCCACCAACAGTTCACTCAAGGAAGTCAATGACATCATATACGCCACTGCAAAAACACTAATACTTACCAATAACCAGAAACCGTATCACCCAACCAACACTGCAAAAAAGAATAGAGAACCACCATGGAAAAGAAGAATAAAGAAGAAAATAGAAGTGCTACGGAAAAAGTTAGGGAGATTCACTGAAATTAAAAGAGGCGTAACAAGTAGAAAAATGAACAAACTGAAAGATAAATTATATGAAAAATACAACATATTTAACGAACAGGATCATGACAACACAGCTGAAACAATCAAACAAAGAATTAAAGCATATGCAGGAAGGATAAAACGGTATGAAGACATGAGTAATAGAAAAGCACAGAACAAGTTATTTCACGAAAATCAGCACAAATTCTACAGAAATCTAGACAGAAAAACTGAACCACCAGAAAGAATACCCAACAAGGATGAAATTGAAGGCTTTTGGTCAGCAATTTTATCACAACCAATTCCATACAATAGACAAGCACCCTGGATATCTGAAATAAGTCAAGCCAACCCTGACATCCAACAAAGTGATTTTGAAGAAATCTCAATAGACATGGTTAAAGCTGCAATAAGAAAGACACACAATTGGAAAGCACCTGGAATAGATAAAATACAAAACTATTACTTGAAATACCTAACAAACACGCATGAGCATTTAACAAAGCTATACAATAACATTTTGAAGGGAACAGAAGAAATAGAAGACTGGTTCACAACAGGAAAAGTCATTCTGATACCCAAAAGTGAAGAAACCCAGAATCCGAAAAATTGGCGCCCAATAGCATGCCTTCCTACCATGTACAAACTGCTCACATCCGTAATAGCTAACGAACTTTATAGACACTGCGAATCCAACAACATTATAGCACCAGAACAGAGAGGATGTCGAAGACGTGCCCGGGGATGTAAAGACCATCTCATGATTAATAAATCTATACTGGAAGACGCTCACACGTCTAAGAAAAACCTCAGTACAGCCTGGGTTGACTACCGGAAGGCTTTTGATAGCGTCTCACACGAATGGTTGCTCAAAGTGCTAGACCTTTATGAGTGTCCTGACGCTGTCAAGAGCTTTCTACTGATGGTCATGCCCAAATGGAGAGTGGTAATGACAGCCCAGGGTGCACACGACACTGTAGAAACAGACCACATTTATATACGCCGGGGTATATTTCAAGGGGACTCCTTATCGCCGCTACTATTCTGTCTGGCCATCAACCCACTATCACAAATCTTAAACAAGTATGACACCAAAGGATACAGACTTAAAGACCGAACAACTGTAAACCACCTCTTATACATGGACGATTTGAAAGTATACGCAAAAACCAAGGAAGGATTGAAAGTACTACTGGACAGCACTGAAATATTTACAAAGGACATAGGCATGAGCTTTGGACTAGATAAATGCAACACATTACACATAACAGCTGGAAGAAGAAAATCATATCAAGGAGAGGGCCATGTCCTTTTAAGTGGAGAAGAATTTACACACTTAGGAATCGGTCAATCTTATAAGTATTTAGGCATCAATGAAGCAGGTAAAATAGAACATAACGAAATTAGACAACAAACTGAAAAAGAGTATTTTAAAAGAGTAAAGAAGTTATTAAATTCAAACCTAAATTCTCGAAACCTTATTAAAGCCATTAACATATATGCTGTTCCAGTTTTGCTTTACACCTTCGGAATAATTAATTACAAGCAGAGTGATTTAAAGAAAATAGACACGAAAACCAGGAAACTGTTAGCCATGAATAAAGCCCATCAACAAAAAGCAGAAGTAGAGAGACTGTATCTCCCTCTAGAAGAAGGTGGACGAGGACTCACTAATGTTGAGATGCTGCACAAGACGCAAATAATTAAATACAAGGAATATCTGGACCAAGAAACCGACTACATCATCAAAGCTACAGTAGAACATGACAAAACCAAAGATAAGTACTCCATTTACAATGATTCACAAGAAAACCTACAAGAATTACAACTAGATAGTCAGAACAGATACACAGATAAAGAAATAAAAAGCGCAGTAATTAAAAAGAGAGTAAACACTTGGAAAGAAAAACCACTTCATGGACAGTTTTGTAAGGCAGTTCTTCAAAAAGACAATATAGATAGAGAGTTATCGTTCAGATGGCTCAAGAAGCAGCCAGTGTCATCAACATTAGAAGCTTCGATTTTCGCCATTCAAGATCAAGCAGTTATCACAAGACAGCACGAAAGAGACATACTAAGAAAGGAAATAGATGGTAGGTGTCGGCTATGCGCGACTAAGGATGAGACCATACAACACATCACCTCAGGATGTGATAAGCTGGCAGGCACCTACTACACAAAACGGCACAACAACGTAGTTCAATATGTTCACTGGTCATTGCTCAAAAAACACAACCTACATAGTACAGATTTATGGTGGAAGGAGAATTTAACGCAACCACAAGTTAAGGAAAATGAAGAAGCAAAATTAATGTGGGAGATGCCAGTGCAGACAGATGTTACAGTCACACACAACCGACCAGACATAATATATACAGATAAAGCAGAAAACAAAACATACTTAATAGACATAACAATACCATCAGACTACAACATCGGAGCAAAAGAAATAGAAAAGCTAAGCAAATATCACCTTCTGAAAAAGCAAGATTATGGAACACGGATACACAAATAATACCAATAGTAATAGGAGCCACTGGAATTGTTGCAAAAAGTCTATATAGATATTGTAATAAGTTAGAAGCAAAAATAAACATACATATCATGCAGAAGCAGGCAGCCATCCACACATCAACTATAGTTAGTAAGGTTTTAGGAGATTCAGTTTTTGTACACGGGGACACTGATGCTCCTCTTCTCTGAAGGTTTCAGAGCGGGAGTATTAGTTTAAAAACACCGACCTCAAAAGTCGAGATAAATAAACACAGTAATATAATAATAATAATAATAATATGTGGGGACATCTCACACACGGCCATCCGACCCCAAGCTAGGCAGAGCCTGTGTTATGGGTATCGGACAGCTGATATATATACACATATACATAGATAGATAGATATTAAATATAAATATCAACACCCAAGACCCGAGTACAAATATCTGTCTTTAAACAAATATCTGCCCCAGCCGGGAATCGAACCCGGGACCTTCAGCATAGCAGTCAGGGCCACTAACCACTACGCCATTCGACCGTCAATGCACCTCTGCCTACCCCGCAAGGGAGCACATTAGTACAAGGCGTGAGTGCTTTTTTTTTTCTCTCTAAACTCTGCTAAAGTGATTTTTTTTTTTTTTTTTTTTTTTAAGATTTTATTATCACTCCACAGACTTTATGTCCGTGCCTTTTTGAGAGATCAATATATTGTGAGAGTTTGGTTGTTTTTTATCTTCATCTTTTAACTACTCACTACTCAATGTGGAAGCTTATAATATATATATTTTATCTTTTATATATATATGCTAAAGTGATAATAATATTAGGCTTGTTTGATTTTGATAATTAATTACTGTTACCTTTGTTTGAATTTCAGTTGTCCTACTCTGTCTGGCCTGATTAAAAAAATAGTATTTTATGTAGGTACCTTTATATTTAATTAAAAATGCCCAAATAAGTGTTTAAACAATGCCGAATTGATTCAGTATGAAATTGGTGCCATCGATCAATCAATATCCACACCATTACCATCTTAACGAGTACTTTGGGACAGAATAAGTGTACCGCAGTTTATTTTGCTGTTCATGGTTAATAGGTAAAGAGACTGATGTCTTCTATCCATAACCATAGACTAATATTAGTGTATGATTCTATGCCACGTTGGGGTTCATCAATGAAACCTCCTGTATCACCTATTTTTATTTACTTCCGGTTCACTCTGGGCAGCCAAGTGACTGACGCTAATCTGACTGGAAAATGCCTTTACCACGGTGACAAACCCAAGACTAGCTCTAGTTTTTGTTACCGACTCGCTAAGCAGTTATTATTATTATTTAATTCTTTATTGCACAAATATATAATAAATGCACAAAAGGTGGGCTTAATGCTAAGAGCATTTTCTACCAGCCAACCTACAAGAGGTACAGGAAAACTGGTACAAAGATGTGCAAAAAAAATAAATAAAAATGAAAGAACTAAAAACGTCACTTATGACTTCATTAGACGGAGGTTTTTTTCGTTCTAATCATAACATTCTCGAAATTGGGTGCAAATTATGACCGTATGCAAGGATGCACGATATACATGATGACATCATCATTAGCCTATAGCAGTCCACTGCTGGACCTAAGCCTCTCTCAAAGGACGCCACTGGATGCGATGTACAGCTTTCCGCATCCAATCATTACCTTTCGCAAGTCGTCACTACATCTAGCCGGAGGGAGTCCTAGTCGAGTCCACTACGTTTGCTTACTCGCGGTCTCCACTTCAGAACACTGCGCGAATTTTGACAATCTGATTTCATTTCCCACGTAGGTTTCGGCTTAATATATATACCCTTTTTGCAACACCCTGTTTAATTAAATAATATTTGAGTGCAATATTTATAATGTTAACCTGAAGCTGACTGTATCAAGAAGTCGTTTGTGCTTTGTGCAATACCTCACCGGTAATTAAAAATGTCAATCATGAGCCCAGCGCCTTTTCCTCAGAACAAGGACGCCGATGCAGAATGCAATTTATTCAAAGAAAGTTCATTTGGAACTTACGTACTTGTGTATGGTTTTGTAATCTTGATTACTGTTAAAATGCGTTCCTTATTGTTAAGTATCGTTTCTAATGTGAACATAAGTATTTATATTTTATAGCCATAAAATATATTTTAATTCGCACTATTATTATTTTATATTGGTCATATTTTTTTGTACACCTTATTAACAATTTTTCCTGTACCTCCTGCGGGTTGACTGGCAGAAAATGCTTTTAGCACTAAGTCCACCCTTTGTACTTTTATTTGTAATATTTGTACAATAAAGAATTAAATAAATTATATTAATAGAAGGGGTTACCGATTTTGATGATGATGATATCTTTTGGTTTGGAATCCATGATTTCCTTTCGGAGAACTTATTTGACTCTACTTACTTTTAGGAGCTTTTATACACTGCCGAAACTACGCGTCTCTCGAGAAAAGCCCCGATACTTTGTCCTGAATATTTTTCATATATCCATTAACTAGCCCACCAGTTACCCGCTTAGTTGAATGTTTTTTACAACCACATGAAAACCGTTCATTGATTTCACACTTGCTCATAAACCGTCGATTGTCTCCGCTGAAACCTCAAAACGAGCCGCGGACAGCTGTCACCGCATTACTCAGTGCTTTCGTTAATTAACGATATAGCGGTTTTTGGTTAATTAAGAACGCAGATAAATCGTCAAAACGGCCGGATTTTAACGATTATCGTCTTCTGCTTTAAGGCGTCAAATACTTTCTCGCCGCAGTCTGGTGATACGACGGGAGGTCGTTAATGAGTTGACTGTTTTATGGCCCTTTATGTAGAGTTCAGTGGTAGAGGCGATACGGCAGCTATGCGGTTTTAGGAACCGGCTTTCAATAGACCATTATCTGTCAGGAGAACGCTACTGCTGCCATTGAGAGAACCGAAACTAGTTTGAGAAGATTTGTTGGCAGCAACGAATATTTAGGCCGCAGTGAAAGCTCAGAGACTGACTAATGACGAACCTTTTCATTAATTCAATTAAACCAGATAGTAAATTTTAATCCCCTCAATCAGAGCTATCTCTTCAGCAATCAGTTTTAAGCGCCTCTGATACAATGTTCTAGTATGCGGAAGGCAAAGCAATCCGTAGCGAGTTTCATCCACTTTATAGCATCGTAAAGTGTGCACCGATGGGTAACTCAGCACTACCTACCGTGGCCTGTTTGGTAAATTGATATAGGTAGTAGACAATGCGCAGGACTCGAATTTACTGCAGCACTAAAACATACAATGTAATACCTAAATGTTAACTGAAAGCCCGCACAAGTTGTGTATACTTAGTGTTTTTTTTATAAATAATAATAAATCACATTGTAACGAGCAAAGAAAAGCATGCATTTACGCAAGAATTGTTCAGGTTTAATCATCAGTTTTGTTACATAAGCTAAGCATGTAAACATAAAATACTATTATTATTTCATGAGCTTATGGTAAAACTTTTAATACCTGCCAATGCGGCATTTCAATTATTTGCAAAGTTGCTCCAGTTTCTGAAACTCTAAATAGTTATAATGAAGTATATCCTATGTCTAGTTAACTGAATATTCATTTACGATATTGTAAAGTATCCAGTAGAGACAATTAAATACAGCACAACAATTATTTACATAAACTAGAACTATGAACAAGACAATTAACACGTTCACGGACAATTGATGGTTGGAAAATATTTTGATATGACACCTAAAAATCCCATACATTTTATCGTTCCGCCTTGAAACGTATTGCCGTATCTCAACATATTTTATTTACGTAATGTGACAGTTACGGCCATAGACGGTATCGTCTACAAGCGGTCCGCCACATCATGCATATCCAACAATGCGTATAGTGACAACTACGGCTACAGGCGGCAGCCGCCACTTTTTTTCAAGGACCGAATCATTTTCAAATAGGTTTGGACGTTTTTCAGATACAAAGTTCCACTTTTAGCATGCTATTTACAATAAATAAAGCTGATATAGTAAGATTAAACAAAGGGGTTCATCGAGAAAAGCTAAAATTTTCTAGTTCCTCATTACAGTTATATCTTCGCTTTTCTATGTTCCATTTAAGTAATTATAGTATTTGAATCGAATAGGTAGGTATCCTATATGCAAAACAGTATAATATTTATCGATTTATTATTAATTTACCTCGTAATTTGCCAAAAAATTACCAGACTACCACCCGTTCTACACAAAATTTCCGGGACGCGCGCGCCGTGACACTAACTTCTGGAAGGTTATTTTTATTTGTAACGGTTACGGCGACAGGCGGTATGTCACTATAAAGTTCACTTATGTGTGTGCAAAAGAAACCCCGACAAGTTCTCTGTTATGACACCTAGAAACAAATGAATTAGCACAATACGACACTAAATCATGCATCTCCTGTTAAGAATACGGAAATGATACGGCTGTTGACGGTTCGTCCGTTTCAATCAATAGAAGTTGGACGGCCACAGGCGCGTAGTCATATTACAAGGATACTTAATTACGGCCCTCGACGGATTGTCCGTGAACGTGTTAAGAATGTAGCACCTTATGCAATTATTTGGTTTCATTTAATTAGTGGTGGTTATAGTTATCTTGAACCCCAGTTAAAAATAATAATCAATTAGGTATAAGTAGATAATATTTGTGTCGTATATATTTAGATAAATCTATTTTTCGCAAAAAATACTATGAATATTGCAAAAAATACTGATAATGAGACATTTGTGATTAATGCTTAATTTTGTAGAATCCAACTCGGATGGGCAGCGTTCGGGAAATTACGACACATCTTCACTGAAAACATACCTCAGTGTCTGAAAACAAAAGTTTTCAATCAGTGCGTGTTGCCAGTGATGACTTACGGAGCCGAGACGTGGTGCTTCACCAAAGGGCTTATCCACAAGCTCAGAGTTGCTCAGCGTGCTATGGAAAGGGCTATGTTAGGCGTGTCCCTGCGAGATAGGATTCGTAATGAAGAAATCCGCAGGAGAACTAAAGTTACCGACATAGCCAAAAGGATTAGCACGCTGAAGTGGCAATGGGCTGGCCACGTAGCCCGCAGAGCCGACGATCGCTGGAGTACAAAGGTTCTGGAGTGGAGACCCCGTGTCGGCAAACGGCGTGTCGGTCGCCCCCCAACCCGTTGGTCTGATGATCTGTGGAAGGTAGCGGGAAGCCGCTGGATGCAGATGGCGGGTGACCGTTTGGGGTGGCGATCGTTAGGAGAGGCCTATGTCCAACAGCGGACTACAGAAGGCTGAGAAAGAGAGCTTAATTTTGTGTAGGCACCAGGATATGCTTAGGGAGACGCCTTCATGATAACAAAAAATTAAAAGTAAAAAAAGCAAATATCTACATTGAATAAGCTCATTTAAAAGAACAGAACAGCAACAGCCAAAAAAGCAGTTAACATCGCGAATAAAGATTGATGAAGAATCAATCGCTTCGTGTCCCACAGATAAAGGCAAACTTGCAACAATCAATTTTAATCTGGGAACTAAACACGTGGTGTTACATCCTGCTCTCTCTTGTGCTACAGCTAATGAGAATAAAAGAGACAAAGCCACGAATATCGACGTTGATGTAGGTGCCATTATGGCGATGACGCCAGCCTACTTACGGAATTAAACTTGGCTAAGGAAGATTGAGCAGGGGGTCTTATCGGCCAAGACAATGATGTAAGCGAAAACATTGATGGATATTGCGTGAAAGAAATAGGGACAAATAATGATGCGGATAGGGAGTGTTTAATAAAGTATGTAGGTCAAATACTGAGTTAGTTTTAAGTAGCTAATGGAGGTATGAAATGATCCACCTCAAATTATTACGTAGGTAGGTATTTCGTGTTATTCATATTAGGTTTTATTGATGCTAATCTTTTACCACGGTGGCAAACTCTCGTCTATTTCTCTTAGCTCTACATTTTTTCAAAGACACATTAGAAAAACAAGAAACAGATAAATTAATATATATTTTTACTTCATAACATTCAAACAACCCACACTAGGCAATCGAGGTATCCACCTCGATGGCCTAGTGTGGAGTATTAAGACCTCGAAGATCTAAACCCTTCCTTCATTGGAAGGAGATCGGTGCCCCGGCTGTGGGGACGTGATGGTGATTCAGGCAAATTTTTATATTAATAAAGTTGATATATTTCAACTTCAATTAAATTAATTAAAAATTGTAAACTGTAAATAAGCAACACAATTACACAATATAACAAAGTACCTACCTATTTAGAGCTGAAGAAGAAACTAGGCTTTTGAATTATTCCTGAATTAATCAACGCTAGAGCCAATACATTTAATGTTGTTAAATCGAACCGTCGAGTATTTTAAATAGTAAATGTATATACGGTGAGGCGTTATGGTCGATTATTCGAGTCAAAACATACTATATGTATAAGTACGTAGATACTTACCAAGTTCCTAATGTTAAGTAGGTTCTTTGCTTTAATTTTATTGCATGAGCCATTCTCTTCAATAATTTTAGTAATTCGTATCTTTACACATCAGAATTAACTTGAAGTTTAAGTTTGTGCACGAACCATAAAATGCACGTCCCATAATTAAATTACTTGTAGCGTTGTTTATCTTCCGTAAATTAAAACACGTCTGTATAATACTTTGACAGCAACGTTCACTCCACATTAGTTCCACACCAGCTCACGAACTTCTCACTTAGGAAGACTACACTCCACAACCAGTTCTAAGTAACTTAGCAAAGAGTATTTACTCTTGCTATTGAAGTGCCAGCATTTATGATAGATCGCCCAGAACGCCTCGAAGCCACATTGAGAATCGCCGTAATTCATATATTTTTTGCTCAGATACCGCGGCCAGATATAAAATGTTGCGGTGGCAGACCAATGATTATGTGATTTGTTAATAAATTGTGGACTTGTTGTAAATACTTGGATACGCTGATAATATATTGCTGGCAACCTGCTATAAATTTATTTGTTTTGACTGCAAACGAGTGGGTTATTAAAATGGCTGTTGATACGAAACTTAAGTTTTCACTTTACATAAAACTTTAAAGTTAGGAAACAACAGCATAGTTTGTTGCCGTGTTTAAAACGGATCACATTGAAAGTTTAAACAAGTTTTCCTTTGTCTTCAGCTTTCCCAATCGGGGTCAAGTCCTATTTCAAGAAATAAATTTTATCAAAGAAAACCACCACCGAACATTATCAATAAAAAAATCTTAAGCAGCGTCGCTGGCTTGTCAAACCCGACGTAACTTGTATCGATCTGACAGGTGTTTGACAGGCCAGTGACTCTGCTTATGGATTAATAGCTAATGTGACGGTGGTACGGTAGCTGTTTGAAAAAATTGCCGCATTTTTGTGATACTGTTACTTACATATAAAATTAGAGGGTGTCTGACATGAAATGGGTTGCAACGGCGACGCTAGGCGTGTAGGACCCTACTTAAGGATGCAGCCAGTTTTAAAATTACGTTTACTTGCCAGCCCCTGAGAAACACCAGATGTTTCTACTGAAGCCTGAAGTTCAGAATTTTAACACTAAATTTCATTGGAGAAGGCATTTATGCAATAAAATAAACAGCACATCAATTTATATTATGTAGAGGTATTTGACTTAAAATAGCAACGTAAAAAGATCAGCTAAGAATAGATAATTTTATTAATTTATGCTTAAATTAAAGTCAGTTAACAAAAAAGTTCTCCTCATTCCCATTACACTTAATACATCTTAGATTAACGATATACGATCGTATATTGTTAATCTAAGTTATAGCCATACAAAATAAGGAAGACCGCATCCAACAAACTCACCTTCGAACATCCGACAATATGCCGATGGACGTTTATTAGTCTGTGCCCTCGCGGTGGAGGCAAGGTGGTGTTTTCCTAAGGGGCCGGGGAACGGGGCCAATAAAAAATTCACGCAAACGCCCGTACGGCCAACGATACAGGAACTACACTCCGGCTTTCCCGACACACAGGAGGGCTACTCTATACCTACTGATGAAAAATGAATGAACGAGAGCTGTCGTGCAAACGGCTCGTTTAATACAACAAGATAAAGTCGTGGCTCGCGCAGAAGCGCTCCAAAACTTCGCTTTTCGTCATATAGTGTGACCCCCAAATTCATTTCAAACCTACGCAATTAGAGATTTTAAGGCTTTGCATTAATGGCTGAGTTAGGTTGGCAAAGCTCAAATGTATGCTATTTGTGAAACAAGAGTGACCCCTGGCTTTGTTTAGCTTGTCGCCCGTCACGCTGGTTTTCCGATCGAGTTTGCGGTAGAATTTTTGAGCAGTTTATTGTTTTGATTTGATATCAAGTTCTTTACGATTTCAATATTGTGTTCAGAAAGTTTATTTTGAGGTTTTCTTTCATTGATTGGCAAGATTTGTAAGTACAGTTTGAAAAAATAATGTTTCAGACATTTTGGGTCTTGGGTGTTAATAATTATTTATCTATCTATGTATCTGTCTAGATATAACAGGTTCTGGTTAGCCTAGGGTCGAGTGGCCGGATGTGAGATGTCTCGATTTGTCCAACTACAAAATATATTTATTGCATCAAATACACAGGCGCCATCGAACAAGTTCTATTCATTCCAGCTACATGAAACATTAGTTTACATTAAAATGCAAATACATGAGCGACGCTTAGAAGACAAAAGACACAGGTTTCCTCACCACAACCGTCGCCGGCTACTTCATTAATATCCAAGAACAATGTCATGTCTCGTGTCTTGTAGGCGGCTGGCTCGATAGTTGGGCGGAGTTGGACTCAATAGGGATTGTCTGATTTTCCGATACTAGCTCTAGATTTTCACCCGTTTTTCTCGAGATATAGAAATCGTTTGTCTGAATTTAAATCTTTGATTGGATTGGTATTCTATATTGACGATATAATTATCTTTAAACAAGTTATAACACTTTCCATTACGTCTTCATGTTTTCTTTGTCTGGCTTCAGAGAGTCTGCGTTCAAAATTGCCAATTTCATCTCTCTCAAAGCCATCATTCGGTTTCTTTTGTTTTTCGTCCTTCATTTGCCTACCCATCTCTGGGCGAGGATCAGTGCCGATAGCTGACTCAACTCTGAGAGTAAATTGAATAACGCGGGCCCGCCTCTTACCTGTACCTCGTTAGAGGCTGCATATTGAATAGGCTTCACAAACGGCCTCTTTGCTGCGTGCCGGATTAATGAATAGTTGCCAGATATTTATTGGATTGTTTAAACTTTGAATTTGGAATTTCGGTGCGGATTCTAATTGTTGGGAGTTTTAGTTTGCGTGTGTTAGGAATTAAATAGTTTCAGGACAATGAGGCTGGTTTTGACGGGAATGGTGATAGTGGAATTTGAAACTTCATTAGCATTATAATCTATTGTATTTTTGCATGTTTTGTAAATTTTTTATCGTCTCATTTTCTCATTATTCAGATTATCATACAATTAAATAATGACACTGCTATAAAATAAGATTTTTTTTTTCGTTTAAACTTTTTAATTGACAGAAAAAAAAATCAGATCCAAATTAGCTTTCAAAAATTGCAATCACAATGCTGCACATTTCCTGAGCCCGCTGAATATGTCCGCAAAAACTTCTGCGGAAGTCATTAACAAAGACATTATCGTATGCACCTGGTCATTAAGCCATAATCTGAGTCAGCAAGGGTCGTTCAAGCTCAGTACTTAATTAAATTACTCGTACATTATCAGATGACTCATATTTTTCAGCAGAAATCTACCCCTTGCCTTGCAACTTTTTGAATTTGGCCGGTTCGTGTTTGATAATAATCATAATTAGTTTATTAGAAATTTTCATAGTATTATTTATACATAAATGTACTAATTTAGTGAAAAAGAATGAAGTCGCAGAAGAGATACTTACCTATAATGACTATACAACGACCAGACCATTTTTAGAAACTGACTGGATATCTCAAACCTATGGAACAAACGTTTTGGCTTAGAGCACAATTAGTCACACTATAGAAAATGATAATATTATGTACATAGGTACTTTACTTACCTACCTTTACATCTTTCAAAAAAATATCCGGACCGCAAGATAAATCACAAAAACTTATTTAAGCATTAAGTAACTTACTTCGTATGAAATGCGGATACCCAACTGAGCAACTAATCAGCTCTCAAAGTGTGCGCTTTAAAACCATCTTAATTACATTGCTTAAAACGACACTTCAGTAGCTTCAATCACAGAATAGAATTCCAATTAATGACACAGTAACCGATTAGAGTAATCATCCAATCAACATTACATCACCTGGATCAGACGTCGATTTCAATTACGTCGATTAATATTCACAAAGTCTTGCCGCAAACAAATTGGCTTCACAAGATAACTGGAAAGATTTACTTTAATTACTTTGATTGTATAGTCAGATTACGGTTAGGTGGTGTAGTGACTATGTAACTTCGCACGCAAGAATTCTACAACCGCGCTAAAAAAGTGGTAGACAATCTTAGTGATCAGTAGAATCGTGAAATAATTTTCATGTTAAGTATAAATTTTGGACCCCGCAAGGGAGTACATTAGTACAAGGTGTGAGTGTTTGTTTTTTTTTGGAGTCGGAATTTATTTACGAAAGTACCTACGATTCTTCTAAAAAGTTACAACATATGTACATAAAAATTATATTTTACTTAAGCAGTGGGTTGCTGTGTCACAGTAACTTAGTTTTACTTATTTAAAAGCCTAATAAATATTTTAATATCTGAACTATAGCAAATAAATTTTAGACTAAACAAAAGGTCAAATTTAGAAACAATTCGTATTTAATAATTTATATGGCAAGTCAAAAATGAACTATAATATAAGTCGACATGCAGTTGACGTGCTTAAGCTGTGTAACCACAGTGTAACAATGTTGTGATGGATTTTAATTAACCATATGATTTTAGTTTAGCAATTCAAACCTTTTTTGTATGGTAATTATGTATTAACATGAGCTATTTATTATGTAGTTTACATCACGCAGCGCATGTTCCTTTTTTTTATAAAAAGGATTTACATTTAATGAGCTCAACACAAACCGACGATTAAGCAATTAAAAATAAAAAGGGAATTATAAAACACATTAAAGGTAAGTGTGCACCTATGAGTATCGTACGTATCGCACCAAACGGATTGTCATAAATGTATAGCGAAACAGCGACGGCAATAAACGCACTTGTGGGAATTTCAACCCTACAATGAATGCCGAATGTGAAGCGTCCGTTGCGTACGCATGCCAAAAGGTGTACGCTTACCTTTAAGGTATGTTTTACAACGTAAAGATAAAGATAAAATACTCTTTATTGTACACAAACAGAAATACTTTCACAAACATAGAAATGACATAGTACAATCGGCGGCCTTATTACTAAAAGTAATCTCTTCCAGACAACCACATAGATAGAAAATAGACAATATGTAAATGGGTAACGTGTGAAATAATGTGAACGTAATGTTGTTTATCGTAATTTCCAGGGCCAAAGCAAAGAATACAATTATTATGTAGGTACATCCTTATTACATATAGTAAGTACAGTTATTCGATATTAAATGATTCAGCCGCCACCCCATATCACCTCGTTACCGTTTGAATTAAGCCAATTAGTATCTAGGTACTCCAAGTGAAGGGTATGTTAGGTAATAGGTATGCTAATTGATATTATTTCGAATCTAGAGCCTGCTAAATAACCAACGTAACGCAAAAATTATAAAAAAACAAGAAAGCGTTAAAATTTGTTCAACATTTTCCTAAATTCGCGGCCAAAGTTCCCTCATTTATTAATTAAAATAAGATAAAAAACAAACTGCTACTTTTCTTGCACCATGAAAGTCAATATATAACATAACTTGTCTCTTAAAACTACAGATCATTATTACGATAGGAGGACTAATTCACCACTTAACATGCTGTCCACGCTATTGAGCGAGACATATGGAGGTCCTAACTAACTTTTCCCTATTTTGGATTTTAATTAAAACCTCGAAAACGTTTTTATACTTGTATTTTTAGACCAATATTTACAATGATAGATATACGAGTAAGTATGATTAGCGTAAGTAAAAAAGGAGCGGGGCATCGCGGGGCCCGCTTATATAGGCTTCGTGACGTCATCAGAGGGCAGGAGGAGGTGGCGCGTTCCGTCTCACGCATATGTAGAATTGGCGTGAACATAGTCCCCGCGCTTGAAGATTCGTTCTTCAAGAAATCTGGTCATCGTCGCCCTTTGGGAGTGGACAGAGTCTGGCAAACGGTCTTCGGATGCGACCCTTCAGAGTCTCGAGATCAGCGACTCGAGAGATGCCATCAGCGCCGGGATAGAGACGTGACACTCTGCCAAGTGCCCAGTTCAGAGGTGATGTGTTGTCTTCTTGGATTAGGACAAGGTCTCCGATCTGTAGGCTGGAGTGATTGGTTCGCCACTTGGAACGTTGCTGTAGTTCGCTGATGTACTCTCGCTGCCATCGTTGCCAGAAGTGTTGGCGGATCTGCTCGAGTCTGGCGTAGCGCCGTAGTGGACTGATGTTTTGTTCTTCCACGTAGGGGGACGGCAGTGATCTTAGTGGTCGGCCAATCAGGAAATGCCCTGGGGAGAGAGAAAGGAGATCTGTAGGAGAGGAAGACATGGGAGACAGGGGTCGGCTATTGAGGATAGCCTCAATTTGTGCGAAGAGAGTGCATAGCTCTTCGAAAGTTAAATTAGTGTTTCCCATGACTCTTTTTATGTGATATTTAGCCGATTTTATGCCGGCTTCCCAGTAACCAGCAAAGTGTGGAGCGTAAGCTGGTATAAATTTGAACTTTATTGATTCATTGGTTGCAAAGTCAAATAGGGGCGCTGAATTTGTCTTTAAAAATTGACCTACTTCTTTGGATGCAGCAACAAAGTTTCTTCCATTGTCACACAAAATCTCTAGAGGTTTCCCCCTACGGCTAATAAAACGACGAAGGGATAAAATAAAAGCTTCCTTTGATAGTTCGCTTACAGCTTCTAAATGAATGCATTTGAATCTTAGACATATAAACAAGCACAAGTAACATTTAGAAGTTTTTGCGCCTCGTCCTTTCCTGCTAAGTATTGAAAATGGGCCTGCAAAATCTATTCCCACTGATTCGAACGGAAATGCTGGCGTGACTCGTTGCGTGGGAAGGTTTCCCATTAGAGGATGAAGTGTTTGACCCTGAAGTCGCCTGCACTTGACACAGCCTTTTACTACGCGCCTAGCGAGTAATCGTCCGCTTACCGGCCATAAGTTTTCCCTAACTGCGTACAGTAGCGCTTGAGGACCAGCATGCATTAATTCTTGATTATGCTTGTGTTCAAAAATTAATTTGCAGAAATGATGTTTTGCACAAATCAGAATCGGGTTTTTTTTATCGTTTTCGTAAGTTGAAAGATTCAATCTACCACCTACTCTTAGAATGCCGTTCTCATCCAGGAATGGATTTAGATTTATGATTCGATTTCTTGAACTTAATGGCCGTTTTTTCATTAGTGAATTAAGTTCCGTTGAAAAGCTTTGACTTTGACATAATTTAATAAGTTCAAAATAGGACTTATCTAATTCTTCTAAGCTAAGATCACCGGAAAGTTTGGAGTTGGATTTATTTATATTATGTTTAAATCGTAAAACGTAGGCAAAGGAACGTACCAAACGCCTATATTTTGAAAATCGTTCAAAATCAACTACGGGTGGATCAGATGTAATGACAGCATGTGATTTTAATTCAGGTAATTCTGTCTTGATTGGAATTTTGAGTTGAGGCCATTGTGATTCTGCCTCTGTTAAAAAACTTGGACCTGTCCACCACTGATCCAAGTTCTGCAGCTGCTTAGCAGAAACCCCTCTTGAAACATGATCCGCGGGATTTGAATCGGTAGGAACATGACGCCAG
This sequence comes from Plutella xylostella, assembly GCF_932276165.1. NCBI lineage: Eukaryota > Metazoa > Arthropoda > Insecta > Lepidoptera > Plutellidae > Plutella > Plutella xylostella. Next base: position 11,456,205 of record NC_064002.1, read on the forward strand.
GCATCAGATTGAGTAATCTCTATTATTTCAGCTACTCTATTGGCGGCAAAGGTTTTAAGACTGTTCGGACTCGTTTTGAGCCATCCTAAGACTACTGTGGAGTCGCACCAATGAACAAACCTGGTGAAGGATAATCGTAGCGATTCAACGACCGCTTGGCATAATCTTGCAGCTAGAAGAGCACCACAAAGCTCAAGTCGCGGAATTGTGGATTGCTTTATTGGTGAGACTCTAGACTTTGCACAGAGCAAGCGAACAACTACTTGCCCACTGACATTCACTGATCGTAAGTAAACACATGCTCCATAAGCTAGCATGGAGGCGTCACTAAAGGAGTGCAGCTCAATTTGAACAGGGGAGTCTATTAATGAAAGTCGAGGGACTGATATTTGTTGAAGATACAATAGACCATTCCTAATTTTTTCCCATTCTTTTTTAAGTTCTTTGGGTACTGGATCATTCCAGTCAAGCTTTAGTATCCACAATTTTTGAATTAAAATTTTTGATTGAATAGTAAATGGACAGAGAATGCCTAGTACATCAAATATTTTAAGTGACTGAGACAATATTAGTCTCTTAGTTACTACTTTGTCGCTATCATTGCTATCTTGACTGTTGACTGGAAAGTATAGATTATCACATGAAGGGTTCCACCCTAAGCCAAGAGCACTAGTTGAATCACTTAGAGTGAGATTTTTTTGTAAATCTAGATTTGCAGATTTAAAGATAGACGGGTTGTTTGATCGGAATTTTCGTAGAGGAAAACATCCTTTGCTTAAAGCTTCTGATACTGACTCTAATATGTATAGTAGCTGTTCCTCAGTATCTGCACCCGTAATTAAATCATCTACAAGAAAATCATGCTGAATAATTGTTTTGACTAAGTCATCGGAGCACTCTTCTCCAAGCTGCCACAAACACCTTGTACTTAAGTAACTGGCGCTAGCAAAACCGTATGTCACAGTGTTTAACTTTAGCATTTTAATTGGTAGCGATTCGTCTTCTCTCCATAGTATCATTTGAAGATTCCTATCATCCGGATGACACATTATTTGCCTATACATTTTTTCTATGTCTCCAGTAAGAACGTATTTGTGCTGACGGAATCTTAACAGTATGGAGAATATAGAATCCTGAATATTCGGGCCTACTAGCTGCAAATTATACGGTTTAAGACATTTATTTCTCAAAAAGAATAATAATTATTGACGGAAAAGCCTGATGAGGAGGGATTAGAGCCATCGAAGACGACCCTCAGTTTGGTGCTCTCGCTGTTAAGTCGAAAAACTGCATGGTGACATAAAAAGAACGAAGGTTCAGGTTTGACTCCGTTGAACTCCGAACAGTGACCCATGGTTGTGTACTCTTGTATAAAATCACAATATGCCTTTTTAAGCACCGGTTGCTTTCTAAATCGCTTTTCTAGGTAAAGAAGTCTTTTTTTTGCTACTTGGTATGAATCTCCTAAACAGTCAGGAGAGTCTTTTAGTGGAAGGCGAACACAAAATCGCCCGTCGGATAATCGAGTTGTGTGTTGTAAAAAGTGTTTTTCGCATGATTGCTCATTTTCGCTCAAAAGCGATTTGCTTGGTAACTGTTCGAGCTCCCAGAAACGAGTTAATTCGTTGTCTAAACTATTAATAGGGGATTCGACTTCATTGCGTGAAAAATTGCATGTAAGTTCTTTGCTAGGTTCGCTACTCAAAATGATAGGACCGGAAACTATCCAGCCGAACAGCGAACTACGTAACCAGGGTTTATTTTTCCCCAATGACGTTTGATTATTAGTAATTATTTCCCAGAATAAATCTGCGCCTATCAAAACATCGATTGGTGCCGGCTGATTAAAAGTAGGATCTGCCAATTTGATATTGGCTGGGAGATTAAAGCATTTTGTGTCTACTAAAATCTTAGGAATATTACCCGTGAGCTCTGGCAACACTGGACATGACATGCTAACTGAATAATTAGTGTGCAAGGATTTGATTTGGATGGTACAACGTTCGTCGAGAAAACTGCACTCCGTTTTACCTATACCTATGAGCTTGACAGTATCCATAGGCTGACCTTCGAGACATAATTTGTCCTTCAGTGCCTTTGAAATAAAAGTGGACTGGCTGCCGCTATCTAAAAGGGCGCGAACGGTCATAGTTTTCAAATTTGATGGGTTTATTATTTTGATTTGCGCAGTAGAAAGATAAACCTGATTCGAGGGCTGGCAAGAAAGATGGGCAGCTAAGTTTGTTTGCGTTTCATTGTTTGGAGTAATGGTAGTGGTGGAATTGGACCCTTCCTGTGACGAAGGAATCACGACTCTATGCAATAAGGAATTGTGACGTTTTCTACAATGCCTACAAGTGCCCATTAGGCACCTAAAACTTTTGTGTCCAGGTCGTAAACAGTTTAGGCATAACTTTAACTTAGAAGCTTCAGATATGCGTTGCTCAATTGATTTGGATAGAAATACTGGGCAGTCGTAAATTATGTGGCTGCCTTTGCAGATGACACATGTTTTATTCGGATTATTTTTGTTGCTGTTGTTTTTTTCCTCGGTTATGCAGGAAAATGATTTTGAGCACGGCCTATCTTGTACCTTCACTGAGGGTGAAGTGAGACTGATACGATTATTTTTTATCAACTTATTTTGGTGATAGGTTTCTAGAACATCGGCCCTGTCCTTTAGGAATTTACTAAACTGTTCCAATGTTGGCATATCTTGAAAGTTATTACGGCACTCCTCCCATTTCATGCTAGTATTGCCGTCTAATTTAGATGAAATCATATGTATAATGAGCGTATCCCACTGGTCAGTAGGCTGTCCTAAACTTGCTAACGCTCGCAAATTTTTATTGACACTGTCAACTAGTGATCGAAGTGCCTTTTCTGATTCACGTGATATCGGCTCCATATTAAATAAAGAATTTAAATGGTTATTAACTAACTGCCTTTTGTTATCATACCGCTCTGTGAGTAAATTCCATGCCTTTGAATAGTTTGAATCCGAGACTTCTAAATTGCTAATTACTCGAGAAGCGTCTCCTTCTAAGTAGGAATTCAAATAATGGAATTTATGCACAGGTTGAATACGGTCGTTTTTGTGTATTAGTGACATAAACATATCGCGAAATTCGAGCCATCTATAAAACGAACCATCAAATTTAGCTATTTGAATCTGTGGTAATTTAAACCCCTGTAGATCCGATTGTTGACAATGAGAGGAACTACTCTCAAATTTATTACTTTCTGGCTCATTATTTGACGCATTTTTACTAGCTATATCTTGTGCGATTGCAATACAAGACACAAAACCTTGTTCAATAATTTCCCGCTCGGCCAATTCGGAATCAATTGTTGCTGAATTCACTATTTCAATTTCGGTTTGTAACTCTTCAAATTGACTAAACAAGTGTTCATGTTTCGCCGTTCTAACATTAAGCTCATTTAATTGGACCGAGTTTAACTTCGGTGTAGAAGAAATAGTGTTTAAGTAGTTTCTAAATTTTGTAACGCGGCCTTTCATAGAACTGCGCTTTGTAAGTAAATCGTCCAATTTAAGCATCTTGAATGAATAACAGTTATATTTCTTGGTTTTATATAGGTAATTTAATTAAACTTAATGTTAAAACATACGAAACACGGACCAAATACTGTGAAATTATCAACACGCAACCACAGTAGACCACCTTAAGTGACCTTGCAACATTAGAACACAAAATACACAAGCTAACTACCAAAACAGAAGAAAGCAGCTGATGATGATGATGATGATTAGTTATAAAAAACTGTTATCTTACGCTCGTCCACGTTACTGATTACCCAGGTAGCTACAGCGAGGCGGGGCGGGCGCGGCGGGGGAACCAGTTTGTTATTTTGCCAGTTGTGTGCCGGCCGCTAGACGAGCACTGGAATTGAGAAAATAACTAATTGAATTGTGGAATATTAATTTGTATTGCACTGTTTAAGGGATCGCAAGCTGTTATGATAGCTTAATGAGTTTGAGCAAGTGATTTATGTTGTAATTGTTATGGGAAACGTATGGCAATTAAATAAAATGTAAGTATTTCAGCGTTATTTGCGGAGAAAGGTTAATAAAGGTAACAATTATTTGTTTTGCTATTTGTGCGGCTGCAAGCTATGATCATAATAAGGTAGGTCCTATAAAATGAATAGATAGGTAGACATAGGCTACAAAGGGAACCTAGGTACTATGAATAAAATAGCGAAGTAGTATCTACTAACTTCGTAGCTAGCAAGCGGTAGCATAGATTAAATAGGTACGTGCGTTTGCAATAGGCATCTCAAAAATTAGAAGCGGTTGATCGCCGAGACGCAATAGCATTAATAACGCAAAAAAATAGTCTCTTCACACAGATTGAGACCGTGGAGAGTAGGAATGTGATGGATAGGTGATGTAGGACTACAATGTGAAAGCGTAGGATAGGGCTAGGTACTTAGCTTTGATTGGCCGACACGTGGCGGACGAACGTCCGAAGTACTCCGGGCGACGGCGACGGCGTGCGGCGCGTTCTTCTCCACGGGCGGGGCTTGGCTTGAGGCACGATGATGAGTGCCTGGAGGCCTGCTTGGCTCGACGTGACACGTGGTAGTTTGGTCGCTTCTGACTCCGGCTGGACGACGGTCAGGAGTTGCTTTATTGCTTGCTGCGCTGCGGTGTCGCTGCGGTAGACCCAGTTCGCGTAGCTCAGGTCGTAGCGGTGGTGGTCCTCTTCGAACCCAGGTGACCTGGCCTCGGCACGTGGCGGTGGAGCTTCCGGTGGGATGCTCAAATCTTCCTTCTGGTCGGTTCTCTTGAAACGGTCGCCAATTTTATGTCCACGCTATTGAGCGAGACATATGGAGGTCCTAACTAACTTTTCCCTATTTTGGATTTTAATTAAAACCTCGAAAACGTTTTTATACTTGTATTTTTAGACCAATATTTACAATGATAGATATACGAGTAAGTATGATTAGCGTAAGTAAAAAAGGAGCGGGGCATCGCGGGGCCCGCTTATATAGGCTTCGTGACGTCATCAGAGGGCAGGAGGAGGTGGCGCGTTCCGTCTCACGCATATGTAGAATTGGCGTGAACACATGCTATCATCGAGATAAGCGCGAGATAGGGCAGTTTCCGGTATTTCGTGTCACATACCAGGAGATTAATCGGTTTTATGAATAATAAGCTGTCAGCGTTTAAGCTGATGTGTAGAGAGTGGAGTGTTGTGGAAGGCCGAAAATCGGCTGAAATGCATGTTGTTAGTTCGGCTTGGATCGCAATTCTTCTAACTGACTGATGAACTTCTGACGGACTGATCTTCTTCTTCTTTCGTGTTAGTAAACATGGGAATCAAATTTGTCCAGACCAAAAAGAAGCATCTTTGATAGCATTCTGGTTGGTAAGTCTTCCCACACAAGGGCACAGGGGACAGGAGAGTAAATGCTCCATAGTCTGGGGGGCGGTACCACAGTCGCATAGGTTGGTACCGACGGTATAGCCCCACTTGCAAAGATAGTCTTTGCAGCAGCCTACCTCTGCTCGCAACCGATTTAGAGTCTTCCAAATACGGACGGACTGATGACTGGTGATTACAGATTACAGGTAAGCGGTAGTTGCTGGATGAGGAAGGCCACAGACATAATTGATCAGAGCAGCCGTGATCATTACAGGGCTGAAATGTAATGTTTTTTTCTATCGAAATTAGGAAAATAACTTAATTTTTACAAATTTACTTTCTGCTCTACGCCTACCTAACTGTCATAATTTCTTAGTAAATAAATAATGGTGGGCTGGTAGAAAATGCTTTTAGCATTAAGTCCACCTTTAGTACACTTATATGTCATATTTGTGCAATAAAGTATCTAATAATAATAATTTTATGTGAACCTTTTTATAGCATTATGACAAACTTCTGGCTACGTTCGGCTATGCTAATAGCCGAAATTCGGCCGAGTATGATCGTGGCACTCTATCTGGTTACCGGTATTACGTGGATATCTGATTCTGGGTAGGTGGCAGCAGGGTTATAAAAAATAGCTTTTGCGTGCCGCGTGGTTTACGCTTTTATTTATGTTGGAACTTCAGTAGAGTTTCATGTTAATGTTGAAAATATATATTTACATGAGGAATACACACTCAAAAGTCAACAGTGTAAATGAATAAAACAAACATCCTAACTAATATTATAAATGCGAAAGTTACTGTGTCTGTCTGTCTGTTACTCTTTCACGCCAAAACTACTGAACGGATTTGAATGAAATTGGTATACATATGGTCTAGACCCTGAGAAAGAACATAGGCTACTTTTTATCCCGGAATTTCCACGGGAAAATCTTATTAAGGTGAAGCGAAGCTCGCGGGAACAGCTAGTAATACATAATTAAACGATACTTTCTGTAGTAAGTTGAGGCTGTATAAGGAAGGCTTCTTTAGGACAAGGTTTTCTGGGATATCTGTGAGTACCTAACACTTATTATGGATTATGAAATACAAACAATTCCAAATCAGCAATGGCGCCATTCTAAATTGGTTTCATATTTACAATCGTTTAAGTTATCCAGCGAAGTTGCAAGAATGCGGTCAATAGTAAAATGTTATTTGATTAAGATCATGATAAAACTGTTACGCTTAAGTTAATGTGCTTAAAGCTATTTATTCCGATACCGCGTTGGATTGTCAAGTTGTGAACTAACAACGAGTTTTCAAGTTGAATCAAGATTGTCTTATGTCAATTAACGGATATTATTTAGTATACTTGCAAGTTTCAAAGGTGCAGAGAGTCACTTAGTCACTATAGCTTACAAAATAACTTAGTAAGTTTCGAGCTTACAGATTGCGTGTCCGCCTGCTCTCCTTTTTTTTTTGTCAAGGTTAATCTAACCCTACAATTTTGTCAGTTTATGATAGCATTACCTATTGGCTATTACTTTTTCGTCTGAAATCCTACATTCAACTGTTACCTACTACTTAGCTGTAAGTTTTCCTTAAAAAAATATAATAAAATAATAACGTTAGTACAGTTATTTTTATTCGGTAATTTGCATCTTTTATTCTACGACTTTTGGAACAACCCACATCTAAGATATTATTTTAGTCGAGCGAGCATTCATTGTCACTCACGTTGTAATCGGCTTTAGGAAACAACTCCATAAATTTCTTCCACTTGACGCAGCTATCATCGTGCTGATGTCTCAATCGCCTCCCAGAGTCCCACAATGCGATATGCCCATCAACATCAGGGGGTCATTCTATATGACGAAAAACTAAGTTTTAAAGCGCTGCTGCGCGCCACGACTCTATCTCGTTGTATCAAACGTGCCGATTGCAATAGCTCTCATTTATCAGTTTTTTGTCAGTATAGAGTAACCCTCCCAGCTCGTGATCTCGTCCCACGTAGACTTTCAGTTTCCACTAAATGTCAAACTGTCTCGGGTGTTATTTATTAATTGTTTTGCCTCATCTGTTCTCACGTTTGCTCGCTCTTTTGTCTTATTTACCTCTATAATATAATTCAAAGTCCATCGAAATAGCGTCTTAGATTGCATTTCAAATGAAAAAAAAGTGATTACACATTATTGATGACAAATTAATCTCTTACGTTTTATGAGCAATCAACATAAAATGTTGTTCGAATATTAAAGTACACGCATTCGTGATTGCCTTATTGAATATTAAAAGGCTTAATCGTGACTTAAGCGAAGCAAAAAGAAGAAAGATAAAAGCCATCATCTTACTGCCTTATACGCTAAATGGGCGTCAGGAGAGAAAAACAAATTTATAAATATGCATAAATCTTCATCTTTTAACCGACTTCAAAAACGAGGAGTTAAAGACTGTAGCATTCGATTGTTTGTCCACAAATTAAATTATTTCTCTACGTAGGTTGTATATCTGCTATTAATTTCATTTTAATTATTTGTTTGTGAGTAATAAATAACATTAAGTACTACAGCAATTTTTACGCTGAGTTGCAGAAAGGAACATTAAGCTAATGTCGACATTAAATCTATGTCCGTCTCTTTCTGTCTGTATTTTGTCAAAGCAAGGCAGCAATAGATTTAAGGTCAACATTAACTTATTGTTAATGGAATATATAGGATATTGGTAAGAATGAATATCTACATATTGGTAAGTTTTATTAAGCGTATTTTCAGAGCCAAATAAGATCAAATAGAACTTGCTTGAAATTCCGTGCTCGTACCAAACCTATTTGTCTTGCTTTGCCGCTAAAGCAAAAAATATGAGTTGGGAATATTAGCTATAGGTTGTATGTTGTCGTTGTTTATTGCTGGTATAATCAGTAACAATATTTATTCAGTTTCGTTTAGTTATAGGTAAATAACTAAATACTATGAACATTAATAAAAGAAAAAAATCCAAATTATAATAATGAGACATAGGTAATTAATGTTGGGTCCAAGTGCTCCAATCATTTTTTCTATACCGTCTGTTCTTATGTATGTATTACCTACATTTTCAAAAACTTAACAAAACAATCTTTGGCATATTTAGTGAACTCAACTGTGCAATATAAAATAACCTCGACAAAGGATTGTTATATTGCCGTGAGGAAGACGTAGGAGTTCCAATTCATATTCTATCACATTGCTTTTTGAAAAAGTCTGCTGTTTAATCAAGATTGTTGGCACTATAATGCCAAACATAATAATTTTGTCATCAAACTTGCCAATCCTAATGATGTCACAGAAATAGCTTTGCGATTCCTTAAAGCTATTCCTGTGCCTGCAAACGAGGTGGCTCCAGTAGGTTGTCAGTATCGATTTGCCGAGACTGAACAAGCGGATGCCCAATAAAACCTACATCTCGTTACCTTAAAGAAGACATTTCGCATTTAACTACCCCAGCACGAGTACCTGGCTTTGTGGGCGTCAGTAATGATACTGTTGTGCTTGGCGCAAGTTTAAAGATTAACAATGAACTGAAAATTATGTTGAAGACAGCAGCTTGTTAAGTAACTTGTTGATGTACTTAACCCAATAAAGATTGATTTGTGAAGATCGTTTTTTTCGCCCTAAATATGCTCTTATAATATGGGGTTGTGTCCTAATTATATTCAGTTTTGTGTATATTTACTTCAATAGCGTTAGAATTATTTAATCTAAAGTGATGCTGTTTTCCAATGATATGCAGGGTAGATCATTTACGATAACTGTCGAGTCCGATCACAGCAGCATAAGTCATAGAAAAGGTGTCAAGGCTCAAGCTGCAGTTTTGAGGCTCTTTTTTCGCTCATCTTATAAACTTGAACCACAAATTAATTTGGTATTCGTTGTTCTGGTAACCAGATACAGCACCGCAACGACTGTCGTGTGTAGCATGCTGACACTACGCAGTTTATATCAGCCGTTTTCGTCGATAAAGTAATTATTGTTGCAATTTATTCGATCAGGTGTTTTAATTGCATAAATTTAACTTTTTACGGTTGCTTATTTTGAGACTACAAGCTTTTTAAACCTTACCCGTAGTTTTTCGTTTTGTTTATTTGTAATTTGTAAGCTTTCTGTGATGTTTGTTTTTAATTTTTATTGCTGCAGTCAGACAGTCAATTTGACATTCAATATTTATATCTTCATTATTTATTCCAAAATTACGACGCCATAAACAACTTTCAGTGGCTTTATTATAATATTAGCTTACGTTAACTGCAAGTATTTTAGTGAGCTCCTTTTGTTCTAAGGTTGTTTGAGCGTAAATATCCTCTGGAAGGGCTATTTTAGCGTTAATATGCTAAGCTATAGGTCGCTAACTGGCATCATACGTCAGACAGTGTCTCATTACTGCATAGCGCGGTCGGGGCATTTCTGTGTGAATTTAGACACTTATGTTCGTGCCAGTGTTTTGTTTATGCAATGAAAGGTTGATGGTTTGCAGCGAGTAGTCTTGGTTTTGGTTGGCAAAAAGGTAAAAATGTTGATGTTGGATAAGTAAGTAGGTACTAGTTATAAAAATTGTTAACTACTAATTATAATAAAAAGTGATTAACACTTGCAAAATAAGTTTTATTCGTTAATTTACCTGTTTATATGCCGTTGAGGCCATTTATTGTACTGGAGATGTGTAGTTTAATTATTCATAAATAAGTTCTAATTATTCTTCAAGCAATACGAAAAACATCAAATCAACACACTATACATTTATACAGGATTATTTGCAAGTAGACGTCTACTTACCAATAACCCTGTAAGTATACAAACCATACCAGATACTTTACAAGTTTTATATCAATATTTGGTCCCATCGGATTTAATCGCTTGGAAAGAAGTGCCGCTCCCCCAGTGGAATACCTTTCATCAATAAGCAGAAATTATAATGAAATGTAATAATAGCGCTAGAACTGTGCAATCGTGTGTTCAAACAGGGCACTAGTCTGCTAAATGCTAGCAACAATCGTGAATGGGTGCTGAGCTTCATTTTATGATTCATTGCATTCAACGAACATACATACATGGCATGTTTTCTGAATATACTACATTTTATATCACACAAAATTTAAGGTAGACCTAGCACAGAGCGCAATTAAGACGTGACAAAAGTGTTGCATTGCACTCACTCACATCGCGCAGCCTGAAGAGCGAGTACGACGGAGAACTTTTGTCACGTCTTAAATGAGCCCCGTGCTAGACCTTCTGCAACCACATCGCGCGGCTTCGAGACGATGACGTGAGCGTCTTGCGCCCCGAGCTAGGAGTTCTGATTAAGGGCTGATTTTTCATTAGTCAGATAAAAGTTATCTAAGGAATAATTATGTTGCTGTCGCGTCTGAATGTTTGTATTAGACAGTGACAGTAACAATTTTATTCCTCAGATAACTTTTATCTGACCATTGAAAAATCTGCCCAAAGAGTGGAAAGTAATCAGTATACCCAGTATATGTCAAAATCTATGGATGTGGTAGTGGCATTGCAGTGGCGATGGCGTGGCGGTGCCATTACAAAAGCAGACTAGACACCGAACTAGACGTGCAAGACAAAGGTAGACATATCGAGTCTCTATCGATCGCGTTCTCCATTTCCTATTGAATATTACATGAAATCGCTGCCGTTTGCCGCCATTATACACATTATACCTACACGGAACCACTCGGGCACATGGGGAAACTTTTATGAAAAGAAACAGGAGACTATGTTCATGTATGCACTCACGAGCAATGAAAAAGTTCCAGTTACAATAGCACCAAATTACTCCTAAACGTAAAAGACTAGATGAATCTCGCCGCCTGCAATATGGAAATGCATGTATACATTTAACAGCTGCATTAGAACCATAATATAGTATATATATATATATATATATATATATATATATATATATATATATATATATATATATATATATATATATATATATACATATATAATATTATATATAATATAATATATAATATTAACCATTTTTTAATTATATACTTGTTTAAAAAAAAATTTGTAAGTGGAACTTTTTCATTGCTCATGAGTTTTTTATTCAATTCATCCTCTTCCACCCATGATATATCTTTCCTGTACATACCTCGATGACTTTGTGACTTCTATCCTAGTGTATAAAAGGATTATTTTGTTACTAATATACTTAAAAGCTCCATTTTCGGTTCTATCAATGATAAAATATCTTCTAAGAGAATAATATTCAGATGCACCTAGTGTACGCCACCTCTATGCAATCCTTACTTAATATTATAAATGTGAAAGTAACTGTGTGTGTCTGTCTGTCTGTCTGTCTGTCTGTCTGTCTGTCTGTCTGTTACTCTTTCACGCCAAAACTACTGAACGGATTTGAATGAAATTTGGTATACATACGGTCTAGACCCTGGGAAAGAACATAGGCTACTTTTCATCCCGGAATTCCCACGGGAAAACTTTTTAAGGCGAAGCGAAGCGCGCGGGAACTGCTAGTTACCTATAAGTTCTTTTAAACCTCACTTGCGATCAGTAATGTATGTATACTCTGCAGCTGTGCTTTCGCATAATTCTCAATACAGCGAATACGCATGTTTTGAAACTATACAAGGCCAGAACGCACCCATAGTGTACTAGCACTGTATAGTTTCAAGTGAAAAAAATAAATATTTTACTTGAAAATATACACGATTTGTGCGTACTAATCGCGTATACTTTCAAGTTGGGATTTACTGAATCGTACTTGAAAATATACATTGCTATTACGCATATTGCTTGATTGGCGTACTTGTCACATATAATTTATACCTACATGCTGATTCTAATTTACTTAACTATTTCGGTAAATGTAAATGACTACAATTGACTTGTTCTGCCTGTCATACCTATAAAATGATAATAAATGAAGATGAACAAGCTCTAATTTGATTGATAAATTGATATTTATAGCAATCATACTTGCAAGTAAGCATACCTACTAATATCTTATTATTTAAATGAATTAAGAGTAATACCTACTACACTCCTGAACGGATAAGACTAGCTTAATGACGCCGTCGGCAATATTAAAGTGCATTTAACAGCGCATCAAAATATTATTATAACCAACTAAAATAGTAAATTTTGATCAAATTTTAAATTTAATGGTTTAAAAAAATTAGGGTCATTTGGTGTTGACTTTTTGCTACTTGGACTTATTCATTGCTCGTGAGTGTAGGAGGTATGTAGGTAGGTAGGACACACACACACACACACACACACACACGCGCACACATTATACGCGCACGGTTATAAAATTAATTTAAATTATTATTTGATTTTGTGTTCTATTTTTGTTTATTTACCAGTAAGGCCCTAATCTGGAAGAGAACTGTCTTCTGAAATACAGATTTATATCTAGTTCGGAAAACAGTGCTCAATATACTTTGTACGTATGTTTTTGGTGAAATAAATAAATCTTTAAATTTTTTTTTTTTAAATCTTTTTTTAAATAGACATATTTTTAATCAAGTTTTGAATTCACCGTAATTGTCTTTTATGAATTGTTCTACACCCTCTTATGAGAATTTTTTTACTATTAACAACAGTTCTACAGTTTAATATCAATTTACTTTTTAACTTACGGTGTAAACAAAAAACACGTTACGAAATTAATGCCAAGTGCGGAATGATGATGCAATGTTTAGAAAGCAATAGACTTATTACTATTTCGCATGAAAGAAAGAGAGAGCAACAATTCAAAAGGGCTACCTGGTAACTAATCACGTATAGTTTCAAGTGCTCGCATTGCCACTTGGCGCTTGAAAATATACACGATTAGTACGCAGTGGTAACTGCTGCAGTATATTTTCAAGCCATAATTTTGGCCCAACTTACTTGAAAATATACGCGATTAGTGCGTAATGGCCTTGTATAATTTCAAGTAAATCATGGCACCATTTTAATTTGAAAATATACGCGAGCAGTCCCAACCTCTGCGTTCTGGCCTTGTATAGTTTCAAAACACGCAGCGAATACTCATACAATATTCAGCTATCCTCTAGTTTGATTTTACTTCTTCGATGTACCTAGTTGTTTGTTTAAAAAAAAAAAAACACGCACTCACGCCTTGTACTAATGTACTCCCTTGCGGGGTAGGCAGAGGTGCATTGCTGCACCAATGTAATAGGAGGCGGGCCTATTGCCATTTTTCGGGCACATCCAAGACCCGAGAACAAATATCTGTGTTTAAACAAATAACTGCCCCAGCCGGGAATCGAACCCGGGACCATCGGCTCAGTAGTCAGGGTCACTAACCACTACGCCATTTTTTTTTTTTTTTTTTTTTTTTTTTTTTTTTTTTTTTTTTTTTTTTTTTAAGATTTTATTATCACTCCACAGACTTTATGTCCGTGCCTTTTTGAGAGATCAATATATTGTGAGAGTTTGGTTGTTTTTTGTCTTCATCTTTTAACTACTCACTACTCAATGTGGAAGCTTATAATATATATATTTTATGTTTTATATATATATACCTATATATTATTAATAAATTTTTTTTTTTTTTTGCACTCCTGGAGGAAAATCTACACAGACACCTGGGAAGGGGACCCAGGTAGTGTCGGCCTTTAACCGACTAAAAACCCCCAGTTGTGCATTTCTTGTTTTTTTTTTTTTTTTTTTTTTCTTTGTTTCACACAGTCACACTTACAAATTATAATGGCAACAAACATTTGAAGGGTAGGGCCAGTGTCAGCTGTCTTCAGAGAACTTAACAGACGCCTGTCAGTGGCCACACACTCCTTTTGTCATCGCTGTTGTTTTGCCTGGTGTTAATGTGTGACAGTGTTCTTAAAACTATGTTAATTTTATTGGTTAGTTCTTATACAGATAATATTAATTCATGGTATGACCACTACGCCATTCGGTCGTCGTTGTTTGTTTTGTATTGTGTAATTACACTCACGAGCAATGAAAAAGTTCCAGTGAGAAAATCACTTATTTGCTCCTAAAGGGAAAAGGCTAGCTTAATGGCGCCGTCTGCAATATTTAAGTAGGTACATTTAACAACGTATTATAAATTAACCACTAAAAACGTTAAAATTGAAAATAAATTCAATGTTTCTTCTTCTTCTCTTACAACAATTTTATTATAATTCCAGAATCCTAACTAATATTATAAATGCGAAAGTAACTGTGTCTGTCTGTCTTTCTGTCTGTCTGTCTGTCTGTCTGTTACTCTTTCACGCCAAAACTACTGAACGGATTTGAATGAAAATTGGTATACATATGGTATAGACCCTGGGAAAGAACATAGGCTACTTTTTTATCCCGGAATTCCCACGGGAAAACTTTGTAAGGCGAAGCGAAGCGCGCGGGAACAGCTAGTATCCAAAAAATACTTAATTAAATAACCTCGAGAGTTTTGCGACTGCATTTTGACTTATAAACTTATAATACCCCTTTTAGATAAGCTGTGTAGTATCTCAACAGTTATTCTAAGCTGCTAAGTCAATAGACAGTCAAGTTTGCACATAATCAAACAATGATAAGTCCACCTAATTACCCGTTCGGTACGATAAATCAGACATAAGCTGCCTAGAGAGACCACAGTAGCTGGTGTATTTACACAAAGCTCAGACAACTAATATTTACTGTAAAGATTGTCTCTAGAACTGGTCTCTACGCAAATCTTTTATTTGATTGAAGACAAGAGCCTTTGCGAATTCTCTTTTTGGTTCGAAGCATATAAAATTATATTTTGTTTTCGCAGTAAATTTTGCAAGTCACAGGTTTAGCCGTTTTGACCTGCCACAGACAGATAGACACAGATACACAGGCATGTTAAACTTATATAACCACCCCTCTTTTCCGTAGAGGGTAAAAAAATAACGCAATCTCATTGGTCACGACATCACAAACCCTATAAACACCTACATAATAAAAATAGGTAGTAGGTATATCGTAACTGAAATTATGGCATTTTCCGGATTTCTTATTTAAATATACGAGTATGTACGTAATTATATATGCTAGATTCTCAGCGACAATGGCACAATAGAAGCCCGGCGCTGCAAGACGCCCTCCATCATGCAATGGTGATAAGTCTAGCTCGCACTAATTACCCAGACTCAGCATAAATCAGTGGTAATCCGTTTTAAGAGCCGCAATTGTAGAGTTTGCCAGACGGCTCAGACATCAGGCTTTCAATATTTGCCGAAAAGATCGTCTAGAAATTATATGTGATTGTGAAGATACGTAGTGTGAATCAAGGATGTCTAGCTTGGCCGATATAACTGCATGTCTAACTAGTTATAAAGATAATTCTACAGAGGTTTTTATTATTTAGTTATAAAACACCTCACGTTAATATCGAATCTGGATGCTATCGATATCTTTTTCAGTAAATATTGTTTTCACATCTCTTGGTTAAAAGATACAAAACTAATATACTGCCTACTCCTACAATTTTAATATTAGTACGGATTAAAATTATCTTACGCACAACGATGCATAGTTGACAGAATAATCTATGTCTGAATAAGTAACGGATTGGCCAATCACAAATCAGGCAGGTATCAAAACCGCTGGAAATGAAATGAGGAAATGAGGAGCTGTCAGATTAAAGGCGATCGCGATACAAGCAGGAAAACTAGACAATATGCCCCTCGCAGCTTTATTGGTATTGATATTGTCATAATAATAATATATTTTATTAAGTAGCTTTATGCTCATTATTAAGTAGGTATGATACTTTTCAAAAGGTAACAAAAATTTGTACTCGGGTGATTGCCAAAAATATGTTTGCTGTCGATTTGTTGATCTCTTTAGCCAAGCGTATCTTCAATGAAAGTTCCACTTTCAAGGCCTTTGTCTGTTCTTATTTATTCTTAGTAAAGGAAAAATATGTCAGCACCGATATTTATAAATGCTGTCGGAAAATCAAGTAACTTTTGTTATTACCAACATAGCTTCAAAGTCGGTATTTAATATTCGTCGTGGGATTGATCGGCTGGTATGCGACGGTGATACTGTTGTTGCCGCCTATTGCCGTTATTGATATTGGCTTATTGGAGTCTCTGTATGCATTGAGAGATTACGGGCCATTGCTTATTGGATATCAATGTGTCATAAAGGATTAATTGAAATTGCGGCAAGATATTAATAAGTAAGCACATAGGATAATAATATTTAATAAATTTTATTAATTGGTCTTTTTAAGAAGTGTGTATTTAGGTACATGTACGGAACACCGTACATGGTTAAGTAGATACCTAATTATTTCTGCAACATCATCAGTTCGCGCGTCAACTTACTTAGGGCGGATTCGACCAACGTCGAGTAACTTTTTACTCACGAGTAAAGTACTAGTTACTCGCGAGTAAGCAGATTTTGCATTCTACCAAACCTGAAACCAAGATAAGTAGCTTATCCCAAGAATAAAATGTTATACCGCCTAAATTGACCGTGTAACGAGCTTATCCGAGAGTAATTTTGTAATGGCGGCAGCACATCAGCTGATTAGAAAACCGTCATAATGACATATAAACACATCTGTCAAAACATAAACAAAAGTACGTTTAAGGGCAAAGTCTCAGAATAACAACAGCGAATAAAATATTAAAACATAAACAATTTCATACTTTTATAATCCATTCAAACTAAGTTGGCATGTCATTTCTATTGCATGCTTTGAAACGCAGCTATTTTTATTTTAGTTGCATTACAGTTTCGTTCCTCGTTCATTCAATTTAATCATGGTATAACTTGGTAGAATGCAAATGTACTTATCCTGGATATTTACTCGCGTATAAATTTTATTCCGGTATAGTTATTCTCGTGTAACGTGATGTTTGGACGAATTCACCCTTATTATTATAATTTACTTTAGTTCACGTTTGTATCGGAATCACGGTTGACGCGTACTCATTATCATTTAGCTATAATCTATCATTAGCATAGTCTTTCGGAAAATAAATATTTCTCTTATATTAACATCATTTTATCAATTATCATCCTCACTATCAATCAGTTGGAAACCCTAACAGCAACTCTTGAGCAATTACAAAGTTCCAGTTACATATGGAACTTTTTGGTTGCTCGTGAGTGTATTAAACTGTTAAAAACATTTATGGAAATCTCTGCAATTTCATACCGAACCATTGTGCAATCAATGCGATGCGATTCTAACTTTGCTAAGATTTAAAACTTGGCTCCACATACGAGAAGCCCGACTAAACTGCGAAGGAATTATTACGCAAACTGAGTGCTAATAAAATAATAACGCCCCAGAAAGCCGACATTTCTTCCTGAGTCGCGCCAGTCCCGCTGTTTGCCGCTAAAGTATTTGTAAAGCACTAGAAGACAAAAGTAGACGGTGTGTTTGTACTGGACCTGATTCCGGTAAGGAATTGTGATTCTGCGGTATGTCTGTATCATTGATGTGGTAGACGACGGTGCAATAGTATGGACGCTGATTGTTGCAGTTGCAACAGAGGTCCCGTTTGCGAATACACCCACGAGCAATAAAAAAAAATCAGTGACAATAGAACCAAATTACTCCGAATCGGAAAAGACTAGCATAATGACGCCGTTTGCAAATTTATAGTACATTTAACAGAGCATCAAAATATAAACGCCGTCTAATAAAAAAAAAACAAAATATATTTTTTTAAAAGCTTAAGTGTTAGGTAACTTAGTAACATTTTAGCTTCACATATTGGTGCAAAGATAAATACTAAATATAAGGGTAGCTTTGCTAATAGGTACGTACGCAGTAATTTGTAGTCTATAATAATGAATTACCTACCTATCTACTAAGAAAGCCATTGTGCCTAAAACCACAAATTAGTATTAAAATTAGCAGAATAGTGTATAACATTGAATGTGTTCCGGGTGCATCTCTGCAGAGAGCGCGGGCAAGACGTTCATGTGACACGTGAGCAGCTCCCAGTCGGCGCTCGTTATGATTATGTAAGACACTGTGGTCGGGTTTCATTCACTTTGTTATTGCTGTTGGAAATTACAGCGTTTTGGGGAGTTTTGCTTTACTACTTTGTTGTTTATGTTTTTAAGAATTAGTTTCACAATATTGTGCAATTTGTATATTGTACATAAATAGTGTAACCCTCTCTTAAGAGTAACAAACATAAATTTATACTTAGTTTCATAAAGATTTCCCTTCCAAAATAACAATGTAATTAATTTGAAGTTGGCATTTGTGGCAGTTTATTTTCTAACAAGTAAGATATGAAAAAATACATAATGCTCTACATAAGATATCATCTGAACACCTAAACCAATACACAAAAGAATCTGATACCATACATAATGTAAATAACGTTATTAATTATATTAATCAGAATAAAATTTAAAATCACCTCATTTCAGGTCTTAAACCAGCTATCAGTAAGCCTACCAGACTTAAAGCGTGTCTTGACCACATCTTAATTCATAACAAACAAAACGGAATTGGTTTAGTATGTCAAACAAGCGTTACTGACCATTACTTGGCAATAGCAGGAGTTAATACTCAAACTAAAAGACCGGCTAAGTCAAGAACACAAAAGAAAACAAATTTTGAAGCTATTAAAGACGAATTAAAATCTTATGACTGGTCAGAACTCTACGTTTCCAAAGACTCATCTGAAGCGGCTGACAAACTCACAACTGTTCTCAATGAAATTTGTAATCGCCACACAAAAACAGTACATTTAAGTCGTACTAAGTTTACACTCAAGGAATGGATCACCCCTGGTATAACGAGGTGTATCCGACATAGAGATAAGTTGCATCTACAAGTAAGGAGAAACCCAAATAACGCTGTCTTGTTGGTAACGTACAAAAGATACAGATATTTCTGCAATGAACTACTTCACAAACTGAAATCTGAGTATGAATATAACCAACTATCAATTAACAAAGATAATCCGAAACGGTTTTGGCAAGTTATTAAAGATATTTGTGAACTCAATAAAAATAAACATGAATCCTCCGATCTTCTGCACTTCAGAGATAACCCAGAAAAATCATTGCAAGCGTGCAACAGTTATTTCTCAAGTATAGGGAAAAATCTAGCCACAGATATTCTGCACAAATCAAAAAAGACAGAAGCACAGCTCGCCTCTAGAGTGAAGGCTTCGGGTCCAGCTAATTCATTTTTCCTCTCTCCTACAGACGCTTCTGAGATCGGCGACTTAATTAACAGCTTAAAATACGGGAGTGCGTCGGGGTTGGATGGTCTAAATACAAAACTGATAAAATATATTTCTAATGAAATAGTCGTGCCTGTCACTTATATTTGCAACAAAAGTTTAGAGTCCGGAATATTCCCTGACTGCTGGAAGACTGCAGTGGTTGTACCCATTCACAAAGATGGAACCAAGAATGACCCCTGCAATTTTAGACCAATATCTCTTTTGAGTGTTTTATCCAAAATACTTGAAAGAGTTGTTAACAAACGGCTCATAAAATTCTTTGAAGACAATAATGTACTATCTGGGTTACAGTTCGGATTCCGGCCAGGTAGATCCACTGAGGACGCTATTCAGGTACTATTGGAGGATGTTTCCTCGGCCTTAGACGAAGGAAAGACATGTATCGGAGTCTTTCTAGACTTAGCTAAGGCTTTTGATACGGTGTCTCCTTCTATCCTACTTAGTAAGCTTGAATCTTTTGGGGTTCGGGGGCTTGCCCTTGAATGGTTTAAGAGTTACTTGACTCATCGTAGCCAACGTACGAAAATCGGTGCAGATATCAGTAATACATCATCTGTACTATTTGGGGTCCCGCAGGGCAGTGTCCTCGGTCCCACTCTTTTTATAGCGTATATTAATGATATAGCAGACGCAATACCTCGTTGTGATGATGTGAAAGTCTTGTGTTATGCCGATGACACTGCACTAGTGTTTAAAGGACCCAATTGGAGGGACGTCGTATCTACTGCAGAACGAGGAATGAGCACAATCGCAGAGTGGCTGAGTGATAACCTCCTTACTTTGAACACAAAGAAAACAAAATACATCTGTTTTCATAAAACGAAGGCATCTGAACCCCCCGAATCACTTCAGTTGAAGGTACACACGTGCAACTTGCAAATGAATAATCTGTGTACTTGTGATTCAATAGGAAGGACGCATTCGCTGAAATACCTCGGGGTGGTGGTTGACGAGAAGCTCTCTTTCGATCATCATATTATGTATCTCTCGGGAAGAATGAGGCGAATGATTTATGTTATGAAGCTTCTGCGAAACGGGGCTCATATGGAAGTGCTAATGCTGGTGTACAGATCTCTGTGCGAATCTAATTTGACCTACTGCATCTCAGCTTGGGGAAGTGCCCACAAATCGTCTCTCATACTGCTCGAAAGGGCCCAGAGAGCTGTTCTGAAAGTTATGCTAAGAAAACCGTACCAATATCCAACTAACGCTCTTTATGCTGAAACAAAAGTACTAACTGTCAGACAGCTGTACATTCTTAAGGTTGGGCTCTTACACCACCGATTCACCATCAAAAGCCCTAACTATGAGCACCTACTGGCGAAGCGTGTCTTCTTGGTTAAATTACCTCAGGTAAAAACGGAATTTGCCAAGCGTTTTAAGCCTTATGCGTTTTACAGTATCTACAAATCAATTTTGAAACACGTCAGTATTCAACGCTGCTCCACTTTGGAATGTAAAATACAGATTGTACGATGGCTTCAAACACTGGACTATGATAAAACCGAATCATTGTTGGTCACACAATTATAGTTAATAACTGTATTTAATATATTTGTATAGGTCATATAGGTGTATAAATGGCATATATCACGCATTCTACACACACACACAACACACACACACACACACACACACACACACACACACACACACACACACACATACACACACACACAACACATTATTTAATATTTTCTTTTGTTTTTCTAAATTATTTGATCCATGTCTAGTAGCTATCACAGTTTTGTATAAACGTACACTTGTATTCTGGGTGCCCGCGATACAGTTTTACTAGTGCGGGGCCCGCTGTTAAAATGTAAATTGTGATATGTTTTTGTTCAATAAATATTTTTGAATTTGAATTTGAATTTGAATTTCAACCACCAGCCTCCGAAAGAAAAGCATTCACACAAATTCCTCCTGAAATCAGCAGTAGCCCACAACAAAGGTCGTAACAAACTTGAAACAACCAAGACACGTCGGTCGGCCAACAGCAAAACCCTGATTCACTGATCTGCAATGACAATGCGATGCAATTAGCTGAACGTGTCGACGCCTCCGCAACCCTCTCTATGTGTGTGTATACCTACACGTGTGGGTGTGTCTGTGTGTGTGGGCAACGGATTTGAATTCGGAATTCGGATTTATAACCGAATTCGGAAAAGGGCGGGCTTAATGCGAGTGTGTTGCGGGTATTACGACGAACTCGTGTTTGAATAATTTGCGGGTGTATGGTTTTTTTTGAAATTGCGGAGCTTACAGCCGTTTTGTTTTATTATTAATTTAAAGAAACAACGACAATTATTATAATATAACAATACATAATAATTATTTAATACTAAGCTTAAATGGATACTTAATTAAACATTGGCATGTAAAATTTTATTTCTAAATGTAAGCATAACTAGAAAAACATGATAATTATTTAGAAACTGGTAGGATTCCCCGAAGCTACAATTATTTCCTTCGATATCATTTCAGTAGATAATAAATTTCAATTACACGGCCCAGCAAACCGATTACGCCGAAAATATGAAGATGAAAGTTGTATCTTCCGACAGTCTCTCCAAACAAAAAGATATCTGATTTTCTCCTTGAAGTAACATTATTAAGTCAGAAACAAACGATTTCAAAAGTCAGTTTTGTAACCCTCATAAATATTCCAAGTAGCTCTGTTTCAATTTTGTCTTAATCTCCAAAAGGATTGTTTACAGTAAATATTTTGATTTGGACCGAACACCGAGGATCGGCCTGACTTAAGGGTTTGTATTCTGGCTCATTTGCTTTTTTATATTTGTTCTCTGATATATTTTTTATTAAAACTTTTCAATATTAAGATGAATTAACTTTAAAAGTTATTGCATTTTGTTATGTTTATTAATATTATGTTTAAAAAAAAAAAAAAACACACCTTAGACCAAGGTACTTAATAAACCTTACTTGCTCAACGAGTATATTTAATAAAGTAATTCCATTCGGTAAACGATCACAATTTCGCAGCTCAACAGTCAACTAACCAAAATACGGGAGTTCGGCTTACGCAATTTACAATTCTAATTAATCCTTGCTCTAAGATGGCCATCTCGGGCACGTTTCATTATAACAGAATCGAGTCCAGTGTTTGAGCTTTGCATCTTGATCGTTGGTCTCGATTCTACGGTTCGAATACTAATATTGCGATTGTAATTCCTTGTTTAGAATGGACGCGCGAATATTAATATTTTAATTGCGACGTTACGGATGCAGAATACTAAAGGTTATGCGGAATTCTGTTTCGGAACACTAGAATTGCTGAAATGTTGGTCGTAGAATTTAGATTGCTACTAAGCAGCAGCAGGTATGGAATATAGAAATGTTGGTTCTAATTAGACATTTTCCAGACAGGAATTTTTACTATCAAAAATAGTAAATTCAATTTTGTGGCCATCAATAATATATATCTGATCGGATTCGATAAGATATGAAATTCGATTAACTCGAGTCTAACGAAGAGACCGCATCTACGTTACAGAAACCGTCTGATTTTGAATCCATAACAAGATCCAATCGGGGTTCTGTTGCCGCTCAACTGGTTCCTCCAACCTCAATCGCGTTTGCTGCCTGACCTGTTGTTACTCCGTCTCTATCTTCTTCACCGTTTAGAGAGAGAAAATCGATTTTGCTAGTTCAGTATGTGGTTGGAAAATGTGCAGGATTTCGTAGAATCAGGGGGGTCAGTCTATCTGACGTAAAACGAAGTTTCGGAGCGCTGTTACGCAAGCTACGGCTCTTTTTCGTTGTATTAAACGTGCCGGTTGCACG
The DNA here is from genome assembly GCF_932276165.1 of Plutella xylostella. Classification (NCBI taxonomy): domain Eukaryota; kingdom Metazoa; phylum Arthropoda; class Insecta; order Lepidoptera; family Plutellidae; genus Plutella; species Plutella xylostella. The sequence goes on from NC_064002.1 coordinate 11,479,616, forward strand.
ACAGCTCTCGTTCGTTTGTTTGTCGTCAGTATAGAGTAACCCTGAAATGTCTAATGGCACGTGAAAGGTTGAGACGCTCCAGTGGACTGCTGGCTACAGACCCGTAATAAGCGAATTGTTTCCTTACCGTGAATGGAATGAATGTTATATGGGTTACTGAAGATTTCATAACTAGCCAAGTATCTCTGTATTGTGTGCTCGCAGTTCTACCTGCATTGTTTCTAAGTCTAACAGGCAGCCGTTTGCGAACTTACCAGATAAATGGCTATTCAATGGATCTACGGGTAGTTGCTTGAAGTATTTGTTTAACACTAGCATTCTTGGTGTCTTTACCACGCTTATTACTGTTACCTACCTATTTGTCCGTAGAGCGCATTGATATTATTTTCGAGTTGACTAATCAGAAAATTATAGTTTTTCTACATATACGCTCACGAGCAATGAAAAAGTTCTATTGATATATGGAACGTAATGGCAGGTGGAACTTTTTCATTTTCGTTGAGTGTATTATGTAACGTAATATAGCTTGAAAGCAATCCAGAAATCTCTCATTAAATATAAAATATTTCAAAAACAACATGAACCCTCCTAAACTAACGGTTTCATGTAAAAGTGGCAGCGCCGGCAGTAGGCGCTACTTCCAATGCCTGTTACATTTCAATATGAAATGCGAGCGAACGGTCTGATGAAAAATACATTTCAGTTACTATTTGCGCATTAGACCTCGCTTTACCGACAATACAGGTGAGTCTTTCGTATTAGCAAATCCGAAAGTAGGCAACCGAGCTCTTCATTCATCATATCATATACAAATAATTATTTTGGTGGAAGAATGCTTTGTACCCAACTTATATAATGAATTACCGGTAAGTATTAAAAATGAAAAAAAAAATCTTTATTTAAAACATTGTTAAAAAAACATTTACTTAAAACTTATTACGATTGAGAGTGGTGCCTTCCTTGCACTGCTCACTTGACACAGTCAGTATATTGTTTATTTTGTTAATTTTTTAAATGATAGCTTAATTAAAATGTCACCGTTTACCCACAGTCAAACCAAAAATATTGGTTTTGTGGGAATTCTTCTGTACCCTATGTATCAATGCAATTATTATAAATAAATAAATAAATAACAAATTCTGAACAACTTTTGTTATAATGACCTTGGGATACAGGTGAGTCTTTCGTAGAAAAAAATGCTAAAAACTCGACTACAGACGCTTCAAAAAACAAAATAGGTACTTAAGCTTTTTAGTTGGTAATATTAGGCTATTAAATGTACTTCAACATCGTACACGGCGTCATTAAGCAAGCCTTTTGCGTTAAGGAGAAATTTGTTGCTATGGTCACTGGAACAGTTTCATTGCTTCGAGTGTAAATGGCAAATATTAAACACCAGCATCAATTGTTCAGTCCTAAACTACAATAGCCCCCGGTTCCCTTAACTTCCCGATTCTACCTTTGCATACGTTTTGCTCCATCGGATATTTACTGCCCCGCCAGGCCCGCCCAAATTGAATGGGGCACCGTTTTTAGGTAATTGGAATCCTGCCTGGACGCAGACTAATGTAAAGAGTTTTTGATAGGCATTTATAAGTATTCATTTGATATTCTTACGTGTAGCAGTGGACTTGTTTTGATGATGAAAGGGACTAGATACTACGATAGGGAATGTTAATCCAAACCTTTGACTTATTAAGTTTCACAGAAAAAAGTATGAAGCAGTGAAGTTGGTACGTAAATCATTTTCAGAAGTCATGAACTTTAGTGATTTTTGTACGGATTAATGTTTCATTTCATCACACATGATTTGATTAAAAAATATATACTACTTAAAAACATCTAACAGCATTTGTAAGATTTCTTCAGACTTCTGCCCCGGATTAACAAAACTGTAACTTGGACCAAATTAAAAGAACTCGCTAACGAGAATTTTTATCTTTTCGTAAGCTTCTTAGAACCTTGTGAAGTTTTTAATTAAAATATCGGTTTTACTTTTACATAGATTTATTTTCTTAACACTCGACGTTGCCTGGCATAATGGCGCGTTTTAAAGCAATTTATTAATAGATATATATAAATTATATCTTTTAATGATTTGCTTTTGATAGCTATTAATGCATGTATGTACTTACATGAGACTAGAATATGCCAATTTTTTTTGGATACAAACCATACACAGAACAGTCAGCGGCGACAAAAAGTATTCTTACATATACCTACCTAAAATTAATGCAATTAATTTTCCAAAATACGTCCCGTGACTGTACCGTTTACAAAAAAAACGTAAACACAATATTTCACATCGCGATCTCGGCTCCGACGGCATCGTTACAGAATTGATAATATTCTCTATAAATTTTTATGCCGCATTTCTCCCCTCCTGCTTTCTGTGTTAAACAGGTAATAACGCGAATAGCTATCTTGTAATAAGAGTGGATACCTGCAGCTGCGCTTTCACAGGGCTTTTCACAGTTTAGCGCCAATGAGGTATGACTGCGTATTCTGTAATAGCTCTATTATGTATACAGGGTGTTGCAGAAAGGGTATATTAAAACTTGTAGAACAAAAGTTGTTCAGAATGATCCCCTGAGTCACCCCCTTTCGGCTTAGTATACCCATTTTGCAACATCCTGTATACTCGTACTCGGGCTACACCACTGTATGCTATTGGCCCATTCTATTCTATATAGAGGTAGTATGACAGATCTATCAGATCTATGGTGTTTCTATGTAAGTTTATTATGTATATACAACGAGAATTGTATAATTTTCCACTCTTAGTTAGGTTATTAATGACTACTTTTAAAATAATATTTAAAAAAACGAAATATAATTACCTAACACATCTCTGGGATTTAATTAAATATTGTTAACAATAATTAATACACTTACTTACATAAAAAATAATACTTACATTACTGTTATTAATTTACATAATTACTAGTGTTTAACCAGCTTGTCTTGTTCTGATGCATTGTTGGAAGTAATTGTGACTTCAGTATCTACAGCATTCTCTATTTTAATATTCCTATCAACAAAGCTTCCATAGATAAAATAGTCCTCAATTTCTTGCATTGTTTTATTTCTGGTTTCTGGTAAATTGTAGTACAAATAAACAAGACACGATAGTAAAATAATTGCCAACACTGCAAACGTTCCAAATACTGTTATATTGGTGAACAAAATTAAAGTAGTTTTTAAAATAATGAATGCTGAAATTGATGTACAAATGGATGCTAATGCTAAACCGGTTTCTCTTATATAAAGTGGAAATACTTCACCTTTGATAACTAAAGGTAACGAAGATATACCTATATTTGAAACCGTCAGATAGCTAATTAGAATTGTTACTAATACCCAAGGTTTACTTGTCACTAAACCAGCGTGAATTAAATAACCATATAAAGAAAATGTACATAAAGCTACAAAAGATAGTATCCCGCTTAGAAACGTCATTGTTCTGCGATTTAAAATCTTAATCAGCATGGATGAGATGCTGTTTCCGACTAAAGCAATAATATCAAAGCTTATTATGTAGACTGACGCATCCATGTTCTTTGGAAGGATTTCTGCCATAATTATAGTTGAAAATGCTGGAAAAATATGGCGTCCCGATGTCTCCAGACATCCCAGCATACAAATACATACCATCATGGGCTTTAGAAAATCTTTCTTTGTACATATCACGTAAAAATATATAATTTTGTCTTTCAAACTTATTGGCTGTATTGTGTTTTGTTTCCGTTTATCCTGTGCTTGTATCATAGCTTCAAACTCCTTCACGGACCTGTTACTGGCGCCCCTCAGCCAATAGAATGTCTCTTCACTCTTTTTAGTCGACCCTTTCAATGCCAGCCAGGCTGGGCTTTCAACCCAAGTAAAATTAATCGCTAAAGACACTAGTAATGGCATATTTGAAATCAAAGCTATAGTTCTCCAGTGAAATAACATTCCCAGAATGTGTACAAGGAGAGAAGCAAAAACGAAAGAAGTTGTCTTCAGACTGAATATTAGGCCTCTGATTTCTGGCGCAGTGTATTCGGAGATGACGCAGCACGCCACAATAAATGTTGCAGATGTGCTCAGTCCTCCAAGAATTCTTCCAACGATGAGCCAAGTGACATCAGCTGCAAAGTAGATGAGGGTCCAGCCAACGATGGCAGGCACCACTGCAAGCATGTGAGCAATCTTGCGACCCAATTTGTTTAGTATGTATGTTGACTGAATGATGCCAATCACCATGCCGATTGCCACTGATGAAGCTGGAAGAAAGGTGGCAAGAATCAGAGAAGTATTTTTTCTCCATAACTGTACAAGTTCTAGAGGGTGTAATAATTAATTTATTTAAATGTAATAATTACTTTGTCATAGTTAGATGTTTGAGTTAGGTAGCTACACCAGTTACTTGATATAAAATCAATGGTCCAAAGTAGAAGTAAAACCAAGAAATAAAAATAAACTTACCAAGCCACGACGCTGTGCTAACATCCACTTTGATGGAAGAGTCTACAGCTTTTAACCCGGGGATTAAACATGACGGGTACGACAAGATGACGCCACCACTGAAGTGAGCTAATATAGTTGGGGTCACTGTCCATATCTGTAGTTTTAAAGAGAAGAAAAAAATAATTGATACAGAGAGTTCCATATATTTTTCACCAAATTAATTTCGAAAAGTTTTAGTACAAATTAATGTTGTTTAAAGATTTAGAACACACTCTCTCCTTTACTCCTTTAGACTGACTAATCAACACGGATCTATAAATACACGTAAATTGCTTCGATAGAAATTATTTCAGCAAGTGAATTGACACACACCATTTCAGTAAAGTTATATGTATATTCCCACAAGTTGATAAGAAATAACGTAAATTAACATACAAAAAAAACAGCTTAAAACTCACTTGTCTCAGAACTGGCGCAACCATCTCAGCCAAATTGCAAATAAAACTGATTGTTAATTACTATGGTGGTAAGTGAAAAAGTTTTTTTATAATAATTTATTTTATTTATTTATCAGTCTCATTATTTATACACTGGTTAATCTAGGGGACACATACATGTTTTTAAATGTCTGATTATAATGACATTGTCGAAGGTTTTAAGCGAAGGTTACGTGTACACCGTATTAGATAATTTGCTCCATGCTCCACTAGTATTAATAAAATTCTCGTTATAGTAAATTTTTACAATCTGATTCCTGAATAAGTTCCAATGACATCCAGTGCTCCACGCTCCTTAGGAATAACCGAAGGTATCTTCCGTAGAAGGTATCTTTCTTATTTTTATTCGTTAAAAAAAACTCACTCAGTTCAGTAAGTAGAAAGTCAGTGAACATTTCGAAAAATATTCTGATGGTGATTGAATGTCACTCTCAAATTAGTAAAGGTTAACAAAGTTTAACATAAAATTAATTTTCAAACCAAGAACTCCAACAATCATTAGGACAATAATATATTTTTACTTAAGTTAGTGTCTCATAGCTCAGTAGCTCACCCATAGACATGAAAGATTCCTTCGTCGATCTGTACTAAACCCAACTATGTGAGATAGTGATTTATGTGAGTCAGTATTTAAAGAGGTAATTAACAACCTGACCGTTATAACGCAACAAGAAAAATGTTCCAACTTTGAAACAACGATTTATTTTGTTAAGTCGACGATCTCGCATTTCTTTTTGATGTCCGGCGTGAAATATTTGATGTCCTTTTAATTACTTGATTGGGTGCATTTAAAGATTTTTTATAAATTTATTTAAAATTATATCTCTTAAAATATTTCATTTTATGAATTTAGATATTTAATTAATTTATACAAATATATTATTTTTATTATGAATTTTTCACTGTAAATATTATTATCATTTAAGTTGGTAACACTATTGTAAAAACTAAAAAAGTTATTTTGGTTTACCTAATAATAAATAAATTTAAAACCAAAACATACAGTTTGGAATTTCTAATGTAACAACTACGGTGGTCACTTCAAATATGGCCCTTTATAATTGATCTTATCTGCGTCTGACCTATAGCTTATAGCTACAAAATAATTAAAAACACCGCTACGTTGCACACATTGTAACGTAATCTAGTTTTTTCATAATTATTATACTCTGGTATATTTTTATTATTACTAACTGTTACCAGCGAGCTTCCGTGTAATTTTTGCACCCAAATTATAGTTTTATACTAATACACTCCCGGGCAATGAAAACGTTCCACTGAGAAAATCACCAAATTACTCCTAAACGAAAAAAGCTAGCTTAATGACGCCTTCTGAAACATTGAAGTACATTTAACAGAGTATCAGGATATTACCAACTAGAAACAGTAATAATATGATTCATTTTTAAATTAAATGTTTGACAAAATTGGGGCGTTTGGTGTCGGGATTTTGCGAGTGGAACTTATTCATTGCCCGTGAGTGTATTTTATTATTTATACGAACGTTTACGAAACCAAGCTTATATTCCAACCAAAAATATGCGTATCGTGGTGGAAACCGCATTTAAATTCAATCAGTAATTTTAATTGACTACCCGACGATTACTGAGTATTAAAATAAATAAAAAGCAATTAAGGTAACAATTAAGTAAATACTTACACCAGTTAAATAATATTAAGTACAATAATTAAATGGTAGTGAAGTAACATTAAGGTCTTCGCACATTATAACAACTCACCGGCGGCGACTCGACTCTATGCTAGACATTGATACTTAAGCCCTGTGTCATATGATCAAGGTTTATTTTAAAAAATGACCTTTAGTGTACGATGCGTAGGCCACTCGTTGTACACTACTTTATAATCATTTTTTGAAATTAAACCTTGAACATATGAAACAGGGCTAAATATCAATGTCTAGCATAGAGTCGAGTCGCCGTTGAGTTGTTATAATGTGTGAAGACCTTTATGGTGAAGAATTAACAAGTGAGTAAATATTATTAGTAAAGCAACTATCATTATGAAATGAACTCTTAAATCGCAAAAAACAGCTGTTGAATTAAATATGGTTGAATTGATATTTAACTTTAGTAAGGACAGTGTAAGTATTTGATCATGTGGCTGATATTTAGACAAGGCGTGACTTTACAGGGTGTTGTGTAAAATGATATATAAAATTATATATAAGATATTATTATAGTAAGGAGGTGACTCAGGGGTTCATTCTTATCTATTTTTTTCTACATTTGGATATTTGAAAAAGAGAAGAATTGATAATTATAGTTAAAAGTCACGTAACCAGCCAATGTTTCTACGGAGAGGCAGATATTATTTTGCAAATTTTCATAAGTTGTAGAACAAAATTACACAAAAGTTAGTAATAAGTAACTGTTATATACTTTTTTAAGTTACATAAACAGACTTAGCGAGTCTAGTTTTGCCTTTGTCTATGGCTATTTTTGTCATTTTTGGTGGGTGAGGCGCTACTTGCTGAAATACAGGTTTTTACCTAGTTCGGCAGTGGAGGCTAAACAATAACTTTTATGAGACATCTACTTTAGCCTTAGTATAGTTTAGTTATTAGTAACTGTGTAATGTGTTTTACTTAATAAAGATATTAAAGATAAAGATATTAAAGATAAAATGTTGTTTCCTTTCGGCTTACTATACCACTTAAGAAACACCCTATATAACCACGTGTGCACAGCAAACCTGTTCATAAATAAACAAATAATCAGACACAACAACTTGAAAATTTGAATCCAATTCAAATACCGAAATCCAATTAAACGGCTCCAATTATTGTATTTGCCCAAGTTAATGTGTGAAACAAGCGACGGGGGGTTACTCTATACTGACGAAAAACGAACGAACGAGAGCTGTCGTGGAATCGGCTCGTTAAATACAACGAGATCTAGTCGTGGCTCGCTCTGAAACATTTACCCCGAAATTCATAGAGCTTCTTGACACTTTGCAATCGGTTTAAAATTGACCTTGTGATATACAAATTTCAACCTTTTCGGTTATGTAAAGAGTCGAAACTCGTGTGTTTCAAAGTAATTTTTTTACTTTTTTGTAAATTTACAATACGTTCTATGAATTTTAGGATTAGTTTTTCCTCATATAGAGTGACCCCCCTGATCGAAGCAGCCGCTAAACAGTCGGTGAACGCTGCAACTAAGCGACGTGTGTTTGTCATGCACTCCACACGGTGTTTGGATTAAATGCTGATGTGGGAGAGCACATTCAAACTACGTGTTTTTGAAGACAAATGTATTTCGATTTGTGTATCCGGTTCTTAGTATCAAACTTCGAGAGTAGATACCTAAATATTGATTGTAAGTAGCGAATTCACGGCGGTTTTTTTTTGTCACGTTTGACATGGATTTGTTATCCTAATCCTAATCCTAACTATTATAAATGCGAAAGTAACTGTGTCTGTCTGTCTGTTACTCTATCACGCCAAAACTACTGAACGGATTTGAATGAAATTTGGTATACATAATGGTCCAGACCCTGAGAAAGAACATAGGCTACTTTTTATCCCGGAATTCCCACGGGAAAACTTTTTAAGGCGAATCGAAGCTCGCAGGAACAGCTAGTCGTAACATAAACACTGCATCCAGTGCAACACTGTAGTCTGGAAGAAATAACTCGTATTAAGGCTGTCACTAAAGCTGGAAGAAAATCAGAATCTGTCAAATCTAGTGAGGGGGGTTGAGGTATGCGGGGCGTTCTACGGACAATGACATGAAATTTTAACATAGTACTCGAAAACATAAAAGTGAAGACATGCCACTTTGTTAAAAATATACTAAGTAAGTAAAATTGTTTTGTGCTACGAAAATATTTATTTTTATTTGAAAGTATTTTTAATATTTAATAATTAATTATATATAAAGTCGTACCCGTGCCGATATTTATACAGGTTGTTGCAAAAAGGGTTTAATACTATGCCGAAACCTAAGTGTGCAGCATGTTATTGATGTTATTTCTAAGCCAGGAAATGAAATCAGAATGTAAAAAAATCGCGAAAATATTATCAGAGTTTAATAGTTCAGGGTGTTGTATTAAACTCTGCCCCCGTGTGAGGTATAAGAATAGTAAATAAAAAAAGTATAGTTAGCCGAAAGGGCGTTACTCAGGCGTCACTCTGAAAAACTTTTATCCTACGTAATTTTTTATATTCGTGAAAAAAACGCTTCTTCATATAATTTTTTTTTGGTCACGTGACCTTTTAGTTAGACGACCTGTTTTTTTTTGGTGTTTCAAAAGCAGAACAGTAGTTTGCAGAACTCTGCATATACAGGGTGTCACAAAAGGTTACGTAGCTGGCAAAGGGATATGGGGAGGTCACCAGAAAAATAATAACATGTAAGTACCCCCGCAAGGGAGTACATTAGTACAAGGCGTGAGTGTGTGTTTTTTTAAGTACTTATGTGTATTTGGGATATGATAGAAATAATATTTTTGTTTCTTAAAAACCAAAAAATTTACACCTTGCTGCGCTCTTTTGCTCACTGTAAGTACACCTACAAATATTGCTGTATTAAAAAAAACGGTTTTGTTATAACGATTATAAAAAAAAGGTTATTTTCATGTCAAGGAGTCATTTACCTAATTACGATTTCACTCAACAGCAGGTGAACTGAAAAAATAAGTTCTAGTTCTATCATCACTTTAGATCGCAAACATTGTAACTTAACTTAACCACTTTTCTCGGCGAAAAGTACTCTTTGGTGTCAATAGAAACGTTTTTTGAATTCACATGTTTTCCTCTTTATTCGAAAAAAAAAAACTGTATTCCGCATTTTACCATTTGTTTTCCTCTAAACCCCAAACCGTGATTTTTAAACAAGAAAACTTAGTAATTACCCTTTATTCTCATATACAACGTGCGATGTAGGCGAACGTGAACGAAAACTATGCAATAAGTCTTTGTTTTTATTACTACTTTAGTAAATTACAATAACATACTCAACAATGTTAATTTTTTTTTTGCAATGTTAGGTTGTTAAATTAAGATCTAATATTTTATTAACATGAAGTTACTTTCAACTTTTTTTTCCATCTATGCGTCGAATCACAGCATGACGGCTGCTGCAGCTTCCTGCTGTCCTGTCCTCCAACCAATCCCACCAGTACTGCAGGTTGCGTCGAATACGAGCCATTCTCTTCGACTTGACAAGACAGGTGCTCCCGGAAGGATCATAGATCGCACGGAACCCGTACCGTATAGAGGCAACGGACTCCTTTGCAACAGCCCCCCAGATTCGGAAGTAGCCCATGCACTGCATGGCGAGCACAGCTGCAGCAATTTTTTCGTAATGAATCATTGGGATGTCATCCCCGAAGGAGGCTCTCAGCCTACCTCACGACCTGTGTGACATTAGAAAAATGCACTGTGCTAACGCCGTTTGTGAGCTTGATTTGCAGGACCGCGTTGTATGCCAAGTTCCACAGCAGAGGGGTCCAAGACCTACCGCTGTGGAACTCCGCAACTGAACTTCTTCTGTGAAAACAAACCCTCTCTTTTCGCATTGTTGAAGACAGACATTATTACGAGCGTCGGGCTCTATGCCCGGCGCTTCAGCTGAAGAAGAAATACTTATGTCAATCACATACAAAATAACAACACGAAGAAATTCATACCACATTTTATTAATTACTAATTCTAATACATAATTCTTATATCTCATATCTTGTAAAATACTATTCAATATACTTACTATTATTACGCAAATCTCTACACATCGTCTTAATCATCACCGTCACGCTCATCGACTCTCTTCGACTTCGAGCCTTCGCCATCATTTTCGAGCCGGATCTGGCTATACAACCAGATCGGCGAGACCAAGTCGAGGGACGCGATTGAGAACAACCCGTCAACATTCATTCACAAGGAAGGAGAAGGTCATCGGAGTTCGGTCATCACTCATTATTGGAGAGTCAAGCTAACGCATGAAGATCCTCATCAAGGTCGCCGAGTAGATGCACAAGAGCACCTTAGTGTCAAGACTCAACTATCATACAAACCAGGAAGGGCGCCTTCGGCTGAGTGAGTCCGTTCCGATTTATCTAATTCCCAATTCGTTTCGATTCTTGTTAAGTTTCCTAAATTATCAATTTCTACTGATTCATTCACGTACTTATCGCCTTCTCATATTTCATTTGTTTAATTACCACAATATCTTAACGTTCTAAAACATTTGCAAATCATGGATGCAAAAACATTAAAAAAGAATAGAGGTTCTGTAAAGGCCAAATTGACAATATTTAAGGGCCATCTCGAACAACTGACAACTTGCACCAAATTAAACACCTTGCAGTTTCGTGAACTATCCGCACGCCTCAACCGCATTAATGAATTGTATAAGGAATTTGACTCTATTCAAAATAATTTGGAAACTTTATCGGACACTCCAGAAGACGAGTTTAATGAACGACAGGAATTCGAGGCTGGATACTTCAGCACGGTCGCTGCCGCGCAGGAGCTGCTGGACCGGAGTGTGGAGCGCCCCGCCCCTGCGGGCCACGACCTGGCCGTGGCAGGATCCAACACTGCCAATGATTCAGGTGCATTTCTTCCAACACTTAAGTTACCTACGATACACCTACCTACATTTGCTGGTGGCTATCAAGATTGGCTAGAATTCCACGACACGTACATGAGTCTCATTCATCTAAATGATTCAATTCCAAAAATTCAAAAATATCATTACTTACGAGCATCACTAAGGGATAATGCTGCCTTGTTGATCCAATCATTAGACCTATCAGGTGACAATTACGATGTAGCTTGGGATTTACTATGTGAGCGCTACAACAACACCAAGTTATTAGTCAACAATCATTTGAAGGCTCTCTTCAATCTGGAACCGATGTTCAAGGAATCGTCCACGGGCCTTCGTAATATCATCGATTCGGTAAATAAAAACATTAGAGCTCTAAAAACACTACATCTACCCACGGAGCATTGGGATGCGATAATAATTTACGTCATCTGCACAAAATTAGACCACGCAACACTGAAGGATTGGGAGATGCAGCGCGGACCCAACAACGCAATTCCAAAATTTTCGGAATTTAATTCATTTATAAAAAACCGCGCTGCATGGCTGGAATCCATCGAAGAAAATCACCAAAAACTGCGTAGATATAGCGATACTCCACCCGTTCGCGCCAAAATCTTTGTGGCAAATTATTCAAACTCCGCGCATGCGAGTGGTTCTAATCCTTCACAAAATTCCTATTTCTGCCCAATTTGTAAACAATCACATAGCATATATGAATGCACAAAATTCAGATCCATGACCATAGAAGGGAGGATGGATAAGGTAAAACAATTAAACCTTTGCCAGAATTGTCTGCGTAAAGGTCACGATGAAACACATTGTTGGAGAGGTTCGTGCAAAATTTGCAACAAGAGACACAACAGCATGATACATCTAAACCATGAACAGCCAAATTTAGATTCGAATACAAAAATTGACCAATGTGTCGTCTTACCGAATGTAGAAAATCTGACGAATAACACAGAGCCAAAACAAACAACTAATCAATCGTCGAACACAACATCCTTATCAGTGACGCATCCAAGCCAAGCCCAGGTATTGTTAAGCACAGTAATTGTCAGTATAGCGGATAAAAATGGTAAACACCACAAAGTGCGTGCACTGTTAGATCAAGGCAGCACAGCAAGTTTCTTAACAAATGATTTACTCACACAACTTCAAACACCTTGTTATCATACATCTGTTTCAGTCCAAGGATTAAATAATCAAACTTCTAAAATATCAAAAAGGTGTGATGTATCAATAGCATCACTCTGCCAGTGGTTACACGACAGACGTTAATTGTTTTGTTGTGCCACAAATAACGCAAGTAATACCCATGAATAAAATAAACTGCGGTAATCTAAACATACCCCCACACATCTACCTTGCTGATCCTACCTTTGCCATCCCATCGGAGGTGCAAATGCTGTTGGGAGCTGACATCTTCTGGGACATACTCTGTAACAATCGTGTCAGCCTAGGCAAGGCGAAACCAACCCTTGTAGAAACAAAATTAGGGTGGTTAGTTGTGGGCTCTATACCGATATCATACAACACACTAGGGCAATATGATACAGTCCACTGCAACTTGATAAACAAAATGGAACTAGAAGAAAAAATCAACAAATATTTTGAATTGGAGTCCTTACCCGCTCAACAATCCCAATCGAGGGATGAAGCTGATTGTGAGAAGCTCTTCTTAAAAACTACAGTCCGTAACCCAGATGGTAGGATGGTTGTGACAATACCCCTTAAGGAGAACCCTCAATGTCTCGGCGATTCAAAGCAACAAGCACTGATTAGATTCAATTCATTAGAACGTAAATTCAGCAAAAATGAAGCATTTAAAACAAAATACATACATTTTATGGAAGAATACATAGAGCTAGGTCATATGTCGGAAAACAAAACACCCCAAGATGACAATGAATCCTATTTTTTGCCGCATCATGGTGTCTTGCGAGAAGACAGTATAACAACTAAACTAAGAACAGTATTCGATGCCTCTGCAGTAACAAGCACTGGTAAGTCATTCAATGACATCCAACTCATAGGTCCTCCTGTACAAGATGACTTATTGAGTATTTTAATCCGATTCCGACAGCACAAATATGTGGTCACTGCCGACGTAGAAAAAATGTACAGACAAATCTTAGTGAATGAATCACAAAGAAGTTTACAACAGATATTCTGGCGATCAGATCCAAGTTTAGAACTCAAGCAATACAAACTAAACACCATAACGTATGGCACAGCATCTGCCCCTTACCTTGCAACTAGATGCTTGAAACAATTGGGTCTTGAAAGCACTAATGAGGGTGTAAGAGAGGTGATTATACACGACTTCTACGTAGATGATTTAAATACTGGCTCAGATAATGAAAAAACGCTAATCGACAATTGTAAGGGTGTTTTAGAGCAGCTACGCGGTGCCCAAATGAATTTACGAAAATGGCGATGTAACAAGCCAGAATTGTTAAAAAATATTGTAGGTGAAACAAGTCAAGACGAATTACAAATTTTGGATAAGGACGAATATGCAAAAATTTTAGGATTACAGTGGGCCTGGAGAAGGGACACATTGCTATTCTCTTCCACAATGAAAACGAACATTCGTTCAGCTAAGTCAAGCAAACGCATAGTGCTATCAATGCTTGCACAAATCTTTGACCCCCTAGGGTTGATAAACCCGTGTACACTTAAGGCAAAACTCATATTACAAACACTTTGGGCTAACAACATACCTTGGGACGCCGAATTGCCAACCGAAGTCGAATCACAATGGAATAATTTTACGAATTACATATCCGACTTAATCTCAATTGAAATCCCGCGCAAGGTCTTATGTGACTCCTACGTCAGGTTAGAGATGCATGCATTCAGTGATGCATCTATCAAGGCATATTCAGCCTGTGTTTACCTTCGATCTGTCACAATAGATGGAGACGTCACTGTTAATCTACTATTGGCAAAGAGTAGGGTCGCCCCTCTCAAACAGCGGCTAACCATACCGAGGCTCGAGCTCTGTGGTGCCCTGCTAGCTACAAGGTTAGCAAAGAAGGCGAAGGAATCACTTCGCTTGAAAATCGATGTTCAGCATTTTTGGTGTGATTCAACGATCGTTTTGAGCTGGATTAAGACATGCAAGCAAACTTTAAAACAATTCGTGTGTAATAGAATCACTGAAATTACCAACATCTCAGAGCCTAACGATTGGCATCATGTTCCAACAGAACTTAATCCAGCAGACATAGGCTCTCGTGGGCTCAACGCTACACAACTAAAGGGCTCTACCTTATGGTGGCGAGGTCCGCATTTCTTAAATCAAGTGGATATCCAGTGGCCCATGCAACCGCAAGGCATGAAACTTGAAGAACTACCTGAAATCAAGGTCCAATGTAATGTCACGACCGAGCAAACCGACGAAATTACAAATAAGTATTCGGATTTTCCTAAGTTGCAACGCATTGTTGGCTACCTTAAAAGATTCATCCATAATTGCCGACTTCCAGGGAACAAATCAATCGGAGCTCTGCAATTGTCTGAGCTTGATTTGGCAACAAAAACACTATGCGCAATGTCACAAAAAACATGCTTCCTCAAGGAATTTCGTGTTTTAAAAAATAAAGGGTCTCTGCCATCTAAGAATAAACTGTTGCATCTGAATCCATTTCTCGATGATTCTGGCCTAATTCGAGTAGGAGGCAGGCTGTGCAATGCGAATTATGATTACGACACTAAACATCCAATTCTGCTAGACGCGTCTCATCCCATCACTAAATTAATCTTTAAAAATTATCATCGACTTTTATTACATGCAGGACCTCAGCTGTTATTGTCAACCTTGCGTCATAAATATTGGATCATCAACGGCCGAAATCTTGCAAGAAAAACAGTTCATGAGTGTATTACTTGCTGTAGGTTCTCAGAAAAAACATTTCAGCCCATTATGGGGAATCTTCCTAAAGCAAGACTCGAGGCAGATCATCCATTCTGCCACACGGCGGTAGACTACGCTGGACCGATAATGATAGCAAACAGGAATGGTAGAGGGTGTAAGCTCATTAAGGCTTACATCTGTGTATTTGTATGTCTCACAGTCAAGGCAGTGCATCTGGAACTTGTCACAGATTTGTCTGCTAAATGTTTCATTTCAGCATTAAACAGGTTTGTGGCCCGGCGAGGTAAGCCTTCCAACATATATTCCGACAACGGCACGAACTTTGTAGGAGCTAATCACGAATTAAGAGCCTTTTTGAAACAATGTAGAAAGGATGTAATATCCTATTCAGCAGAAACTGAGATAAAGTTTCACTTCAGTCCAGCATACAGTCCTCATTTCAACGGCATGGCGGAGGGTTCGGTAAAGTCCATAAAACATCATTTGAAACGAGTGCTTGGCCTAGCACACTTAGACTTCGAGGAAATGTATACTGTGTTAGTTCAAATAGAAGGAATCCTAAACTCAAGGCCTATCACCCCCTTATCTTCGGATCCCTCTGATCTCATCCCTCTCACTCCTTCCCACTTCTTAATCGGACGGACATGCACGATGCTACCGGCTGCCCCGGTGGAAGACAAGCCAATTTCATCACTAACAAGATTTAAGAGGATCGAACAACTCAAGGCACATTTTTGGAACCGTTTCTACAAGGAATACATATCCGAGCTCCAGCAGAGGAACAAATGGCGCACAATTGGAGAGCAGCCACAAACAGGGGAACTTGTGCTAGTGAAGGACGATCGACTACCCCCAAATCGATGGCTGCTAGGCAGAGTCACTGCAGTATACCCCGGCACGGACGGGGTCAATAGAGTGGCAGATGTGATCACGAGGGCCGGGACGCTCAGAAGAGCGTACAACCGGTTGTGCCCTCTTCCACTCTTGGAACAGACCGTTCCAAGGGGGGGACCATGTTGAAGACAGACATTATTACGAGCGTCGGGCTCTATGCCCGGCGCTTCAGCTGAAGAAGAAATACTTATGTCAATCACATACAAAATAACAACACGAACAAATTCATACCACATTTTATTAATTACTAATTCTAATACATAATTCTTATATCTCATATCTTGTAAAATACTATTCAATATACTTACTATTATTACGCAAATCTCTACACATCGTCTTAATCATCACCGTCACGCTCATCGACTCTCTTCGACTTCGAGCCTTCGCCATCACGCATCCTTAATGTACTTGTTAGACACATATGACCTCTGTCAATTTTCTGCAGATAAGAAGACAAGTGATGGTATACAAGAGCCGCCCTAAAGGTTCGCCCTCTAGGGGATAGAGTTGAACGCGGTTACTATTTTTAAGCAAACAGCCAGCGCAACAACTCGCCCGTGGTTCTTATCCTGCTCCGACAGTGAACGAACGCAAAGTATTGTACCCACTATTCGAATCCGCATTTCGGATGCCAAACTGACTGTCCGAAAGGTCGAAACCGTACCACCACAGAGGTATGACTCGTTCGAAGAGCTTATCAGGCTCTTACAGCAATCAGATGTGTCGGTACACTGAAAGATAATCTACAGGCCTGCTTTATTTATTTAGGAGCACTAATGGCCTCCTTTCAGTCATTGAGTCACTGGCACTCAGGCTGCGGTTGAACAGGAAGATAGACTGTCTAAACAAATCATTTTTAGGCTAGTTAAAAAAAAACTTTAGGTGGGTAGTATGCCAACTAGAACTACAAATAAAACAGTATTTTTGTCTCCTCTAAAATTTGGTCACGAGGAGTTACGATGATTACGATCTAAGGTGACGCTGACGATATTTTATACAAGGTATTGAAAAAAGGGTATAAAGCTTAGCCAAAAGTGGATTTAGGTGCCATTCTGATCCACTTTTCTTCTACAATTTTGAAAATTCACGTAACAAAACCTTTTACATAGAAACTTATTCGATCACGTGACTTTTTACTATAGAGACCGAATTTATTTTTTCGAGAATTTCCAAAACTTGGAGAACAAAAGTTGTTCAGAATAACCCCTGAGTCAAACCCTTTCGGCACAGTATACCCTTTTTGCAACATCCTGTATAGGTAATATCAGGTTTATAAAAGACCTGGGCCTGTAGAGTGAGACTCGGCATGGGGAGTCATAATTTATAGATCTTTTAGGTTGCAGTGGCGAATGGGCACTGGTAGCCCTGCCCTTTTCTATAACTATAACTATAGGTAATTTTATGGCAATTTAAAAATGGTATAACATTTATCTATTTGAAAAAATCATTAAAAATATACATTACCTATCACCCTAATTAAAAAAAAAAATTCAGCCCTTACTTTAAACTTATAACACCCCTATTTCCTTCAGGGGTTAAAAAACCTGTGTATTTAATATTTTCTTATGAGTATTTTTTTAAATACTAGGCTCTTACATAGTTGTACATAATATTATGCGGTATTTTATTCCACTTGTAACGCATAAAATTCATAGCTACAGTAAACATTTCATTTTTTTCATGGCGAGATACAGTCGCACTTAACCGCTTTTTTGCAAAGCTTGTTAAATAGATTTAAAAAATTATGTAAATTTTAGATCTTCAATTTTTAAAAATACTTACTTATTTTTAACAACCTGTAGTGTACAGACTACCACTACTTAAAATATATATATTTTTAATTAACTACGGTTTTTGGTTTGAAATAAAACAAATTATGAACTTACTTTTCAACACCCTGTATATTGTGTAGCTTACCTACCATACACAACCGTTAAAATAAAATAAATTACCCCTCAGAATATAAACAGGCTCGCGCTTTGGCATACTGCATTGACCGTATAGTTCTTATTCGGAGAATCTAATAAGTGTCATTATGTGCAATGTTTACCTTTATCTGTGCATCTGTAACTCTATAGTAAAAAATGTAAACAAATCGAAAAGGCGAAATGTTTTCTAAGAATTTTCGGCTTTTCTGCATCTAAAATGATTAGAAAATTAACTTTCCATAGCAAATGCATATGTATTATAATACTTGTAGTCATAATTTGTTGATTTATTCAGTTTTTGTGAAATATTTGATAAAAAATAAAATGGCGTGGGTATCGCTCCTAACAGGCCGCCACCAGGGCGACCAGGGGGGGGTCAGTGCCTTAATGGCTGAACTTTTAGTAGAAGGTAGTGCCATCTCTTTATATTACTCTTACGACCAAAAAAGATGTAAGATGGCGTTGTGAACAAGACCATAGAACAATAACAAGACACATAGATAAGTAGTATTTGAATGTTAACATTGTCATGATCTATGGCTTTTATGAAGAAATTGCGTGTCAGTGTCAGTTGTCTTACAATGTCTCGCAAATAACATTTTTGTAATAAAAGCCTACACTCTCGGTATATCGTTATTTATAAATTTTATATACCTACAAATAAAAATAAACATGGTGTGTCAAGAAAAAGCATCTTTATCCGCAAAAAGTGTTTTTATGAAATTCTTGTGACCTGACAGATTCCATATGGATCCAGGTTCCATGTGGTTCCACGGGAACCGAGCTGAAATGGCGGCACTGGCAAAGAGCGATCGACATCTTCATATCCGCTGAAGATTAAAATACTATGTGTACCAAACTGATAAATGTCGTCAAAGATTTGCCTCGCGAGGATAAATGATGCACTATTGGACGAAATGACTTTATCACCACAAGTGACAAGATTTGCTTCTCTTGGGAAACATAAACTAGCAAAACATGAATTGGTTTTCATGGTGAAAGGAATACACACACCCACTCGCATATTATTTTACAAGTGACATGAACAAAACTGAACTGAAACATTGTTATATGCGAGGTAATAAAGAATTATAAAATAATTTGTTTTTTATTTATTGTTGCATATAGGTAGGTACATAAATAGATTGAACTTAAATTTAGCTGATAAATGTAATAACTGTTGTGTGGTGTATGTAACTACGTTAACGCAAATATGTCTTATATCTTTATAGATTGAAGTTAATAGCCGGATCCCCACCAGACGATCCAACGCGATCCGATCGCGCAATCCAAGGAATCTTACATACTAAACTTCTTGGATCGGGCGATCGGATCGCATTGGATCGTTTGGTGGAGATCCGGCTATTAACTTATGATAACAATATCTATATATACAAGGTGTCCCAACAGGGCACCCTGTATGTATGTACAATGAGGTTGAGCAATATAAAGAGATGGCGTTGTAGGCTCGGTATGACGTATAGAGTATGACAAAAAACTCCTCGAGATGGCGCTCTTTTCACAATTGTTTATTTTTTCTCTATGAGGGCGACGACTGAAGAAATCTGAAATCTGTCACGGTGTCATCATTTTTAAACCGGAATTTATTAGTTTTTTGCAAAAAAAGTTGACTTCTGGTCCATTAAATCCAACTCTTTAAGGTAACTTTGTTAAGAATTTAATTACCTACACATACATATAAGATTCCATGAAAATGGGCCCTCTGATTTCGAGGGTTTTTTCATAATAAGTAAAAAAATGGCAAAAGACATGGTGTGTTTGCAATTTTTTTTAACATACTTATTATAATCCTGCACCAATTTATAAGCAACTAACATGTTCAGTATACCCTCTGCTACAATATACATTTTTATCAATGTGATAGAAGCCACCGTTTTTCCAATCTAATCAAGTATATCAAGCCGACTTTAGCATTTTAGCTTTAGGGATCCTCTTAATAAGGCGCCAATCGTACCGTCTTATTGATACGTTACGTCTGTGTTTGGGTGCTATAAAATAGAATCTATCTATCCACTTTCCAGTTCTATTGTGCTCCTTATCCTAAGCTCGTGGACAAAACCAAAATCAACCTTACATTCTACAATATCATACGATTAACTTCCATCATCACTAGTTAATACAGAAGAACATTGTTTCTAGAACTGCATACTCGTATTACGCGTATACATTAGCAGTTCCAACTGTGCTACTTGTGCTCAAAGCAAAGTCTGGAGTTATTCAACAAGTTTCTAGACACAACTATTCGTAGCATTATTCAGGCGTTATGCACATTTAGCGGTGCTGGCTTGGCGGCTACAGACATGGAGGATAAGCGATAATGCGTAAGTACATGATACAGGGTGTCCATAGACAAGTAAACCAGTGGTTGACATATCTCTGAGGGTGTCCCGTAAATAGTGGAGAAACAAAAAGGGGGCGATTCAGTGGGTCAATGAACAAATATTGTTGTATCGCTTTTGGAAATTAATAGAACTTAGTAAAAAGTCACGTGATCATATTTTTTTTCGCTTATTTCAAAAAGTCATTGAACAAATGTGGTTCAAATCAAATTATTTGTCACTGTGGTCAACTTGTTTCTGAGGTATAGGAATAAACTTTAAAATAGGATTTAAATCGCTCGCCAGTCTCCGGACATAGCCCAGAAAAGTCGTCTAGTCGGAAAGTTAGGGTCTGTCTACAGTTTAGTTTTTGTTGTGAAGAATACAGCTTTTTTATTTATATCTCTGTCTGGATTGTTTTGGATTGTATACGTAGAGTACTAATATATTTCCATTCAAAATAATATTATATACCTACCTATACAGTAGTATTTTACACATCTATAAAGGTTTTTTTCTTAAAAGTCCATCAATCACGCAGCTTTCAAATTCTCAGTTCGCCCCTCTCATTAAAATAAGCTGCCGTATTAAACGAAAATTGGTCGCCATATGCAAATTGAATTAAGGTTCTCAATTTTCGGATAAATCCTACTAGCACTTAATTCACGTCGCTTTCCGTAAAAGGCCCATAATTTACTAAATTTCTGAGGTTTTATTTTTGCTTGTGAAATTAGAGTTTAGTATTGCGTGCGTGAAGAATTAAGCTTAATTTGCGATGTAAAATTACAGTTTATGGTTAAATTTCGCTGCAGCTGTATGGCTTCAGTTAGGGAACTTTTCCCTTCGGTTTGCCAAATTGTACATACTTACTACTTTTTTACTACTATTTAACTCAATTACGTTGTACAAGTTTCCACCTGTACCTATGCCTTATTTGGTTTCAGTTACCTCCTTGGAATGAAAATATACTGACGTCATTATTTTGCAAAGTGTCGAAGTACCGATAACCGTTGGGGTAGACGACTTCTCGAGTGGAAACCACGAACAGGCAAACGCAGCGTGGGGCGCCCTCCTGCCCGCTGGACTGACTACCTTAGGCGGGTAGCCGGTAGGGGTTGGATGAGGAAGTCCGAGGACCGAGTGTTGTAGCGCACCTTGGGAAAGGCTTATATCCAGCAGTGGATTATTATTGGCTGATGATGATGATGATGATGATGATTAGTTTGCAAAAAAAAAACAATACATAAACAAAACAGCAAATATTAAAAAAAATTAAATATAAAAAAATATGCAGCAATACATTTTACAAAAATATTGTCGGATTTAATCTTTTGAGTACCAGGAGCGCAGATAAGTTCGGAGATTAAATCTAAAAATGTGGACGTGCATCCATCAACTGCCGTAAACGATACGATACGGCGCCGCGACACATTCCGAGTGGACGACGGATAATTGTCGTTGT
The DNA here is from genome assembly GCF_932276165.1 of Plutella xylostella. Taxonomy (NCBI): domain Eukaryota; kingdom Metazoa; phylum Arthropoda; class Insecta; order Lepidoptera; family Plutellidae; genus Plutella; species Plutella xylostella. Next base: position 11,501,643 of record NC_064002.1, read on the forward strand.
AGCAGCTTCATGTAAATAATGGACGAAAGTTTTAAAATGCACATTTTGATGGAATTTGCCGCGCGGGAGTCGCGGTGGGAATGGATTTATTTGATGCTAGAGCGTTTTAAAACAGGACTGTCATAGCGGGGTGTTATAAGTTTTATGGCTATATACCTACCTAATGCACTTTTGTTACAGGTAGGTATAACCTTTCAAATTGATTGGCTAACGGAAGGCCATACCTTATTGGTCTAAGAAACTTTTGTACTATGGAATATTTAGGACTATGTTAGCACGAACATTGAGTAGTAATGAACATAATAATGTTTGAAACGAATCAATTTAAATAACCAGAACCATACACAAACAAGTAGATAGGTTACATAAAAGATGCACCGACGAAATCAGACCAAAATACAGATGGATTGAAAATCTACTCATTTTTTCGAAGTCGGTAAAAAATGATAAACACAAAGAAAAACATCCCACTATAAAGTAAAATAGTATGAAAAACAAAAGTGGTAAACAAACCGGTGGACAGTTTTGACAGATGTCGTGTCGCGGCGACGGCGGCGCCGCCTAGCTGGCGCGCGGCCAAAATTGGCAACTATTTTGCTTCTTTTGTGCTAGGCGATGATGTATACGCTGCGCGTACATATTTTGCTTCTTAAATCGTATATTGAAGAAAAACAGTAAATATGTACAAGATGTTAGAAATGGTAGGTATAATAATGTCAGTGATACATACAAAAACTCCTCCCAAAAATAAAATTTTACTTGTTATAAGTTAAAATCGAACTACCCATCACAATTTGACAATGATTTCAAAAGGAAGGATACGCCCTTCAGAACATTTTACTCAAACCTTCTTCATACAAGCAAAGTAACTGCCATCTGTCATAATTTGTTGGAACTAAGTCAGAGCCGAGCTACTTATCCTGATGACGCAACCTTGTACGTGCGTTCATATTTTACCGTCACACCGGACAGTAGGTATATAATAATATGAGTGAGTTGCATGCGGACGTCCGTACAAGGTTACATCGTGCGGCCATTGTAGACTTTGGTAGTAAAATAATTATCGCTTTAAAATGTGTTTATTTATTAATTAAGGATGATACGATATTCCATATTCCTTTTTGACCTTCGTATCATAGTTTTTGTAGCCTTTCACAACAAAAATAGGCATATTTACACAAGAAACAAAGACTCATCTCTCCGTCACAGACAACTGTCGACTGAGGACCGTTGGCCCTAAAATGTCTATTTTAGGGCCAACGCGCGGGTGCCATTTTCTTGAGTGGTTTGGCCTGTCCTTACGCAGTAATATATATGTCAATGCAATTTGATAATCTTTTTATCACATTTTGACAGTCATATTCTTTATCATTCTGATACATTTCACAACTGTCAGCTATTTCATGACAAAAAGCACTATAACTTTCACAATAGTGTCGTGGATTCAATCAAGTTTTTACTGTTCGGCACTATTACGTGAGTTTTCGCTCGTTTTATAATAGAAAGCAATTTAGAACTTTTAGAAATCACTTAAGTAGTAAAAAAATGTACCTACTTATACGTATTTTATAATATTTTGAGTTGTGATAGAAGTTTTAAGTAGTACCTACTTTTTTATCGCGAGAAATGTACAGGTAGTTTCTAAATTGGTTTCTGTTGTCTACATAAATAATAAGATAAAAAATATATAAAATGAATATAATAAGAAGGTCGCCCAAATATGTACACGCACATTATTAGAGCCGTTTCAGCTCGACTGACCGCGTTATGCAAAACGTATCAGCGGCGAAAAATTGCTCAGAGACGGGAAACTGCGATGGAAAATAGTGGAGGAAAATATCTTCAGCACATACCACTAGGAACATCAAAACACAAATTGAACGGGTGAAGAAATAATTGAAGTTCAGAAATCTTATCTTACATAGATAGGTATAGTAACCTACTTAATATTATAAATAGAAAAGTTCATTAAGTAAAACATTATGTTTTGCCTTTTACTCTTTCACAAAACAAAAACTGGAGCAATATTGATGAGACTTGGCATCTAGCAAGCAGTAGTAGGAAGAATGTTCCCACTAGAAAACATTTTCAAGCGATGTGAAGCTCGCGGGCAATAGCTAGTGAAATCACAAAGTAGATCTCAAGTAAACGAGATTGTGATTTAATTAAATATGGCCGAAAGATAAAGGTGCTTTATTAATGTGCAGTAATTTGCGAGTCCGACATACTTGACTTTATGTATGGCTGCTCAGACGGGACGAATTGCCGAGGATTAATGTTGAATTGGGATAATTAAAATCTGGAATCCTGAGAGAGGTGGTAATGAGATTTTAAATCCGCATTAAAATTTGTACTTTTACGATTTAGGCCGTGGCTATAAAATGAGGATTGTTGGAAATTATGTTAGGATTGCTGCTCCGATTACCAAATGAACGTCTGAATATAAACTTATCTAAGATTTCTTATAAATTATGAACTAAGTTTCATTAAACTTTCCATCATTTGAAGTTGGAATATACGAGTAACTCTAACGGTAACACCATTCGAAAATAAGAGCCATACCATACCTAGGACTTTTAGAAAGTGTCAAACAATAAAATTATAAAGTATACAGTATACACAATGTAAATGTGGAAATGGCTATACCAAAATGATAATAATAATATAACTCTACGTTAACAATGAGGGCAAAAATAGTGCAGTCACAAACTTACACTCTAAGGAATCATTTTTTGCTTTTGTATGAAATATAGGTTATGCAAGTTCATTGAACTAACCACCGCTTGTGGGGCACTCGGTCCCTTAGCTTACTAGCAGTTGTTCGCTTTTTCCATGTAATTATTCAATACATCGTTGAGTTTATCATCCATTGCGCCTATTTTTGTGATTAGCGCATTAACTAATCATTCTTGGGCATCAATGGATATAAATTTATTAGAAATATCTGCTGTGAGTGCTTTAGTATTAGAATGTTCAGTAGTAAGGTAACTTGATAGTAGTGAACCACATGTGGTTTACTCAGTAAACACAATGTGAAGTGACTATTGACTATTCTTGCTCTCAACTCTCATTTCTTTTTGTCTTTTGGCTCTTCGTTTGTACACAATAGTGTCATATTTCATTGAGGCATCTTGAAATTCGTTTACTCAGTGTTTTGTCATTTTTAATTGTTTTGTGGTATTTCTATAATATAATAAACGACCCTTTTTGTTCCAAAATAAATTTATATCTCTTACTAGGTAGGTATACTTAATATTTTTGCAAATTTATAAAATTTCAATTCTTACATTATTCTCAAGAAATTTATAAAAGATATCTGATAACTAATACCACTTCTTAATAGAGATAAGCTGTAACTACACTATCAAACTAGCATTATAGCAATGAAACAACCAGACTAGCGACTATCCTCAGATAAGCGAACGACTGTCGTAGGTGTTGAATAGATAATCATCTACACAGATACCAGTCGAGATAGTGATGTATCTGATAGAGAGGATGTTCGATTCCTGAATCGATACTAGATATTTATAGTTGAGATGCTCTCGCTAGAATTATCCGAGTACTCGTTTGAAATCTGAGTACGGGAAATAGAAATTGGCCAATTATCGAAATGGGAAAAGTACTTATATGCAATATATTTTTGTACCTATGAAATTCAGCTAAAAATAAAAAGCACGATGTACCTAGCTGCTACCTATTTTCCCTTTATGAATAAGTAATTAATTTAATTTAAGTTATGCGTATTTTTATAAAATCCATCACACCAAATAGGTTCATATAGGGTCCGAAAGAGCGCGTTAGGTATATTATATGTCACCCCTACCCTAACCCACGTCAAGGTCTGGTCAGCAGAACAGAAGCCAAGTAAATAATTAGGCGGCAAAACGTTGACACGGGTCGCATCAAATCGGATATTTCCAGCCATTTTAACCAAAAAATGTGTGGGCTAATGTGTTTCTGATGTATTGTCCCGCTTAATTGAGGGTAAAAGTGCACATTTTATGAAAATTTTATAATTTTACGGTATGAGAGATGTGACCACTTATATTAAGCTTGTATTGTGTTATAAATGTGTCAGTCGTTCTGTGTCATATTAGCACCCTGTATACTTGGAATAATTAATGAGTACAAGTGAGTGAGTATTGGTGCAAAATATCAAGGATTACCAAAGTATTTTGATATGGCTACCTATTCGAAATTGTGATGGTTTGGAGCAACAGCACTAACTTTATAAACTCAAAAATATGAATCAAGAACATGCGAAGCTTTCACGAAATATGCTCTTTACTTAAAAATAACTTAAAAATAAAAATTAACTTAAAAATAATCGCCTTTATATTAATTCCATAAGCATTAGCAGCTGAGTCGAACGCAACTGTAGAATTTGTCAATTTATCTTCATGCCTATTAAGTATTCTAAAACCTTCACCAAAGCGACTTCTCACGCTTATTACTGGAATGGGCGAAGAGTAATTGGACACACATGGAGTTGCATCGGCCTGGCCCTAATTACGGAAGAAATATGCCCCCTCGATATTTAATCATAAAAAGTTAAGTTCAGTAACTTACTTTTTAAAGGAGGTGAGCCTATAAGTGGATGCTATGAATAACTGACTTGTACACTCACGAGCAATGACAAAGTTCCAGTTTCATATCTATCTATCTACTTATTTGATATCCAAATATTTATTGTAGCCTTTTAGTGAAAACAATATAGGTACAGACGCATAGCTTTAAGAAATATGAATAGTTTAGTTTGCATAAAATTCAATGGTAATGAAAATGATATCATATTTTTGTTTCAAGATAAAACACTCACGGGCAATGAATAGGTTCCACTGCGCAAAGCACAAAATTACTTCTAAACTTAAAAGGCTTAATGACATTTATTTAGTAATATTAAAGTACATTTAACCGAGCATCCGGATATTACCAAATAAAAACGGTATTATATTGTTCAATTTTTTTATTAAATATTTGAAAAAGCTGGGGTCGTTTGGTGTCGGCATTTTGTAATTGGAACTTTTTCATTGCCCGGGAGTGTATCTGAGAGGCAGCAGTGCGTGTATAAGTGATAGAACGATGCTGTTTAATAGCGATAAAAATAACCAGGGTTCTCAGAGTTAAAATAAAACCCTAAAAATCTATCACTGATTGATAAAAATGATGTACATATTTCTCAACATAAATTATATATAATATCTCATTACAAAAAAGATTAAAGATGTGGTTCTATTCAAAGGTAAGGACCCCCTTCATATTTCATCTCCTCAAGGATTTTGTCTCCACGTGTGTTTGTGAACAATCAAGTAATTATGATTAACGCTTTTGAAAATCTGTTTCTAATCTTGTAATTTTACGGTCTTTATTTTTAAACTCTACATGGTGGAATTTTGACAGTAAACGTTTTTGTGTATTAGGTATGTGTATAGTAATAAGATTGACTTAGTCTAGTGTTAGGTAGGATTACCAAACTCATGATACTTTCATACTAATAATAATAATAATAATAATAATTCTTTATTGCAGGTGTATACCCATAGTTAAAATTAAAAATACATTAAATTCACAAATAAAATAAAATACAATAAAATGGTCAAATTATAAAATTAAAAATACACTATAAAATATAAAAATAAAAAGCTTTCTACCTAAATAAAACATTTGCGATTTGCGGTCAGCTGTACAGAGAGCCAATGTTTAAGGATTGGGCACCTGTAGTCATTAGCAACGTTCATTAAGATTGCATTCCCAGCGCTGCGCAGTCTGTGCCAAAACGAGGCAATCCGGGACCTCATGATGGCGAAGAAGTCGGGCACCCTCGCCTCGGCGAACATGCTCGACGCACTGCAATACCGCGGCTGGCGCATGAGGATGCGGTATGCGTCATTATACTGCACCCTCATGGCACTCATTGATTTGCGTGTAAATTTGGTCCACAGGTGACAGGTGTACATGTTTTGGCAGTAAGCCCTAAAGAGTGTGATTTTTACATCTTTATTGCACCTGTGGAACCGTCTAGCGAGCATGTTACACCTCACCGAGAGCGCCCGCCGCTCGCGCTCGATGTCCTGGTCGTCGGTGAGGTCCTCAGTCAGGAGATGCCCCAGGTACCTAAACTTCCGCACCTGCTGCACCGGTGATCCATCAAGAGAGATCCCTGGAACCCTCTCCGGACCCTTTCCTGCCTTAAAAACCATGAACTCCGTTTTTTTGACGTTGTATTTCAGTCCATGAGAATTAGCATAATTCTCACAGACCGAAAGCAGTTTACGTAAGCCATTGATCGAGGGACTGAGTAGCACCATGTCGTCCGCATAGCTTAGGTTGTTTACACAAACTCCCCTCACATGACAGCCGACACCGGTGCCCCTCAGCTCCCCGATGAGGTCATTTATATAGGCATTGAAAAGGTCCGGAGAGGTGAGACCCCCCTGGCGCACCCCGCAGTCTAGCCTATATTCGCTAGAGGTCGAGTCGCCCCATCTCACAGCATTTGTTTGGTTGCCGTACCAGTATCTCAACAGATCCACAATACAAGCCGAAACACCCGAGTCCATCAACTTACGCCACAGAGAGTCGTAATTTACTAAATCAAAGGCCTTGCTGAGATCTAGGAAGCAGGCGTAGACCGACGTATCTCTCTGGACATAATAGTTGACCGTGCGCTTGAGGCTCATTACTGCGGAGTCCGTTGAGAGTCCGGGACGGAAACCAAACTGTGCATCATCAATCTGCAATCAATCAACAATGCATGCAATCTAATAATGTCATTAATCATACAATACGCTTTAATATACTTTTTATGTAAGACAAACTTTATTTCTTCTTAGCGTATCAAACACAAGAGCCAAGAACTACGTTTTTAAAATAAAAATATTCAATATTAAAATATATTTATGAATACTTATAAACACCTGCGTTCAGCTATTACAAAATGCAAACACAAAAAGGGTGGATATGGCATTCAAAAAAACATCAGAGTCCAAAAATTTTGGATTTAATATCCCCTTCATATTCCTATTTTCACCGTGCTCTTAAATAAAAGCGTTATTTTATTGAAGGGAACCCTCCCATTAAAAAGTCAACACATCCCTTCTCATTAATAAATAAATATTACGCAGGTTTGCCCATTTAGTCTGAATGCTACCTTACTCCTTCATCATTTTCAAATTAGAAATCTATAGGTAAGTATGATTGTATGGTTCAGGCCAGTAATTAAATCTCATAATATTTTTGTAGTCGGCTACGAATTTGCACCTCGTATTAACAATCGTAATTCTTACGTCGGTTATTTCCATCAGTCTTACAGTCACTTTTTGAGGAACCAATTAAAGTGACCTCATTCAAAATACCTTTTAAACTTGGGCAACTACTCGCGAAGTGTTCAATAAATCTTGGAGTCCAATAAATGGTCAGTACCAATCGGCGGCGAATCGAAAGGTGCAATTAAAGCCTTCGGGATTAAATGGACCTCATCCATTTGTGGTCGACTTTCATTGCGGCGTCTATATTTTAAGATCGTAGGTACCTACAGTGCCAAGACATGAAATTACTATTGAACTGTAAATATTTAAGGCTTTATCAATGCGAAATTGCACATTTATTCTAAATCCATAGGTAGATACATTTTGCTAACCATTTTTTATTCTACTGACTGTAAATCCCATTGAACTAATGTATTTTGGTAACCAAGTAAAGTTATATAACCGCAACTAGCAGAAAAGTTTTTTAAATTTTACGGCATCTAACAGTAGGTAACCCACAAAATATCAAAGTCTTTATCAAAAGCTTCTCACCATGCAATGAACAGGGCATACATGTTTGATAAACATCAAGAAGCGGCTGAGATAGGAACTAATAAATTAGATAAGGCCTTTAGTGAACAGATTCAGGAATGCCATCCCACGCGACTAGGAGATTATCTCGTAGATAACAGACAAACACTGATTAAGATAACGGCCAGTTAATTAGGTTATTGCGTGGAGAGTGATGAGCTAATTACGAAATTAGTAGCTTCTAATAGGTGGATTAGATGGTCATGTTTAGTCTACTTTAGCAATAAACAATCAGTTTTCATAACTAGATAGATATACAATACAGCCACATGTACATATATAACTGTTACGAATAATGCCACAGATGCCAGTTAAATTAAAATATTATGATAATCAGTTTTTGTGAGTTATTTTTTTCGCTAATTTGGTAATAATAATAACTACGGAGTTGTGTGTTATTTTATTAGAAATACCATTTTTAAAACAACCTGTACAGTATTATTCAAAAGTTGGTTGAAAACAAGAAATTTCTCGCTGAAGATAAACACAATAATCATTCTTAAGAAGAACCCCCAGGCTTATGTCACTTCATGTACCTACCTCATAATTTGCGCAAACAAACAGCAAAACTTTAAGTATACATACACACTAAACAACCAAACATGAATAAAACAAAAATAGTTTTTACAAAAACGTAGCCAGTTTGTATACTTTACGTCCCTACATTAACACGGGCGGCAGCGGCATTCAGATTACCTACGAACCAAGCTACCTGTTCATCTTCTTCTTCCTTATCACCTTCGCAATAGAGGTAAAGTTCGCCTGGCAGGTTTGCATGATGGTTGGAGTTTAGCATAAATTAGCATGTGTCGACCGTCGGCCGTCGGCTGACGACAAGCAGCATCAATCATGATAAAGAAACCATTTGTTCATGTATTACTGGCCTGAGGCCAGCGCTGCTGCACGCACTGAAGGACCTTTAAAACTGGTAGTGGCGGCTCTTGATGCTGGGGCCATGTTGATGGCAGTAAAGTGGTGGGTAACAGGCGAGATAGCCGTGGCTAAGGCGGAACGAAAATGAGGGGTTATGAAATAGTGTATTAAGATTTTAATTGATTCTTAGTCTTAAGTTGGTAATGGATTCTGAAAAAGTACTGATTTGGATCAGGATTTGTTCTGAAAAAAAAATATAAGTACATACGTATTTATTTAATTATAACTTTCAAGTATGAATATTTTATTTACGACAAAAAAGATATCGATATGTACATTCATATCTACCAAATGATGCCGCCAAAAAAAACTAACTTTCGCCTTACACTTCCTTTACCTTTAATTTATTTCAAAATAGTTCACCTATTCAAATCAGTTTTCTATTTCTTAATTAGAATATTCTCTTAAGCCTCACTAACGCCGTTAGGTGAACCCGCTACCGAATCCACCAGCAACCCAGATAAGAGGTAAAGCCTTTTCAGAGCAACATTAACATAAATTGCTAATCCATTAGTCCCTTTAAACAAAACCACAAGACCTGGCGGGTTTCATTTTGTTTCTCGGTACCGACAACCACTTTCGATTATGCTTGAAGGTGTACCTATACATTAATACAGGTATACATTAAGTTTGAGTATGTAAAATGTACCACCTACATAATTAAAACGCAATAAATGGCGTCGGTGTTACCTTCTTGTCGTTGGATTTGAAAATAAGGGATTATTTATTTGAGAAGACAAGCATTCGAAGACTTTGAAGAGGGAATGTATTCTAATTTCTACCACCATGCAAGCCACACACAAAGCCATTAGACTGACGCCACACAAGCAAAGCTACATTTGCATAAAGTCCCCCCAGTACTCGGTATGTACCACTAAAAGCATTTCATTGGTGTGCAATCGACAGACGACTGTTGCCTTGTCAATCACAGGTCCAATTCACAACATTTTATCTGCATTCTGTTTTGTTTGTTTTCGTCCGTTTTTCGCTGTCGAGTCGGTTCTGTAAATGCTTTAAATGTATTGGAAACTAAGCACGTTTTTTTTTCCTCATGATTATTGATTATTTAAAAACATGTAATTATGACGTTCACTCGGCTTTATAATGAGTTGTATTTGCTCGTACAATAGGTCATCTTCATCAAACCGTAATGTTCTAGTGCGGGACATAAGTTCTCCCAAAAAACGTCACGAAACTCTGTCCTCAGCGTCCCTCATCCAGCTTCTAATTATTTATTTGTATACCTCTTTTTTACTATTAACCACTTAATTTAGCGTTTTTCGAACCTGATTATGTATTGGTGTGATCAAAGTGTATGTAGTTGTAAACGTACAGAAGATAAAAGCTTTTATTGCACATCGGGGCTCGGCGGGAGACACCGCTGTCACTCGCGTGTTCAATTCATTTCACTCGTTATTTTACAATTGTTTGTATTGATTTTATGAAATAATCTTCTTTGTGAAATGGTTTTTGTTTTCAATATTTATTGTTGCTGCAATGTTTATCGTTTTATTCCCATTTTCATTTTCAAATTCGCGTTTTCTCGCAAGAGGGAAATTTGAGCAGAAAATTGTTATTATGACCCTTCTTCAGAGAGACAGTTCACGTTTATGAGTTTTTTTTACCTAATCTGTACAATAACCAATCCCAACTGGCCATTGGTAAGTAATCCACTGGTATTCTTGTTTGCCATCAAAGTCCCAGGTAGCCCCAAATCACAGTCACAAGTCGTATCGACGCAATGGCGCTGTCTGAAACACTGTAGACCCTGTGAACCTCCCGAGAAAATCTGCAGTTAACACGTACAGTGAAGACAGCCTTCAGATGAAACGTTTAATACAAATTTCACTCTTACAACGCGAGTAATAAGACCGGTACTAAGTCGTTCTGTAGTTCTCCACAGTACAAGCTGGCATTCAACTGATATTGAAATGTGAAGTGCATCTAATACGTATTAAGTTCACAATCCGAGTCTGCGTCGGTGAATCACTCGCTCGTCTAATTTCAAGACATTTCTAAACACAGCCTTATTCTGGGAGGAGTGATAAGGAGTATGTTTTTGCTTGTTTCGTATTGACTGTTATTAACTACAAATAAGGGCGCCTTCAAATTAGTCGCTAATTGTCGCGACTAATTTGAAGGCGCTGCAGTCGCGCATCTTTTAAATTACAAAATTTATATGGATTTTGACAGCAGCGCGGCTGCAGCGCTGCAGCCGCGCGACAATTAGCGACTAATTTGAAGGCGCACTAAGTGTGAATTTATTGCATTTCTTAAAATTTATTAAGCATACGTATATATTCTGGAAACCGTTTTTTTTTTCACCGTAACCATTGGTATCTTTGTAATGTATAAATTAAACGAACCTCTTGTAATACTTAGGCCGACACATTAACCATAAGTAAAGTCTTGTCCAGCATGACAGTTAGTTTTTAACCTAAAGTTGCGAATTTTGACCAATGGTTAAGTTAACTACGGATCAAAAAACCGGCCCTCACTTGCATAGCGAGATAGAAACGAGATCGCGGTGGTATTTTTACGTGTTCGTCAAGTAGTCCCGGCGTGAATGCAGCAATTACCCCGAGAGCGCCGCGTCACACATCCTGGCAACACTCCGGTGTGTAGGGATGTCGGTGGTGACACGTCAGGTTGTCGATGAAATTCGACATGAGACATAATGATTCTGTTATGGTAGATTTAGGGCTTGATGCACAATGTTATTTTATCCTAAAGGTAGCGATTATCCAGAATGGCTGCTTAGGATAAAAGACATGCTGTCACTCTCTGTAAGCTATAACTATCTTTAAGACAGCGTGCCTTATATTTTATCAACATTACCATCCAGAAGGGCTAGTACGGGGCGCATTTAAGACGTGACTAAAGTTTTGCATCGCCGTCACTCACATCGCGCAGCCTGAAGAGTGAGCGCGACGGAGAACTTTTGTCACGTCTTATTAGCGCCCTGTGCTACATGGCCAAGACTCGAGCACAAATAAAGATATGCCCCGGCCGGGAATAGGTCGTCATAGTGATTCACAGTGAGTTTTAATGTTTTATATTATGAGTCCGTGGTTACTCGAAATAAATGAATTATTATATATTATTATTATATTAACCCGTAGTACAGTAATTATACTTCATATCTCTGTTGTATGGGCAAATTGATTGCTATTGGCATATCGGTAGTAATCGGTACGCTCTGAAAGTGGAAGCAGAAATCTCTATAAGTCTTTGGTAAAAATTCAAGAATATGAACAATTTATAAGATTTTACCCATACTTTAACGCTGTACAATATATACTGGGCAATGATATTGCAATCAAAACAGTCCCAATGTGACAAAAGTGTCTATCGATAGACAGACAAGCGCATCCCTAGACCCACTAGAGAGTCCATCTCAGCGTAAGACCGGCGTCCTCAAACACGACTGAGGTTAAATGATGCGACTGGTACATACCTGCCAACTCCACTGCAGGTCGTATGTACAGCGGGGTCACTCTATAGGGTGTTGCAAAAAGGGTAAACTAAGCTAAAACCTACGTGTGCAGCGTGTTATATCTAAGCCCGGAAATGAAATCAGAATATCAACATTCGCAAAAAAACATAGACCTGCACACGTAGGTTTCAACTTAGTATAATTACTCTTTTTACTACACCCTGTATATGACGAAAAACGAAGTCTCTGAGCGTTGCTGCGCGAGCCACGACTCTATCTCGATGTTTTAATTGCGCCGATTGCACGACAGCTCTCGTTCGTTCGTTTTTCGTCATCATCATCACGACACATCACGTCCCCACTGCTGGGGCACGGGTCTCCTTCCAATGAAGGAAGGGTTTAGACCTAGTCCACCACGCCTTTCACCTCGTTTTTCGTCAGTATACAGGGTGTTGCAAAATTGGTATACTAAGCCGAAACCTACATGTGCAGCATGGTATATCTAAGCCCGAAACTGAAATCAGAATTTGGAAATTCGCAAAAAAAATATTTTATTTTCCATAGTAAAAAGTCACGTGACCAACAAAGTTTCTATGGAAAATAATATATTTTTTTCGCGAATTTTCAAATTCTGATTTCAGTTTCAGGCTTAGATATACCATGCTGCACATGTAGGTTTCGGCTTAGTATACCAATTTTGCAACACCCTGTAGAGTAACCCTCCTGTGCAGCCATGTTTATGTGAAACCGTCGACTGATTTAGTATAAAGATGCTACTTATGTGACTGTAAGTATGGCGTATTAACAACGGTTGATCTAGTGTTCATTTGAGTAACAAATTTAGTGATGTGGTCGGGGGATAATTTAATTCTATTTAATTCAAATCTAAATACATAATAGATGAATCAAATATCGAAATATGTAAAATCAAAATGTTTTATGATATGGCTAATACATTTTGTATAAAAGTAAAATATATTTATAAACAAACAAAAAACCCGACTGCACACTAAAAAGATGAAAACAAGCCCCAATGTTAATGAAAAGTATCGCAGGCGGGGACCAGCAGAAAGTTCACCATTTAGCTGAATGTTACTTAAATAGTAGGTCCCCGCCTGCGATACTTTCCATTAACATTGGGGCTTGTTTTCATCTTTTTAGCGTGCAGTCGGATTTTTTGTTTGTTTATAATTATATTTTTTTATTTGTAGCTTATTAGTGGTTTTTATTTTATGAAATTTTATATCAGTAGTCAGGTTTTACTTTATAAACATTTTTTATTTTAATCATTTTGGTGATGTGATTTAAATACCTACAATATGCATATTTTTGCAATGTGCTAATCAAGCCCTTTCATTTGATAACCCATACGGCATAGTTGGAAAAATATTATTTTTTCGATCATCTCTTTATGTCCTCTAGAGGGCGCTATATACATTTTAATGTAACGTCACATAGCCTATAACCATCGCGCAATTAATACGCTTCTAAGGATACCTCATACATCAAAATCTATCAAGTCGTTTAGGCCACAGGAGGGAACAAAGAAACAGACAAATATACATACATACATACAATCGAAAAACATTACCCTCCTCCTTCGGCAGTCGGGTAAAAATGGAATAGGCTAAAGACAGGTTGTTAAAAAACTAAATGATATAACAGTAAAATATCATCTTACCTTTTTCGTTTCGAAAACACAGAAAACAACACCTTAATGAGTTTTCGATTAAACAAAAACCAATTTGCAAAATACAGAGGTTAAGATTAAAGAAATTCGGAAACCTTTTGACCTGGTAGCGTTTTCAATATGGAAAAATTGTAATACCGATCGTTTCTGGCCCACTGGTTCGATAATAATTTCTAAGGCGGATCTGTTGAAAGAAACAATATAGCCTTTTGTAATAAAATCAGATTAATATTCCATGTTCAGATTAAAGTTGTGTAGACTAAAATACTTGTCGGCCTCCAAGACGGAAATCAGCAGGATGATTGAAAATACATAGGTAATATAAGTCTAAAGCGTGATGATCAAATTCAGTCACAAAATATTACACTTTAACAATTAGTTTAAAGAAGGTAAAACATATTATCACAGAAAGTCAGAGAGAAAAGAAAATCCTATGAATATTTGCTTATAGGCATAATATTCTTCAACATTCTGGTAACAACCCACATCACAGGTATCAAATTCAATATAATTAATTTATCATTCAGGGGTAGGCATTATTTAACTTTTCTATATCTCCTTTCCTACCTGTACAACAACTTGTCCGGAGACATTAAAATTTCAGTCAATGCAAAAGAGACTTCGATACGAAATTGTGTTCATTATCGTGAAAAATCTTGTCCATTATAATATCGCTTTATCCCGTGTTTCGCCGAGCGGATCTAATTTTCTATTCATCGAAGCTCTATCTGTATAAACAAAGGCTTTAATGCTATCCTTTCACACCCTATTTCAAGGGCATAAGGTAGTTTTTGCCCCAAATAATGAACCATCGCCTTTGCTGCGTGGTATAAATTTCGATACAAATCCCCCGAGTCAGATGTCGCATTCGTTGTCTATGCGTTTCAAATCTTAACCCAATGCAATAAAGTCGTAAGTCCATTGCAAAGAAAATATCGATGTTTTTTTTGGAGGAAAACACGGTAACTTCCCATACTTACCGCTTATCTCAAATATTGGATTAAGATAAACCATGATTTACGCTCGATTAAGCTTAAAACGTGTCAGAATCGAATGTTTGTTTCTTTTTCATATTATATTATTATTTTCACCGATCTTTTTCGCTCTGATTTCTTCCAGTTTCTGTTTGTGTGCAAAAAAGAGTGGGTAGGTATTTTATATTTTTAAAATCCTTCAACAGTTTTAATAAGTTACTTAAAAAGTTAAAAGTATATTTTTAAACTAATTATGTGGTGCCAAATTGTTAGCACCTATTCTCTCGTGAAAAAGTGTTCTCATTTATAAACAAAGCCCAATTTCCTAACATTTGCATATAAAATAGCTCTTTTGTCTTTAAAATTTCCTGTTCATTTAAATGACTAAACGACGTCGACATCTATCAAATATTTGATTTATTATCACTTGAAACTGTTATTTAAGTAGGTCATTAGGTTACTAAACGTTTTAACAACAGTTGGAAAAAAGTGTGATACTCAGGAAAAATCTATTTCATTTGATCGGCTTAGCTTAAAAATGTGCGCTTGGTGATAATAGTAGGTTCTTTTATTAATCATTGATAAATTAAAATTAATATAGGTACTATTTATTTATACAATGTAAAAAAATTATGAGTAATGTAAAACATTCATTATTGTTTTACATTGTCATTATTGGGACTAACATAACACTGGCGAAAAGTGGGTGCAGCAATGCTCCTCTGCCTACCCAGTAAGGGAGTACATTAGTACAAGGTGTGAGTGTTTGTTTTTTTTTCATTATTGTTTATTGACTTGCTTACCACTTGTTATAAATAACATACTATTTGAGTCAAAAAAAAAATATTGAGAGGTGTTTCTTTTACGGAATGAAAACATTTATACTTAAATACGTATTTAAAATTAGGTAAAGAAGTAAAAACTTTAATTTTACCACTCACTTACAGTGTTAATTTGAAGATTGAATTTAAAATATCCTATCAAAATGTCAGTATGTACCTACCTATAACAATACTATAATTCTGAATATTATTTAGAAAAAAATCATGTATTTTTAATGTAAAACGTACCTACGAAATCCTTAGTCCTGTAAAAAATAAGCAACTTCTATTACGAAGGTAAGTTTCCACGACAGGGGGAGTATTCGCGAAACCGGAAACTATTATTTCCCCAAGGATTCGAGGAAGAAATTCAATCAAGCATTCATTCAATTAGTAATGTGATTGACATGGCGGCGGTCACTCGAGAAAATGGGGTCCGTAATACTCCCCTAAGAAGTTTTTCTGCTTGTCCTTTCGTTTTGTTGATGCATTGTCCGTACAGTGGGGCTTTACTAAGCAAAGCTCTTTTCACTTTGCACCATTCTTAATTCGTGGAACATAAGAGTTCATTTTGATCAGAAAGTTTTATTTTAGGATGCCTGTTAGTGTACCACGGGATCAGATAAAAACAGCGGATTAAGGAATACAGGAATTTGGAGGATCGTTCAGATTAATCATTAGGTCTGGTTTTGAGCTCGTGTCTGGTACAGCTAGTGTTCTGGTTTGAATTAGTGACTTGTGTAATTACTAGCTGGTTGAAAGTGTCATGTACAGTTTAATAAGTGATTGATGTGATTCATTTACGCAACTGTAAGACACCAGCTCATAGCTATATGCACTGTGTTCTCATTATATTCTCCTTCTATTAATATTGTGTAGAATTAAATAATAATAAATATTCAAAATTATAATCTTAAAGCTACTTAGCCTAGCTTTTTGAGATATCCCTTTGTCATCACATTTCCGTTGGTCCAGATTTAACTGGAAACCCTCCATAAAAATGGTTTACTAATTACCAGAACTGAAACTTAGTTAAAGTATCCAAAAAATTCATCATCCAACACAATAGGATCACGGAACGAAAGTTGTAGCTAATAAATAAAGTGTAACACAGCCAGTAGTAATCCGTCTTGATCCTTCGCTAGACCCGATCGCTGCCGTGCACCAAATAATTAAACTATACACCCCTAGCTGGCTTCGAGAAACTTAGTTCCACGATACTTAATATGAGGTGTTTCTTTAGAGCACATTTTATACGGATTTAAAAGGTTTTCTGATGAAGCATGACATGTCCGCAAAGTAACTATTAAAAATTTAGATTTCCTGGATTCTTATAATATATTTATTTTTATTTTATTTACAACCAGAATTAGTTTAAACAGTCTAGCAATTCTTGAATTATGCATGTGATTTTTATATTAGCGTTGTTATCTTGAAATGTTAGAACATTGCAACAGAAAATTACATTATGATGCAAATTTAATTTTAATACGTAGGTAAGTACCATGACTAAACAAAAATCTCTCGATTCGTAATGCTCTTCGCATTTGTACTTAAGGTAGGTCTGCCCAAAAATGTCAGAGCCCGGGAAGACCGGAAAAATATATTTTCCACAAGAAAATCCACTTTGGGCAGAGTAAGGATTTCCGATACGAGTTAATTTATTTACTCACCGGTCGCCGAGCAATTGGCTTCCTTCCTTATTCTGGAATTAAATAAAGAAGCCGATTTTTACGACCGGATGGCGCAGCGGTTAGCAACGCTGACTCTTGTGCCGAAGGTCCCGGGTTCGATTCCCGGCCGGGGCAGATATTTGTTTAAAAATAGATATTTGCTCTCGGGTCTTGGTATGTGCCCGTAAAATGGCAATAGGCCCGCCCCCTATTACATTGGGACTAACATAACACTGGCGAAAAGTGGGTGCAGCAATGCACCTCTTCCTACCCCGCAAGGGAGTACATTTGTACAAGGTGTGAGTGTTTGTTTTGTTTAGGCTTCTAGGCTTAATTCGGACTAGGACCAGCGGTTTGGGCTGCGTGACTATTCTTGATTTTGTCATTTAGGACAAAGGGTAGTATAACATAGTACAGATATTTATTGTTGCGGAAATATTCATTTTGCGCATACAGAATCGACTGCTATATTTTTGTCTGATTGTATTAATATAAACTTATTTTATCCTAGAGCTTTGTCTCGCCACGCCGTAAGGTTATACAGATTAGATGAATTATATTGATAAAAATACACCAAACCTATAATAATAATAAACTATAAATATGTCGGGACATCTCACACACGGCCGTCCGACCCAAGCTAGGCAGATCCGGTGTTATGGGTATCGGACAGCTGATATAATCTACACAAATACATAGATGGATACATATACAACACCCAAGACCCGAGTACAAATATCTATCTTTAAAGAAATATCTGCCCCAGCCGGGAATCGAACCCGGGACCTTCGGCTTAGCAGTCAGGGTCACTAACCACTACACCAGTCGGTCGTCATATGGCATTAGAAACTCTTTCCAGAATAGAGCCTTTCCAGAGCTTTTACCCGGGAGGATATAGGTATTTGAGAAAAGGGTCCAGTAAATATGACCTTCTGATGTAACTCTTTCAAGTGATCGTGGAATTGAGTCAGGTTGTATTGTTTGTTTTTCTTCCCGTTTCGGAATTATTCGACTTGATTGGAAATATTGTGTGCCTTTGTTCCGTTGTATCAGTCAATGATTTGAATTTTAATATTGCTCCTAAATAATATTTTATGCAGTTAATGTAAGATTTGTTCAAACGGTATTCCTAAACTTATTACTTATTAAGGAAAATTTTGTTATCTATTGTGTAATTTACTAACATTATTTATTCTTTATGATACATACAATATTATTTATTTTTATTTATTTATTTATAACCATTGCATGTCATTGTTTGTTCTTATTTGTTGATAATACTAACAGAAGAACACATTAATCATAAATAATACCTAAGCGAACTAACAAGTTAACTAGTGAAAGAAAAATCGCATGATCCCACTGGGATAACAAGAAAATGTGATTGAATTGGTTTCTCCAAGTTAGTCTCATTTGTAACTGAACTTAACTGATTTGTAGAGTTCATGAGAAAAAGTTTTGTAAACGTCACTTTTGTGCGGAGAAAATATATAGAATCAATCTGAATATGATAGTTATACATTGAGTATGAATGGTCTGGAGACGAAATAGGCAGACGTTCCCCTCTGGCGGGGTGGTAGGCCAGAAAGGCCCACCGATTTATAAAAACTAGTTGCAGTCTCAATTTTCACTAGACGCAATCTAGTTAGCAAATCGTTCGTTTCATAGAAAATGATTTGTTTACATACTAAAATGACAGCTTCAATTCATAGAATATCCGGATTCCGGATTTGATCACAGATTTTGTCATGGTTTATTGTTATTAGCAGTTGAATAGCAACCAATTTCAAAAAAATGCAATAGTGATGTACCAGTAAGTAGATATTATGTATTGATCGACCATAAAGGTCATAGTTAAAGGATCTCACAATTTAAACCCCTTCCCCCCGCAAAAATTGGCAGACTTTTTCGTATCAAGAAAGATCGCTATGACGCTTCCCAAGGGTACACCCGAGTCCGCGTTGTTCTATGTAGTTATATGATACATATATTATTTATCTTGATAATCTTATCTGAATCTATACAAATAATAAAACAGAAGTGCAAAGATTTTTACATAAAACGTAAACGGCTATATATAGTGCTAATTTTGAGTTGAAAATATTTTATCGGCTGATGTAGAAATATGAATTTTGAATCTTTGAATAAACCCAGGACCATGTCACTCGTACCTATACCTCCTTTCCCTGCCACACAACACAACAGTTGCACTGCGAATGCAAGTTTCACGACACAAAATACTTAGCAAAAACACAGCAATTTTTATTTTGCAAAAGCGCTCTCTCGCATGATATTCTATTCAAAGAGCACTCAGCCGGATTGGACAACAGCCGTATAAATTTTAAACGCATCGGTTTCCTTCGCGCACGTACCGTATCGATTGCATGTCACTGATTGGGTGATTGCAGCTATATTCGACGTTGATGTAACGAGTTTACTGGCCAGCCACTGTGCAGGGAAATTGTGCAGGTAGCGATGGATAGTGTTTTATTTAACTCAGACCAAAATGTGCAGTGGTGTGTACATGGATGGGAGTCGAGAGGGTTCTGGGTTTGAGTTTCGGTAGATACTTAGATATTGTTTTGAACAGATATTCATTTGTTTTCAGGTTTTAATTAGGCACGTAAGTATTATTTTTGTTCGCAAAAAAATCAGATACCTAAATTTAAATTTAGATCGTGTCTCGGATATGTCTCTTCTGAGGCAGTAAAACATGAATGGGTAAACTAATAAGTACTGTTAACATAGTTAAACTTAATACTTCAAGAGTAGATAATTTATTCACCAAAATGGTTGAATATTTAATGTTGTTTGTTCCAAGAGGCTTCCACTGAAACACCAGCGCGGTATCCTTGGCTGTGGCCAAGGGTGCTGCAATAGCTGAGTGGACGCCTTTTTGGCGAACAGCAAATTTATACGTAACTTCTATATTATGGTGTATAATTAAGTATGATTGTTGTCATTGTCAAATAAAGTTTTATCTTTCTTTCTTTCTTTCCATTTGGTCGATATAATTTAAGATTACATAGATAAAGCAGTGTTCAGTGGAATGTAGATTCAGATGCCCAGACTGCATACTGCTCAATATTGTAAAGTAGGTGGCATGATTCAACAAACTGCTCTATATACCAGATTCGAGGATGTTAGTAGCCAATGGCAAAAGGCGGAGAGAGAGTATAGAAGTAAAACTTGCTGCTTATGTGTGAGTGATCGTGAACGTTTAGTAATTATTCAGTAATAGTGTGTGCCTGGCTCAGAAAGGTTAGTACGGGGCGCATTTAAGACGTAACAAGAGTTTTGTATCGCGCTCACTCACATCGCGCAGCCTCAATAGCGAGCGCGACGGAGAACTCTTGTCACGTCTTAATAGCGCCCTGTGCTACAGGGCCAGTTTGTTTGTGACAAAACATTGATTGAATGTTTGCTCCTCAATTTTTTACATAAACAAAGACGCAACGGAGCGGATAACTACAGGGAAATACTACAATAAATAGTGGAGCCAGCTTCACGCCCTGTGGAGCACTTCTGTACTACCCTCGTTCAGTAATGTAGGTGGCCATCGCTATTCAACACGAGTCCTGCTGCGAACGTGGAACGAATAATTGACGAAAACCAATGACTTTATCCGGTGTTTTGTTCTATTTTTACAGAAATAATACCTAATAAGGTGAACGAAAATTCGAAGCAATGGTTTTTTGGATGGCGGAAATAAGGAGTGTTTGCTTTGAGATTTTTGTATTGGATTTTTATGTTAATTTATTAGCGATTTTTTCATTTTATTTCTTTTTCGTCTTATTTAAGATGAATACTGTGAGCTCGAACTTGATGTAGTTCTTTGGTTTAATTACTGAGTTGCTTCTTATGGCCATCTATCAGTTTCATCAGAATCCTGTTTACTATCTACCAGTACCGGTCAAACCATGGATAAATTTCATCCGGGTTACACAATATGACTTACGTAAATCAAATTAATATAACTTGTACATAGAAACAATAAAAGATTCTATAAAAAGCCATGATGAATACAGAATCCTCTTTTTCTTCTTCTTCTTCTTCCCAGCCATTTCCTTATTTAGGGTCGGCTTTGTGCGACATGTCACACAATTTTACCCTATCCTCTGTCATATCCTCAGTCACTCTAAACTCCCTCATATTTTCTTTAACACAATCAAGCATGATTAATACAGAATCAACGATAGTAAATCGAATCCCAGTTAATGTCAATAAGGCTCTGACAAATTATTTACCTGCAACATGCCACGGTACAGAAGAGATCAATGAATCTGATAGACAATCCGCCATTTCATAAATTGACTGTTTGTCATACGTCTGCATTCAAATAACCTGATTATAGGAGGGAGTTTGAAGAGAAATTGGACACCCTTGGCCATTTTAATTGCCCCTGAATGTAAATAAATTTACAAAAGAGCAAAGTTAAGTCGTAAAGAAAAAAATTCTCGTAGAACATTATGCTTACATAGTTTTACCAAAATAACGAATATGGCTTTACAATTCTGTATACATGTTGTAACAACTGTAACATAATACCTACTCATAGTGTTGCAAATAACGTTTTTTAGTATTTGATTGAAATCAATTAAAAAAATATTATTTTATTTATTGTTTTCTTTTTCAGTCTTAAAAACAAAAACTTTATTGATTAAATTGTAGATCAGATATTTAAATTATCTGATTAATTCAATTAATTCTTAATTTAATATTAACACAATGCACATGTTATAATTATTTTATTTTATTTCTAAAAAAATATATAGCAGTTATACCTACCTATTTTATTACAATAGTAAATAATGAAAACATACGGTTATTACGGTCTAACTTTAAAGGTCTAATGGGTAGTCTGCCGTCTATAGGAAGTACACTATTGGTGTTTTCATTAACTGGAGTGGATGAAATAATTCAATTTTTAATTAGTCTTCATTAATATGTGAATGGACGGCAGCATTGAACTTTTTCATCGAAACCTTAAAAATGGGGAATCGTTGTAATTAAAATATTGAAGCTGATTTTAAATGATTGAAAATTACTTCAAAAGTTATTGAGTCGATAAATTAATATTATCAAACTGCCATAAGTCACCTTTACACAAAATTTGCGAAATGTAAGTTTTAATTATTTCTATTATTTTATGGTTACTGTACTTTTACCCAGTAATTTAAGCAGTTAACTTGTGTGTGTTACTTGTGAATGTATTTATAATAAAAATAAGTGTAGGTACTTATTACACGACTGAATAGGACGCCGGTGTGCAAAATTGTAGTAAGATGGTACAATTATCTGCACATCAGAAAATTACTCACTAAAAACATAATATTTTATTGTGGAAATTATTGTTCGTTCGTCGATTTAGACTATTTAGAGAGTGACACTCTGTTTCTTTATTACACACGTTTTAGACCTAACGATGCTGTTACCGTTGCCGCCTAAGCTATTGAAAAGATCGAAACTTTGTAACACCCTGTACAACGAAATAAGACGATCAGAAAATGTTGAACTCAGGGCGTACTTATATACTTTGCTTGTTTGAAAATAGTTCAGACAGAAGGAATTAGTTCAGACTCTAACAAGTATGCATAATATTACTACGAACTTACAACTATAAATGCTTTTTTATTTTTTATCTTTTTACCCCTGATCGAAACTGCAAAGTAACCGATAAAGTAAATGATACGATAAAAAGTAAGTTTCTCCATACGATGAAAAGTAAGTACAGCAATGCACCTCTGCCTACCCGATAAGGGAGAAAAAGAGAGAAGCCGTTAATTTACGCTCAATGCTATGCATTTCCTTATTTATTTTGTCAACTGTACGTTACATTTACCGAGCTTACTGCTTTATAAACCGGGGGTTTTCTAAAGCCAGCTGGTTTTAATCCACTAAGCTACCGTAACGCCGCTTATGTGGTTTCCTGCTATATATTTTTGTATAATTGAGAGAGATTTAAAAACGCATGGCTCGCCAACTTTTTCTGATAATATTCGCTTTATTTTATGCAGAAAAGATATGTTTTATAATTATAACAGCAGTTTGCACCAGTTTTTGCGCAAAGTTTCGATAGTGTACGGCAATGCTAACTTTGCGTTGGACAAAATACTTTAAGTAGTATCCTTAGATTAATGAAGACCTTACTGATTATCAATCACCTATATACATATACATTACTAGCTGTTCCCGCGCGCTTCGCTTCGCCTTAAAAAGTTTTCCCGAGAGATTTTTTTTTTTTTTTTTTTTTTTTAACTTTTGTAATTAGATAAATAAATAAATAAAAAAATTTAGGTAAAAAAAAAACTTTTTTACGTTTACATTTTTAGATTCAAAGTTTATTTATTTATTTACTTAATTCCGGGATAAAAAGTACCCTATGTTCTTTCCCAGGGTCTATACCATATGTATACCAAATTTCATTCAAATCCGTTCAGTAGTTTTGACGTGAAAGAGTAACAGACAGACAGACAGACATACACAGTTACTTTCGCATTTATATGCACTAATATTATAGTTAGGATATACAAACCAATTACAGCCTCACCTGCCAGTGGGGTATTCTGCTGGCGGTTATTTTTCTAGCAGTTCAGTGAGTAAATTCTACCCAATAATTTCACTTTATTGGAATTGTACCTATTTAACATTTCGAGAGACTCAATATTGAATGTAACTCTATCTTATCTATCTCGATTCTATCGCTTCAAAATGAATCCCAAAAAAAACACTGTTTATAATTCACAAAAATACTCATCGCAGAAGCGTCGACAAAAAGGGCAAGGGAACACGCATTTTAATCAACAACCCATAGAAATCTTTTCACACTTGGTTGACAGAAGTGAGATATTAAAATACAAAACCTTTGTTTACAAGACCACCCTCACACGAAGGGTTTTTACCCATTTTGTACCCATTTTACCCGCCAGCGTAGAATGTGTAATTACTTGCCAGTTTTTTCTGCACCTTTTTACTGCAGGCGCAGTATAGAAGTTACAGTAGGGTGGCTTTATACGCTCAGTGCCTCGAGTGCGAGTGTTTTCACCTATCGAGAAGTGAAATGGGATCGCTAATTTGTATGGCGCGGGAGACACGCCACATAGCAGTAACTGAGTGCGAGTTTTTTCACCTATCGAGAAGTGAAATCGAAAACGCAGATTTGTATGGCTCGGAGCTAGTGTACACAGCTTACCGCTAGGTGGCGTGTCTCCCGCGCCATACAAATTTGCGTTTCGATTTCACTTCTCGATATGTGATAAAACTAAGGCCCAGGGCCACGGTTTGTATGTGAGCGCGTTCGTACGTGTGCGTCTTCGTCACTCTTCCATTGCATTTTCCAGGATTGAATAAGCTATAAGTGGTCCAACCGTATTTACGTGTTTGCTACGTGTGGTTTTGATACCTGGAGAACCTCACTCGGTTAGGTTCAACTATATCGTAACGTATCACGTAACGAATCAACTATAACTTACAGCGAGAAAGCCTTATACGCCCTTAAGGCCGATTCACACACTGCTTAGTGCGAGCGTTTAGTAGACGTACATTGCTGGGTATGTATGGCAGATTTAAAAGTTTTGCAAATACTAGGTATACAACAATCTCAGCAATGTACGTCTACTAAACACACGCACTAAACAGTGTGTGAATCATCCTTTAGTCACCTTGCCAGCGCCGCGGTAGCTTTTCTATGGATTATATATTCTATGATAATATCCCGCGCTTGTCAGAATGTATGAAACTTTCGGATCAGCACAGTAACCAGCTAACGCCCCTACCCTAGTTCAACTAAAAAAACAACACTTTCACGTGCGCGAGGGTCCAGTTGGTCTACTTCTATATTTTTACTACGCTGTAGGTCCATTGTGCGGCGCCTACATTGATTTTTCTTGTGTTTTGTTCAGGCATGTTGATGGTTTTGGAAGAGTTTGTAAAAAAACAACTTTTAATTTATCATACCTGCATAAGGGAGGCGATGTTGTTATTTTTGTGAAACTAATAGAATATTAGGACAGGCGAGATTCTATTTCACGAAATTCATGTGTTTTAAACACTTCAGTTATAGTAGTAGTAGTAATTCATCTCATAAATATACTATTGAATAAACCATAACACTAATACATAATGTACTTACAATTTTGTATTGCGAAGTACCTACTCCATCCATTTCCTCCATTTCAGTCAATACACATTTCATACTTTCCAAAACTTTATCTCACAAAAGCTTTGAACTTCAATATGTTTCACTCGGAAGGTAATATTCCTCGTATTTTTCTTCACATCTAACAACGTACCATTTTAAAACAAACGACGAGCATGTGAAAGGATATCGTCTCCTGTACTGAAGATGTCACTTTGTACCGATAACTATGTCTCAAAGAGTCCTTGCCTACTTTAAAATACCTTTCTGCTACGGGAAATTGATCCCTAGCCCAGCTTTTATACGAGCGTTGTTAAGTGAAGTATGAGGTTGTATTTCTGTAACAGCCTTTGTTGAAGTCAATGACGGTCTTTAGAACTACTTCGATT
This sequence comes from Plutella xylostella, assembly GCF_932276165.1. Lineage (NCBI taxonomy): Eukaryota > Metazoa > Arthropoda > Insecta > Lepidoptera > Plutellidae > Plutella > Plutella xylostella. Next base: position 11,527,537 of record NC_064002.1, read on the forward strand.
GAGAACAGTTCTTTATAAAGGACTAATGTTCTTATCTACTGCGGAGGATCGACTGGTGGCTTAACTTATAGGGTAGAAACGGTTGAAGCCTTGGACAGTTTAAGTCACATAAAGCGTATCTGTTGTAAAAGTTGGCAATTAGAAAGACCAAATCAACTAATAAGGTATACAGTAATCTAATAAGGTATATAAGTAATTATGGTGATAATATATCTAAACAACATTATTATAATGTAGATTCGGTTACTTATACATAAGTACTTACAATCATTACATAAATATTGAAATCTGAATATCTTCCATAAACAACGAAAACAAAGCATTTTAAAATAGACACTGAAAAATAAACGTTACAAACAAATTGTCAAACCTAATAACTGGATCCATACGATCCAACACGAATTATGTCTCATAAAAAAATCAAAGGCTTTTGTTATTATAGTAAGAAGAAGGGTGGTACCGCAAAACAATGAAAGTAGGGGAAATGAACATTATGTTAACATTCAACCTTTAAAGTTCTTTCGTTAAAGTTCTTTTACAAATTTGAAATGACAATACACACTCACGTACTGCTTTTGTACAACCCCGGAGTTAAGGTTTATAGTATTTTCCATAACAATGTTACATCAATATTAACTTAAAATGGGAACTTACATTTGTAATTCTTCTTCTATCGTGTAAATGCACTAAGCTAACTTCCTCCAGTGTTTTGCTACTCTTATTGCGAGATCATTGGATCATCAGGTCTCCTTGACTGCACTTTGGGGCATTAGGACACTTATAGGCGGGGTGAGTGCGTAGTGTTAGCAGGAATAGGTATTAAATGCAAACACTTACAGTTCAGTCCAGGGTTTATATTGAACAAGCACACACAAAGTCTATAGTAATTTAGAAGGAGAATGCACAAGCCAATAACACAGCAGAGTTTATACTATTTAGCACTTAGGTATAAAGCGTAAGCTAGTAATTAAGCAAGCTAGGTATACAGCGGAAAGATCGCGTAAACGTAAGCAGTAGCGGGCTAGCATAAAGCGGCACAGGCTTCGCGTCGGAGTTGAGATTTCGACTGGCGGCGCACGGGCCGCGGAGGGCGCGCGAGGTTGCGCGGGCGCGCGGGGCAGGGAACCTGCCTCCGGACCGGTATCGGCGGCCGCTCGACTTGACCAACAAATAACCTACGGATAAAATATTTTGTGCGTTCTCGATGTATCACGACAATTTATCCGTCGGGCACGATACGTTTGGTGTTATATGATTGTGTGCTGTATATGAACTTAGAATTAATGTTAGTAGGTATTGTTAGTGTATTTAATAATAACAACTATACTAAATTAAACTTGCATAAATATTAAATAGTGTGTAAGATGTATATATTGTAAATATTATACGTAATACAATGTAGGTATATACGGTACAGTGTAAATAGATAAGAATAAGTGAAATACACTATGTACCTAAACAATGAATGAAAATACAATTCAGTTCAACTGAAAATACAGTGAATGTATAAATGTAGGTAATAAAATAGGGAAGATACCTACATCACTCCCCTCCAGAGGCCGTCACTACGGACGATAAAAATCTGGAAAACGGACGTGACGACCAGAGCGAGTTGTCCGAACAGGATTTACTATTTTCTCTGGTGGTGGGTCAATAGTAGTAGGCAAGTTAGTTTTGTCAGTGAGTATGTAGGCCGGCTTGAGGCGGTCTACTGATACTGTGACATGTTTGCCCTTGACGAGTAATTTATAAACCTTGTCTCCTCTTTCGATAACTTCATGGGGTCCGGTGTATGCAGGTTGCAGTGAACCTCGCAATGCATCGTCTCTCAGGAAAACATGAGTCGAAGTGGCGAGATCCTTGTATACAAAAATTTTACCATGACCGTGACGTGAAGTTGGTACAGGTTGCAGCTTCTCGGCAAAAGAGCGTAGGCGGGCTAATAATTCTGTCATATCAGTACTACTGTCTACGCTATGACCAAAGAACTGGCCTGGGAGTCTTAATGGCTCGCCGTAAAGAAGTTCGGCGGAGGAGGCTTGCAGATCTTCTTTAAAAGCACTCCTTATACCTAGTAAGACTAGTGGAAGAGATTCGGACCAGGTAGAGTTGCTGTGACACATTATGGCGGCTTTGAGTTGTCGGTGGAATCTTTCCACTAGACCGTTGCACGCCGGGTGATAGGCAGTCGTCCTCCGATGTTTGAAACCAGCTAGAATGGACAAATGGTGGAAGAGGGACGATTCAAATTGCCGGCCGCGGTCGGTAACTATATCTGTTGGACAACCAAATCGCGCTATCCAGCCAGATACTAACGCCTTGGCCACCGTTTCTGCAGTCATGTCCTCAATAGGAATGACCTCTGGCCAACGTGTGAACCGGTCAACAGCTGTCAAGCAGTAACGGTAACCACTTGACATTGGTAAAGGTCCAATCAGGTCGATATGCACGAACTTGAAACGCGCAGGAGGTAAGTTGTACGTACCTAACGGGGAATACACGTGTCGATTGACTTTAGCACGCTGACAAGATTGACAAGCTTGTGACCAATCTCGACAGTCTTTGCGTATGCCTGGCCAAACATAGCGTTGTGCCACTAACTTGGCACTAGCGTTTGCACCAGGATGGCTAAGAGAATGAAGACTGTCGAATATTTGCTTACGCAAAGGCTCGGGTATGAACGGTCGTGGCGTCGGAGTACTGACATCGCAGTACAACTCCAAACGACTGCCAGGTACGTTCATTTTCCGTAGACGAAGTGATGATGATGCATCGTCTAGGAAGAGAGCTAGCTCTTGGTCAGAAGCTTGAGCTTGCGCTATAGCTTCATCATCGACGGTGGTAGTCTGCAATTCACTAACACGAGACAGTGTGTCGGCCACAACATTGTCCTTGCCGGCAATATACTGTATGTCCGTTGTGAATTGCGAGATGTAGTCTAGGTGTCTGTACTGACGGGGCGAACAGTTAGTTTTCCTCTCACGGAATGCGTAACAAATCGGCTTGTGGTCAGTAAACACGGTGAAATGGCGGGCCTCGAGCATGTGTCGGAAGTATTTAATGCCTTCGTATATAGCTAAAAGCTCACGATCGTACGGTGAGTACTTTTGCTGCGAAGAACTAAATTTCCGTGAAAAGAAAGCTAACGGCTGCCATGTGTCGTCCTTGAATTGCTGTAACACAGCACCCATTGCCACGTCAGATGCATCGGTGATCAATGCGAGTTTGGCCTGACAATCTGGGTGAGCTAGCAATGTCGCACTGCAGAGGTTAGACTTGCAGTCCTCGAATGCTTGCAGAGTATCTCCTGTCAAGTTAACAGGGTGGGAAGCTTTAACTGAGCCAGTGAGCAAGGCATTCAGAGGAGCTTGTGTTGCAGCAGCTCGGGGCATAAATCTGCGATAAAAATTTATCATGCCCAAGAATCTCCGGAGCTCTCGAACTGTGGTGGGCACGGGGAAGTTTTTGATGGCCTCTACCTTGGAATCCAACGGCTTTGTTCCTGCTGTGGAGATTTGGTAGCCAAGAAAGGTAACCTCAGACTTACCAAAAACACATTTGGACGTGTTGACAAGGATGCCGTATTCCTTCATTCGCGTGAAGAGTTGTCGGAGATGACTCTCGTGCTCTACCTCGTCTCTAGAAAACACCAGAAAATCATCAAGATAACAGTAGCAAAAGTAGAGTCCGCGAGTCATCTCATCCACGAAACGTTGGAAGGTTTGACCGGCATTCCTTAGACCGAACGTCATAAAAGGGAATTCGAACATTCCGAACGGGGTGGTAATGGCGGTTTTCGGAATATCGTCCACGCTGACAGGGATCTGGTTATAGGCCTTGACCAAATCAATGGTAGAGAAGACTCTACAACCAGATATGCTGTGGGAAAAATCGTGAATATGCCTTACCGGATATTTGTCGGGTATAGTTCGAGCGTTGAGAGCTCGGTAATCACCGCATGGCCTCCAACCGTTGTCTTTCTTAGGCGCCAGATGTAGAGGTGACGACCAAGAACTCTCAGATGGCCGGGCAGTACCGCTGGCCAACATCTCCTCGAACTCCTGCTTAGCAATCTTCAGCTTGTCTGGAGCTAACCTGCGAGGGGATGAGGAAACAGGGGGACCAGGTGTAGTACGAATGTGGTGTACGGTGTTGTGTAGAGTCGTACGTGTCGTGCCAGATGGTCGAGTAATCTCCGGGAATTCAGCGAGAAGTTTGTGGAAACGCGTGTCACCAGTCGAGACCTTAACTGAAGTTATACTATTACACGTTAAGTCTACAGAACCAACAGTTGACAGAGAAGTGGTATTATCAATAAGGCGCTGATTGCGACAATCTACAATTAAATTATAGAACGACAGAAAGTCTACACCAATAATAGGTTTCGTCACATCAGCCACTATAAAACGCCACGGATAGTCTCTACGCAGTCCTAGGTTCAGGTTCAGTTGAGCAAACCCATAGGTATCGATGGTGGTACCGTTAGCTGCGCACAACTGGTAGTTGGTCTTCGCACGCCGTTCACGCAGGGCAGATCGAGGGAAAACGCATAGGTCGCTTCCGGTGTCCACAAGAAATTGTGCTTTCGATCTGCGATCTGTAACGAACAGGCGACCGGTGGAGCTGGGACAATCGTTCGTCGCCATCACTGATTGCCCAGGGAGTTTTCCGCCTTGTAGTCGCATGGGCGGATGCATGTCTTCGCCCTGCTGCCGAACTTGCCGTGGTACCAGCATAGGGGATGCTTCCGGTAGCTGGATTGTGATCTCTCCCTTGACCGAGCAGAATGACGAGTCTGTGCATGATTGTTCCTTGATCTGGAACGCGATCTGTGCGATTGCATGCTGAGTGCTCTTACTTGTTGGGTCAGTTCGGCTATTTGCTTAGCCATTTGGTCCATGGAGCTGCCAGGTGAAGTGTGGTGGGAAGTCGAAGCTACTTGCGGTGACGGTGGAACAACTTCATGGATCCTGTCCGCCAGGTCAGCAAGCGTCTCGAGCGAAGCGGTGGGTTGCGAAGCGAGGATGGTCTGGATGCTACTCGGCAGTCGGCTCGTCCAGATGCCAGACAGGAACTCTTCTGGTAAGCCGGGTCCAGCTAAGTTACGAAGGTGCCGTAGAAAATGAGATGGCTTTCTGTCGCCGATCTCCTCTCTATCCAGAAGTCTCTGCAGCTTCTTGGCCTTGGACTGAGACAAGGTACGTATGAGCTCAGTCTTCAGCTTCTCATACTTATCAGTAGCCGGTGGGTTCAAGACGAGCTCCTCCACGAGATCTGCGTACTGAGGTTCAAGGTTGCTGAGGATGTGGTAAAATTTGGTCTCATCGCTGGTGATCCTCGACAGGTTAAATTGAGCCTCCATAAGCGCAAACCATATTGCAGGCTTCTCCGGTGAAAACTGTGGCGATTTTACGCCGACTCGAAAAATATCGTGACGTGCGTCAGTGGAAACGGGATTTTTCGAACCGCCTTCTCGAACGTCGCCGGATTCTGCGTCATCATTGGACATTGTGCTAGGTGTGTTTTCCTCGGGGTCACCAGTTATAGGCGGGGTGAGTGCGTAGTGTTAGCAGGAATAGGTATTAAATGCAAACACTTACAGTTCAGTCCAGGGTTTATATTGAACAAGCACACACAAAGTCTATAGTAATTTAGAAGGAGAATGCACAAGCCAATAACACAGCAGAGTTTATACTATTTAGCACTTAGGTATAAAGCGTAAGCTAGTAATTAAGCAAGCTAGGTATACAGCGGAAAGATCGCGTAAACGTAAGCAGTAGCGGGCTAGCATAAAGCGGCACAGGCTTCGCGTCGGAGTTGAGATTTCGACTGGCGGCGCACGGGCCGCGGAGGGCGCGCGAGGTTGCGCGGGCGCGCGGGGCAGGGAACCTGCCTCCGGACCGGTATCGGCGGCCGCTCGACTTGACCAACAAATAACCTACGGATAAAATATTTTGTGCGTTCTCGATGTATCACGACAATTTATCCGTCGGGCACGATACGTTTGGTGTTATATGATTGTGTGCTGTATATGAACTTAGAATTAATGTTAGTAGGTATTGTTAGTGTATTTAATAATAACAACTATACTAAATTAAACTTGCATAAATATTAAATAGTGTGTAAGATGTATATATTGTAAATATTATACGTAATACAATGTAGGTATATACGGTACAGTGTAAATAGATAAGAATAAGTGAAATACACTATGTACCTAAACAATGAATGAAAATACAATTCAGTTCAACTGAAAATACAGTGAATGTATAAATGTAGGTAATAAAATAGGGAAGATACCTACACACTCTATAAGGTGTGACGTAGTCTGGAGGCTTCCGCAACTGCATAGAGTGCTGGCATTGGCTGGGAGCATATCCCATCGCCTTAAAATGTAATAAATAAAAGTAAAATAAATTTCTAATTAAGTAAGTACATAAGTACAATTTACAAATGGATTCCATGTAAGCCTATTGTTAACTTCTAAACCTTGTACGTATTAATTTAATAATTTATAAGAGTGGTTTTGGTAAAAAGTCTTTTTTTATTTTTACCTAAATTGCTGAATTTCCTAACCAGAATTTTGAGGTACAATTTGTGACAAATTATGCACTATGTGTCTTTTACACTTCTTCTATTCGGTATTCTTAGGTGAGTATTGAAATAATAATGGGGATTCCCCACGAGTCCCCTTGGCGCCGTTGTCTTTGTAACATTACACTGCCAAAGGGCAATTTTAATAAGTATCGTATCTAGTATCGGTTCTGAAATAATTATATCTCTGTCTTTATAAATTGCTGTAAACGTTACGTAGCGCAATTTATGATAGAGGACAGGATTTTATTGATGTAATGATACTGTTACTCTTTCGTTTATTTATACACGTCATCAAATTGTGTTTGAAGTAATTTTGTAAATTACCTACCAACATCGATTTTCTTTTGAATTTTTATATCTATTATAAACATATATCTATATCTATACTATATTCTGTTTCTTGTATATAATAGATTAAATAAATTTATCCCACTAAATAAAATGTATTTTTTCAAAACTAAAACTAACAGACATAACGTTTTTGATGAAATCCTGAAAAACAGGATGATTTAGAATTAATCGATTGTTTATTTAACTAAGAATCAATAAGGGTACAGACTTTATTGGATTAGCAAACGATTCGCTGAAAATAGTCGCAATTGGGGTTACGGAAATATGTTTTAATTTTGGAATCACCGGAAGTCACGATCTTTTGTTTTTGTTTCAGGATTCGCAATACTTCCGGTTCAGGTAGGTAATGGATCTAGTCATGAATATGGTCAATGCTTTTGGTATCTAATTATTTTTCTATAATATCCAACTAGAAAGTGAACTCCTATTCTACTGGGAAAGTCTAAAGGTTTTATGTGTGTTCATTTTCATGGTTGGTTTATTGTTTATTGTTCATTTATTTATAATATTTCTTAATAATACATACGGTGCTCTTAAACCTATTAAGGTTTGAATGGGCACTCATCACTCATGGTTGCCATCACAACGTAGTGAAATGTAGAAAAAAAACTTCATCGGTTCGAAGCTTGTGTAGACCAAAATAAACTATGTTACTACGGAGCTAAGCAATATAAAAAATAATAAATAGCCGATGACCCGAGCTGTTGACATAAAGTCACTCATTCAGGAACTGAGTAGGTCATATTTCTAAATTACCTATATTAATATGCTAGGCCAGTAAAACCTTAAAGAAAATACAGCACATCCTGAAATTTCCCGAAAGTAGATTATGCAACGAAGCGTAGAGATATCAAGTCGGGTTGTGAAAGCGCCGTGAGTGGCCATTACTGGACAGCATGAATATTCAGGACTCCCTCACATTTTATTCGTATCAGACTAACTGAGTGGAGTAAAGATGTTAGGGAACTAGTTGCCTGAAGATAACAACATTATATGTGTATATTTGCTTAAGAATTTTCGATTTTGTGAAATTAATATGATAGAGAAACAATTTACTTTCATTCATAATAATCATAATTAATAAATTTAATTTTACATCCTTCTTATAAACCTTAGGTAAACAAACATTTAAAAACTACTTGTGAGCAACGAAAAAACAACAGCTAAAAAAATTCACACGCATTTTAACATACACAACACGTGCACAAACTTGGGGTTGCCCACAATTTATTCTTTCGGAAGTATTTCCCGAAAGTAAAACCAAACATCTGTTGCGGACGCGTCCTCGGAAAGACCCAGAAATTTATTCCGTTCGGAAAAGAGTAAATTACAACAAATATTGTCAACACCAACTGCGCAAAGTTTCCGAACGAAACAAAACAAATTCCGAGTTTTGGAAGAAAAATTATGTGCTCCGAGACTCCATTTATCATTGTACTTTTGATGGGCTTGGTTTACGAACTTTGGAAATAAATAAAATCTGTCGCCGAGGAAAAATTAGACTTTATGAAGCAATGAAAGTATACATAAGTATTTAAAAACATTTACAATGAAAAAATAGCTCTATAACATTTAGTAAATCGTTAAGAATAAAAGAAAATATTAGTGAGTGCTTTCAAAAAGTTGAACATTTCCTTTTTCAGCTTCAAGAAACTTTCACAAGCTTACCAGTAGTTACCTTTCAAAGATTGAAATCAAACATCGGAACAACAAAGTGTAAACTAAAAACTCCGAGTAATTTTCAATAACGTCATAACCGTAACCTTTTTCCGGCGCCGTAACGGAACTCCGTCCACTCTTGTAAACAATCTAGAAACTTCTCCAACTTCCACAATGTTTCTTCTCAGCTTCATACTTTAAATGTAAAGGGTAATATGAAATTTTAACGCTTTTAAAACCCAGCTGTTGGCTAAGCGAAGGAAGTTCCTACAAGTTGTACAACTATTGCGATAACTTGAAAGACAATACAGAATTTAATTAAAGTTTTGTCTAGAGAATAGTAAGGATAGTTTATTGAGAAATGTAGCTTCATCTAACTAAACGGTTTCATTGTTTTTGTAGCAACTTCTTTGAGCTGCGAGGTCTTAATTTAACATATTGGGAATAGTTTTGCCGTAGTTTTTCATGGATTCGTCGTTGATTATCGTCATCTTTTAAAAAAACTTCGTTTACGAGTACTATATATTTCTTGTGTTGGCTATATACAGTCATATTATTTTTTCAGTATCTATCTAATCATAATGTTGGTATATTAGTGTATTTTTTGTTTCATGAAAAGGGTTATATGTCTACTTTCACCCATATTCTTATTCCCCAATAAATATTTCAGTCACATTTTCAGTGCACGCAAACTATCCGTGCAAACTTGTTATCACAAAACTGAACTAGCACTCACACATCCTCCTGCTGTGACCCACATTACTTGGACTCCGACGAAATTGTTTGCCAAAAGTATTAAGCGACCGACTAACTCAATTTTATGGTCGAAACGAATTCTCTGCCAAGAAAAATAGGGGAGCCGTGCCGCGCGACGATTCAATGAGATTGCCATTTTTTCGCTCGGAAGTGGAAAGTATAAAGAGTTATTGGAAACGGAAATTTGAGTACGTACAATATTGGCTTGTTTTTTTATTAGTGTATATATTTGCCACGTTGCATAAATGATATTTTATATTTCGACTGTAAATTCGAGGCAAACGTAGGTGTATCGTACGATACGATGCAATCCAGCCTGTGATACAAAGCCTTCACTATATTGTAGTAAGTATAGCACATATAGTACATATGACATAGACTTGTGTAAGTCCAGCAGTAGATGTAATAAAATTTATAAATATTTTTACTTTACATTCTAATGACTATTGATATATTTTTTGTCTGATTTAGGTACTAACCCATTAATTTAGAAAAACAATATTCATTCCTACGTCACCCTTAAATAAACACTTGAAGAAATTCTTCAAAGGAAACCAAAAAAAGGAATACGCTCAACGCAAACACTCGATATGGGGTCGTATCTACATCAAAAGGGTTTTCTATTTCCTCGAGCAACATACGAGGACGCTTAAGTGAAATAAAACAAAAACTTGCCCGTATTCCATTTCAAGCACATTGAGCTAAATGATAAAGGAAACTGGACATTCTGAATGAATGAGTATGTCTATAAGTAGATACCTACGAATAAAACATTGGCTGACATATTTTTATCTATGTCTCTATTTATCGTCATCATAAGTAGGTATTTGAAGTTCAAGGGATTTCAGTATAATTTTGTGTTTAACAATAAGAACTACTTATCAAAGATAGAATAGAATATACTCACTTTTACTTACTTACTTACTTACTTACTTATTCCCAATCTCCGCTGGGGAGCAAAGGGCCGAAGTGAAGCGCCGCCATTCTTTACGATCTTGGGCCAGCTCAGAGACATCACTCACTTTTATTTACATAAAATACATTGACTTTAAATTCTTGTTTTCTATACCTATACATTATATCTGTGAAAATAAAAATAAATAAAGATAATATATATTATGCCACAAAAACAAATGGCGATAAAAAACGAGAATCGGCAGTCAACGGGAATCAACAAAAGCATTATTTAGCTAAAATTAAAACATTGGGTGTCAACATAACTTTTATAGCTCTGTCTCATACATGACGCTCTCTGCGAATACTAAGCAATGAAATATTGGAATTGTTTAGTTAGTACCTACTCGGGTTGTATTTTATAACTTATAGGAAAAATTGCAAACCATTTTTAGCTACTTTTTCAATATGATGTGTCAAATTTTCATCAAAGACTAATAAGAAATTTTGAATTATTCGCTTTTTTCTTGTCGTCATAATTTTATTTCTCACGTGCATTTATAACTTCTGTTAGTAACTGTTACACATTATTTTATTTTAACTCTCCTATTTGAAGCAGCTTACTCTGTCAAACATCTAAATAACGCTAACCTTTGGGACGAACGCAAATGAACCGATCCGAACTATTCCCCACCGTGACTCACAAGACTCAGGACTCAGGACGAACAAAACATAAATGTCAAGTAAACATTACGTCTCGAGTCACACTCCATTGGCTGCCTAAAGTCCTCCTTTGAGCTTCGTATATGCTTTGCTTAAAACATTAATGACGTGCGAAATTGCACCGTACGGTTGAGAGCTGATGTTTTATTAAAATTGAATCTGGAACTTCGCTTGACGAGCGTTTCGGAGTTTCTTGCTAGAATTGGGAATTATGTGTATTTTTGAACACGCGCCATTGGGAGGACGGATGGAGTGCTCGCTTCACGGGGTTCGGGGAATTTGTTCTTCAGATTAGAATTGTGGAAATACTGAGCTATAACTACTTACAACATGTCCTACACATAGTGAACAGTAATTTTTAGGGTACTGTATTAGATTTTTTATAATAAGCTTCCAACAGAAGTTACTCAAATGTCAGAGAATAAGTGTTACATCAAAGAGAAACTCTGTAAAAAAGCTTATTATAAAATTGATCATTACTTAGAGTACGTTAATGCCTGGCTATGATAAGTAATTAGCTCTGCTCATAATTATACATATTATTATTATATTATTAAGCTTATAAGTATTGTATACCAACTAGTGTTAAGTCTTTTTTTGTAAATATGGCTCACGAGTTTGTTGTCACCGTTCTTCTCCTAAGTCAGAAAGAGAGAGTAGTTTGTAAAAATTGACGTTCATCTGAAAATGTTATATTTATACGATGAATAAAAACATTTGACTTTGTAAATAACCAGTCACAACAAAATGTCTACTCCAAAAGTTTAATAAAAAAGTATCGACAGATTATTGCACTAAAAACTGCCACATCATCCAATTTTATGTGGTTTGGTTACTCGGTAACCCTATCGATGTTATTAATGAAAAGTCAATACGATGACTTGCAAAAATACTGTCTATGAAGATTTTATATTGCTTTTTGCTCGACGTCCATAAAATTCCTGGAAAAGCTGTTCAAAAGATTAGTAGGTAGATATTTATTAACATTTTTGTTCGTAGTATTTTATAAAATTAAACACAATATTATTAAAATCACCTTTGCCATTAGCAAAAGGAAATACGTTTTTCAGTACAATCTGTAAACACTGCTGAAAACAATTTTAAAACGGATGATTCTCAACTAACCCTCACTAATTAATTTATTTAATTTATTCACCATTACCTCCTGCTGCTTTTATCGAATGAAATGAGCTTTCATGCAAAGAGGCGTAAGAAATACTGATAATTATAAGTACCTACTTGAAATTATGTAATTACTGAAAGTAAAGTAGATAAAATAGATGAAATGTGACAACACTAACAACCGCCACTTCGTTTTATAAAGACAGAGAATGCTACGATAGTAATAACAAAACAAAGATACACCAATATAATATAGGTATAAAAGTATACAATATTAAAATATCTTTATATTTTTGATGATTGCCAACCTTCGCTAGGAGACGGCACTAGAAGAAGAAGAAGATATTTTTTATTTTGTAAATATTAAAGTCAACTTCAACAATTTCAACATGAAAAGTTCTTAATGTATTCCGAATGTTCCAGAGGCATTATGGAAGCGCCCGTAGTTCGGCGGACGTGTCACGTGCGGTCCATTGCGTCCGATCCGGCACCGACACGGCAAATGTACTGGAAGACGACTCAATCGCTTTGTGTGATGTCGCCTTTATTTTTACGTGATTCATGGAATTTTGCGGCTTTATTTTCGCGCGGAGATTTGAGCAGGTTGCGTCCTCGGGTGAGTGGAGATGGCGGTAAGCGAAAAATATTTAAGTAAGTTATTACTTTGATTTTGTTGATTTTACCGACGACCGAATGGCGTAGTGGTTAGTGACCCTGACTACTGAGCCGATGGTCCCGGGTTCGATTCCCGGCTGGGGCAGATATTTGTTTAAACACAGATATTTGTTCTCAGGTCTTGGATGTGCCCATAAAATGGCAATAGGCCCGCCCCCTATTACCTACATTGGGACTAACATAACACTCTGGCGAAAAGTGGGTGCAGCAATGCACCTCTGCCTACCCCGCAAGGGAGTACATTAGTACAAGGCGTGAGTGCGTGTGTGTGTGTGTTTTTTTTTTTATTTTAAATTTGGTTAGTTCAAAGTCTATTATTATAAGGTTTTTAGATTCTGTTCTTGGTATTGCAATCCTGATTCATATATTTAGGTATAATTTATAGAAACACACATGCTAGCACGACTATTTTACGCTTGGTGCGAGTCAATGATATTTGCATACAAACTAGATGGAGTGTCAGTGCAAAAAAAATATCTCGAACTCTTGACAAATAACACCCCACTTCTACCACTGAAGTCTTATTTTGAGCTAGTTTAGTTTGAAGATTTTTTTGTAACTTTATTATTTGGTAGGTACATTGTTTGTCATTCGGTTGAACTTAAAACGGTGACAGTAGACAAAATGCGGAAAGTTCTTTGGTTTTTATATGTAACACACGATCTTATTCGTACATTGTAAATCAAAGGTGCGAGTATATTGTTTTGAAATCGGGCAAGCATGGTTTTCCCCGAAGCTACGTAGTACACACACCGTCACTGCGGGCTACAAAGCTACCCCATTCGCACTTGGGCTCACTAATTGTCGGCAATTATGGCTAGCTTGTTAATTTGCAGGTTGCACGTTGGACACAGCGAGGAATAGAGGGAAGCTGAATATTGTATCACTTGTAGTTCTGGTACAAAGACCTCTACTAACGTTAGCTCGAAATAGATGAAATCTAATTGGGGTCATGTTTCATAAAAAATGGAAAGTGTTTTAAGAGTTAAGACTGACGGGAGGTATTTGGACCCAGTCCATCGATAGCGTTCTTTTAGTCTGTTTGTCACTCGTCAGTGACCACGGTTATTTAAAATTTAAGGACGGTACAACTTCCAGTGTAATTTTTACATTGCAGATATCTTCTTGCAGACATCTACTCTTCAAGTCGTTCCTCCACCCGAAGGTTGCCTGGCACAGATTGCTTCTACATCTACTGTGTAAAATTGTTGTTGTAAATTACTGTGTAAATTAAAATCTAAAATTCGGTTACGGAATATCTCCCCTTTTACTATGCTCTGTAGGTTGTTAGTAAGATACTTATGTACATATAGATATACCTATCTAGTCAACTGGTGAAGTGATTACATTACTCTGATGGTCTCCACACAACCCACTAACAAGACCTTAATGGTAATAGCTTGTAACGATTACCACCAAATGGAGAATGAAATCAGTAATATTTTTAACGGTTGATTGAATAAGGAGTTGATATGTGAGTTCTAGAGTAAGCATTGTGAGGTTACTTCAAAAAGTCGGAGACATACATTTCAAAGCATTTATTTTGTAAATACCGTGATCGTGAGTGTACTTAATATATTAATGTATGCTCTAAAAGATTTGCAATAAAGTTATAATTATACGTAACTAGTTACACTAAGTTATTATAAGTAACCGGTCAAAGCTGGCAATTTTGCTTTTCCGTATATTGCACGTCTGTTGCGTATTTTCAGCTTCGATACACGGTGCTACAAAAAATGCGGACCTCGATTTAGGTAAGTTTAAAAAGTTTCATGATGCCACCTCCCTTTAGTCGAGAGGTGCTCAACTAGACACCGTCATCGTCACTGTTACATCATAATGTCACAGAGCGCCGAGTCATCAAATACGGATATTAATTCATCCCCAACACCCGACTGGAGAGAAAACCAAATAAATCACTCCGCTAACTAAGTGTCACCCTCACGCTCAGGGATTAGAGGCGAAAATCGCGTGGCGACTCCAGTTATGTGGCAATAAGAGCCGATCAAATTGAGATACGCAGTGACATGTGCGGGTTATTGCCTCCCAAGTGTTTGGGAAGTGGACGAATATTGCTTATTTTGCCAGAAAATATACAAGAGTTTCATAACCAGGGGTACAGTGGGCTGTCCCGTGTATGCTGCTATTGCAAGTGAAGTCTAACTCTTAAGACGCAGGCAATTGAGGCGATAGAAAATTCACAACGTGGGGCCAACTGTACGGCACCCCTATTGGTATAAAAGCTTTTGCATGTATTTTTGACAGTAAGTAGATAAACAAATAGGAGTATGTAGGTCATAATAATACTTATGTCGTCTATGAGCTGGCTTTAACTTGAAGCATATACAATACATGAATAATAGAAAATTTCATATGATAATATATCATGTCACAAAAACGCACATGCACAACTAATCATGTAATCATTCATGAATAAATAACATTCAGGGATGTCGAATGATTTGTCTAATGTCCTGTTATTTTTCAGTCTGCCTTATAAAAACGGTTCTGCTCCAAATAATAATTGTAGATTTTTTTCTACAATTACCATTCAGATAGTCGATAGCAAATTCTTGAAAAGAACTAACAACATCGAATTTTTTTAAAACTCTTAAAGTCGTTTCAAAGTGTTCGCGGCGTTTACAAGATAAAAGCTTAAAGCTCTCATAATTTAGTCATGTTTTACCATATTATATTATGTGTAATTTAATACGTGACTGAAGACTTAACAGCTATAAATTGATACGCAATTACACGCCATTGGCTTATAATCGCTGCGAGGACTCCTACGCAGCCTTCGTGGAGAGGACTACTCTTGAACTAAGTACTTATACAATGAAATATTCTTTTTTTACACCAAAAACATGTAGGTAATTACAAAAAAGCTATTATTATATTATTGCTAATATCTCTATTAGACAACCTTTAGATGGAATAGATTGTAAAAAATTGTTAGGAGGTAGCCATGTGGTATATCGATCGATAAGTTAAGATACGGGAGGCTTTGATTATGTAAATGGTCGAAGACGGGAGGTTACGACAACTCAAAACTATGAAACATTTAGGAAGTCTATCGAAATTCCATTTTTTTACAGATAAAGCTATAACAGCCATTATGCTGGAGTAACTAATAGACATTGGTAGGAAAATATATTAAAATATTAGTAAATCTTTATTCATATTAGTAAATCTTTATTCATAGTAAAAAACAATATGAAGGTATTTTAATATTTGTAAATATTTTTTTACAGTGCTTACATTTCGTGATTTTAGAGTCGTTTCCAGTGATTGATAAAGTTTTCACTAGTCCAGCTTTATATTTTCAATGTGTTAAAATTGCACCGCATTTTGAGAGTAAACCTTCAGTATTTAATACTTGCAAGTTACATGCCTTTCTTCTATTTAGTATGATGGACAAGCGTTTAGTTTAGTGGCTGCTTTAGTATTTACTGCTAGTAAAAAATAACTTACCTTGCATGTATATTAAATACATGGGCATTGGGCACGGATATTCAAGCAGGGTCGCTGATCTTTCTACAGTGAGATTATAAAATTAAAATACAAAACTACATAGGTATTTTATTTCTACAAAAGTCTTTAGTTTTCAACCAACATGACTATATTTAATTTCCGTCATCATACTTCATACATAATTATTTTATCATTGTTTACGAAATTTTGTAAGTTAACAAAATGTTGTGTGTCGGCTACAATTTGGCCACCATTTTCTTCTTGAAAAAGCAAAAAATTCATCTTCAAGCTAGGTCTATATTACTCTAGATCTAGATGCTGATATAACTGTATAAAGTAGTGAACATTCACACTGGAGAGATCCACCGCACGTCCCGTGCAGCTTATGTAAAGCTTGAGTGACGTGGCTCGCATTCCGAATATTATCGACGCTACCTGAGTCTACCAGAGCCGCGAGCACAGGATTCGATACTATTTTCGAATCTACACAAACATATGAGTCGCGAGCACCACTTTCGATCCTCCGTTAACGTTGCGTATCGTCATCTGTCACTGTCAAAATGTAAGGCAAAGTTAGTTCCAAAAGTGACATTTGTTTTTTCCATATGTTAGGTGGAATTTCACCAAACGCTAAACGTACCTATTTAGTAGCCTGTCATACATCTGTCAGTACAAAATGTATTTAAAATTTGACTTAAATACGTTTAGCGTTTGGTAAAAGTGACCCTTCGTGTAGATTCGAAAATAGTATCGAATCCTATGCTCGCTGCAATGGAAAAAGAAAGGAATCGTCAACTGTCACTATTTTCGAATCTACACAAACATATGGAAAAAACAAATGCCACTTTTGGAACTAACAAATTTGCCTTACATTTTGACAGTGACATCATTTCACGATACGCATCGTAAAGTGTAAACGGAGGTTTCGAATCCTGTGCTCGCGGCTCAGTAGTATACCAACTCTAGCTGTACCTAGCTGTCATGTCCACAAACACTCTACTATAGTGCACTGCTGGACCTTTGTGTAAGGTACTATCGGTATACTTTTAGCGATACCTTATACATATAGGTAAATATATTTAGACGTAGACAACCAGCGTACTGTGGGTGGGGAAAACTTATCTGAGTGGATAATCCTTTGACCACATTGACAAACCCTAAACCAGCTCTATCCTATTTATTCCATTATTTACTTTTTTATTCTAGTAATCCATTGTTTTACCTACTAAAATACATAATACATTGACCTATACAACACTACCGTGCGGATTAAAAAAGGGACCCATCCCACTGTAACCTTATTTTTTTAACTTATATTTTTTTTTGTTTTAGATTATTATTTTTTGGACTAGGCAGGTACTCTTGTCCAAAATTTATAATGCACATGCAGATCTTCACACCCGTATCATTGAATCGTAAGAGCCTTAACAAAACACTTGCATTTTGCACCTTGTTCGAAAGAAATAGGAGTCAATATCATGTGTCACATAATCTAAAACAACCGATTTGTCAAAGATTTCTATGCGCATTATCAATTTTGGAGCACTTTACACCATTGGCTTCGTTTACATGATTATAACATTTATATCTTTCTATTCCTCGCAATGGAATCATAATACTCAAGTAACCGCTCCCCATTACTTCGTATTAATTGTAATTAATTAAGCTTCCTGAAGAGGCTCTCAAGATTCTCTTCCGTCCGATTTCTTAAATAACGCGCGATTTAACGGAACCATTAGCGTACCCGCGGAGAGTATTATATTTCAAATTAATTCTTCGAGCGGATACGTTACGAGCCACGGACATTGACGCAGGATTTACGAAGATCGTTACTTTACTTTATGAGTAAGTAGAATAGATGTAAGGAGAAGTTTTTGTCTATTATTAATAGTATTTTATTTCCTATTTTATGTACTTAAGTGCGTAGAACTTAGTACTTCATTCTTATTTCGTAACCAACAAATATCGGTAAATTAGAACTAACGTTGGGATTTGCGTAAGTACAGCAATAATTATGTCTGACTCCTTAATTAATTTATACTCAACAGATCTCTAGGGGAAATTACGTTGCAGTCAAATTCACGGCTGGTATTATGAATTCTACAGACACAGCTTAGGGAAAGTTGGTGATGCAACATTTTGTTTCAAAAGTTTCAGCGTTACAGGAATATAGTCCCGGCGAAGCGAAAATGTTGCCAGTGTATAGTTTTAGAATGTTACCACTTTCACGACAGTTATGTGATATGATTTCAATATTTTTTTTGATCTATAAGGTAAGTCGAATCAGATTTTTCCGAAAATGCTGAAAAAAAATACTATCAACGTTTGTAATGTTAATTTCATTTTCTATTACAATTGCCTCATAAATCGAAATAAAATAGAACTAAAAAAGTTTTAATTTTATGCAGAATCTACCGGACAACCTTCACAAGAAACCAAATTTTGCACTAAAATATAGCACCTTCTAACTCAGTGTGGCAATATTTCCACAGTGTTTCTGCCTCCACGACGGATGTAGAAATATTAATTAAAAGCGAGCCTCCAAGAGGGATTCGAGGCCGCTTTGCATATTTCTAAATTGTGCGCCGCGACCACTGTTTGCGTTTTAGGTTAGAACAATTTTAGAGTAGCGTATTCATACGCACGTTTAAACCGTATTATAGGCCGCATGTTAAAAACAAGCATTTTCGTACACACTAAAATCGTAGAAGGGTTGACGTGCTTCTAAGCTCGTATACGATACCACCGATTCGAGCGAACACAACGAAATATGCCCAATTACGCACATACAGTAGTGAAAAGTGTATTTATCGTTGCTATATGTATATGCAATGAGGTTATCCGTCAGAGGACTATGTTTACCGACATAGCTGTCAAAATATGCAAGCTGAAGTGGCAGTGGGCTGGTCATATCTGCCGAAGAACCGATAACCGTTGGAGTAGACGAGTTTTCGAGTGGAGACCACGAACAGGCAAACGCAGCGTGGAACGCCCTCCTGTCCGCTGGACTGACGGCCTTAGGCAGGTGGCGGGTAGTGGTTGGATGAGGAAGGCCGAGGACCGAGTGTTGTGGCGCTCCTTGGGAGAGGCCTATGTCCAGCAGTGGATGATTGTTGGCTGATGATGATATGTATACTGAAACAACCATAAAATATATGTGCTGAACGCTACGCTAATCTGAAACCACCCTTAGGTTATATCTTGTCCATCATACAGATAAGTTGGTACTGCGTGCTGAGTGTAAGTTTTCATAATTTATGTTTTTCACAAATTTCAGTCTTATTAACTCTCGAGTAGGATATAATTATATAGTTTCATGAACACGATGTTTTTACTTTGATACTCCCTTAATCATAAATGTAACATAATTTCAGCTTATTTGTTTATAATTACTGGGAATTACGAAGTTAAATTAAGAACTTTATGTCTCACCGTCTTATATTGCTCATAAAATGAGTATTAGCCATCGAATCACAAGTTAATTGCCCATTAAGATTATTTAATTAACATAGTTCATTAAAGATGAAAATTATAAAGTCTTTAGTGACATTAATTTAATTCAGTATTTCCTAATGAAGGGGCCAGCAACAGTTTCCCATATAAATGTAACACGAAAATCTGTTTGAATGAAGTACACGATGTTGCATAGGTAAGTAAGTGATAGAGTAATCCTACTTTACTGTCAAGTTTCCAGCCTTCTTAAAATAATTTACGAAAGAAATAAACTGAACTCGGCCACAAAAAATCCAAAAGTATTATGGGACACTATTAAGTCAATCTGTAATATCCAGAAACAAAAATCTAACGACATACGTGATCTTACAACTATTTCTTCTTCCCCTGTTGAATCGGCCAACCTTATTAACAAACACTTCTCAAATATAGGTAAACAATTAGCAGAAACATTGGCAAAGTCTCAACCCCCACCACTAACTCCTTCTTCATTCATGGCACCTTCCCCCGTGACTTCTTTTGCTCTCCTTGATACCGATGCTTTAGAAATAAATGATATTATAACAAACCTTCCTAACAGCTCTGCCCCTGGTTGGGACCATATAACAACAAAATTTATAAAATTATCTAAGTACATACTAATACCTGTAATTTGCTACATTTTTAATCTTTGTTTCGAAAAGGGTATATTCCCTACCGTATTTAAGATGGCTATCGTAACTCAAGTGCATAAAGGTGGAAGCAGGGACAGCGTTGATAATTACCGGCCAATATCGGTTCTGCCTGTTCTGTCTAAAATAATGGAAAAACTTATCAACAACCGTCTTAAAAAATTCCTGGCTGACAACCACTTAATATCAAAAAACCAATATGGTTTTAGAACTGGTGTGTCTACAGAAGATGCGGTTTTAAACATGACACAGGAAATAACCCAGCGTTTGGATAGTCGCGAAAAATGTGCCGGGGTCTTCTTAGACCTGGCGAAAGCATTCGATACTGTCTCTGTTTCCATTCTCTTAGACAAATTATATACCTATGGAATTAGGGGATTACCCCATTCACTGATCAAAGACTACCTCACTAATAGACAGCAGCAGATGAAGCTTGGGGAAAGCGTAAGTACATCAAGTAATATAAGTTTTGGAGTGCCACAAGGTAGTGTTCTCGGTCCAACACTCTTTCTTATTTACGTGAATGATCTTTGCAACCATGTCCTCCCAAACTGTAAAATCTTCTCATATGCAGATGACACTGCTCTCATCTTTCATTCCAAAACTTGGGCAACCTTAAAAACTGTGGCAGAAGAAGGTATTAAGCATATTTCTGACTGGCTTAGAACAAATCTCCTAACTTTAAACGTTAATAAGACCAAATGCCTTCCATTCTCAATAAATCAAAGATCCCTTCCTAAGAAATTTGTTTTGAAAGTCCATGCCTGCAATAACCCTCGTTCTCTAAGCTGCACTTGCCAAGAAATAGACCAAGTCAATAAAATTAAATATCTTGGGGTAATTATTGACCAGCACCTTGCCTGGAACCATCACATACATCTAACTGTAGACCGATTAAGAAAACTTATTTGGGTTTTTATAAAGCTTAGACACGTGGCTCACAAAGATTTGCTTATTTCTACATATAAAGCTCTGGCACACTCTGTACTAAGCTATTGTATTCCAGCCTGGGGCGGTGCTGCAAAAACTCATTTGATAACATTAGAGAGAGCCCAAAGATGTATACTGAAGGTTATGTTTTTTAAGCCCATTAGACTTTTCTACTTTTGAACTGCACACGTCTCTTGATATCCTAACAACCCGACAGACGTATATATTAAGAGCTTTGCTGAAAAAACACTCTACTTTACTATTTAACCCCAGTCATATGCTAAAACGAAGGAACGACATTGTTTGCCAAGTAGCTAAATGTAATACCGAATTCGCAAAAAAACAATTTCCTACATTATCATCTTTCCTTTATAATAAGGTTAACCGAATAAGCCCGATTTATCCTTTAACTATGCCTGAGGTTAAGCGTAAACTTACATCAATCCTCTTAAAGATGAATTATGATGATACTGAGTCTATA
Source organism: Plutella xylostella (assembly GCF_932276165.1). NCBI lineage: Eukaryota > Metazoa > Arthropoda > Insecta > Lepidoptera > Plutellidae > Plutella > Plutella xylostella. The sequence continues at coordinate 11,549,320 of NC_064002.1, forward strand.
CTTGTCAATTAAATACTTTAGTAAATGATTACTGCTTACATTTTCCAATTTCTTTATTAAGTAACTTACACACACACACCACACACACACACACACACACACACACACACACACACACACACAAACACACACACACACGAATTCACATTCTAAATTTAAACTTTTGTAATGTTTAAATTAATTACCTATTTATAATAAAATAAAATACATGTTAACTCTATTTTAAAAATATAGTTGTGACCCTACTAATTTTCTAACTTACTTATTAAGAACATAATAATACCTACCTGTAAATGTGTCATTATTTGCTTGCAGCCTTTGTTTGTTTAAGTATACCTACTAACTTTGTAATACTGTACTGTACTTTACACCATTTAATTAGAAATAAGTACCTATGTAAAAATGTTCAATTATAAAATGGTTGTCATGTAGGGATGGGCGGGGTACCCAGTAACACAGGTTTGTCACCTAGTACAGGGGCCCTTGCAACTTGTACGATTGATATAATTGAACAATAAACGATTTTGAATTTTGAATTTTTTGAATTTGAATTCTTTTTGTATATGGGCTTACGGGATAGGCTGATAAGCATTACTGCATTCATATAGAAAACATATTGTTAGAATAAATACGTTTTAATTATTTCAATTAAGTATAAGTAGACACCTGCACACAAAACACTGTCGGCATAAAAGCTTTCAGTGCTTAAAAGCTCACTAACACACAAAATTGACGCCCTGGTTACTGGAAAACCTCTAAAGTTGTGCCCAAAATCCCGCAGTTGTATAAAGTTAGGTAAAATTGAATTAAACAAACACCATTTTCGTGTAGGACAAGTTTTAATTGGTGAAACTTACTGCGGTCTCTGTTCGTTTTGAAAGAACGTGATCCGAATGTGCGCTCTTGGGGAAAAAGCGAGCGCTTTCGTTATGTTTTTGTTAAGGTACAGTTGGGTGTAAGCCATTCGGTCGCCCCAAGTGTCGCTGGAGAGATGAGGTGGAGGAGGATCTGCGCGAGCTCAAAGCGGACGACTGGTGAGAACTTGCGCAGAACAGAGAGAAGTGGCGTCTTTTGGCAGCGGAGGCCAAGATCCACTTTGGGTCAACGAGCCATTAAGGTTACCGCACCACCATCGACACATTAGCAAGCCTCCTCGAGTGATATATAACCTTAATATACTTAGATATAATTTTCTTTCTCTGGCACGCTAAAAAAGAAAAAAAGTGACTTTATTAAAGTACCCTGTACTTTTAGTAGTAAAATTACGACCCAGTTTCATTAAAGACAAAAAACTTACCCACCTTTTGCTACAGATAGCACTTCGCCTTAACAGAATGAGAATGAACATGAGCGATAGTTTCTTTTTATCCGCAAGATGTTATAATTGCGGCTTCGCTCATTAGCATTTAAAGTGAACCAATAAAAGTCCTTAATGAAACTGTCCCTGGGAGAAGTTTTATTACTTTTGTCGTTTATTCCTGTATCTGTTGTGACTTCTGCGCTCCTGGTACTTCGTTAACGATTGGAAGGATCTTTATGGAGTGCGCGGCGTTTGTGCGTGATTCTCAATTACATTTTTTCTACAACTTTTGGAAATGGAAAACGCTACAAAATTTCTATGAAGTAGTGAGAAAATGCGAACTTGTAAAATAAATCGGCACAAACATTATTTACCTCTGCAAAGTGTTGTAAAACAATCGTACATATATATACTTCTACACAAATGATGATCAGGCTGTGATGATGGTTACTTATCGCGTCGATAAAACATGTATACAAATCTTGGCTCTCACTAGAATAACGTGAACGACATATAATTCACTCGAGTATATCTAATACAAGGCAGAGCAAAATAAAGGTCACTTTAGCTTCACTTTATTTACACAGCAAAATGTATTTTAATAACCCGCATTAATCACGCTCCTCTCTAGTGCTACCACAATTATTATGTAAACTTTATGTAAATTAGTGGAGAAGACCAACAAATCAAAACAGAGTTTCGCGTCATTTCGCTAAGTCCATGCATAAACCTGGTGCAGTGGCGAGCGGAAAAAATGATACAATTTTATTTATTTTAGAGTACTGTCAATTGTAGGTTTTTTTTTAATTTCTGGTGAGTATATTATTATGATTTATGATAGTATGAAAGAAGCATCTCACTGGCATAAAAAAAATGATTTTATATTTTAAATATCTAATTAAAATGAATGTGTTTACAGATATAGTTTTATTAAAAAAATATTGTAAAGAAATGAAATATACATTATTTGAATTAAATTTGACTTTAAAAAATCTAAAGACTAAGCACGGGATGCAAGACGCGCACGTCAAAACGTGATAAAAGTTTTCACATCGCGCGACTTTGAAACTAGATAGGTAACAATAAATACCTACCTAAATATAAAAGTTTAAAGAAGAAAAGCAAAATTTATAAATAATTAATTTCCTGACATAAAGAAATAACAAAGCGCCGCAAAGATCTGGTCTGCAGTCTTCCCCACCCTTATTTCGAATTTACTAAAAGATTTCTTCCTTATATAGGTCCATATGTTTACAACAAAATCAACTCACTGGTTCCTATATATGGAAAATCAATCTTTGATTGTAAAAAAATGGTTCGAACATTTCTAATGAACAAAACATATGATGAAACCGAAGACTTCATAAACTCATAAACCACAACCTAACATACCCACAGACACACACACACACACTCACACTCACACACACACACACAAACACACACACACACACTCACACTCACACACACACACACACACACACACACACACACACACACACACACACACAAACCCTTCCTACTACTATCTTCCTACTCATATACCTATATGTTATAATTTTATTTTTTTAAATACTTACTGTGTAATTTCTCAATATTACTGCATTTTAAAATATCAGTTCGATTTTGCTATCTATAACTTAACTATATACAAATGTCTAACTATTTACATGTGACCTCACCATTTCTCCCTGACAGGGGACTGGGGCTGTTAACTCCTTAATACAGGCTAACAACCTACCTAGGATAACAGCAAGCAACTAACTTTATAAAACCTCACCATGTAACCTAGTTTTAAAACACAAAAATCGTTAATATCTGTTAAGTTAGTTTAAGTTTACTGTAACCTTTTTTGTGAAATAAATACATTATTATTATTATTATTATAATGAAGTCTGAAACTTTAAAAATATCCCTATTATCCTTCCCGCCACTGTAGGCCGCAGTGCATAAACCGCCCGCCTCTGTGTTGACAAGAACTTAAGCCCTCGGTTATCTGGCAATATATTTCTTTGGTCCAACTTTAATATTTGGCATCATCCGTACTTAGTCCTCGGTGAATGGAAGTCTGCAAACTTCGGCGGCCATATTAATGGCTGCGTACCTAAAGGATTTCCGAACCGGGCGGAGTTTTCTGTCTCTAATGAATGTTGCTGACTGACTGTGGCTGTACCTTTGTAAGGTTTCGCTGTTGGCTCCTAGATATTTTCCCGTCATCATACCAATGTGGAATACCTTACTCTTATTGTTATACCTAAAATGTTTAAAAAAGGTTAAGTATCGTAAGCTAAAAAAGGGTAGTTGTAGATTCAAGGGGCATTTAAAACTACTTTCTCTCTCTCTGTCTCTAAATACATTTAGTAACTTTGTTTCTTTTGTTGTTTAGACTAGGTCCCCCCCTTTTGGCTAACTATACCTACCACTTTTGAAGCTCCCCGTAGGTATACCAAAATAAGAATTTAATATTCGAACACTCCATAATATTTATTTAATATTTTAGCATTTTGCTAAAAACAACAACAGCAAACCAATTCACGGATAAAATGACTCACTAACAATGAATGAAAGCTTGGAAAATATTTATATCGTCGACATAAATCATCGGATCGATCTAAATTCATAGCGCACAACCTACGTGACGTTGTTTTAAATCGAACAGGCATTGATCACAGAGCGATAGGTAGTAACGGTGGACGAATGCGGACAATGGTTGTGACTGGGAAGCCTTATTCTGAGAATTATTTGGCTTTACTGAGATAAGAATGGTGTTTCAAGTGTCACATGTTTAAGGCGCACCCTAGACGATCAATTAGATTGCGCAATATTGAAGATTGTACAATAAAATTGATCGTCTAGGGTTAATATTGAAGATTGCACAAACGTCATTTGAATACAAAACGCAATTCAATCTTATTGCACAACACATAATATATTGCACAATATTATTGTAGGTCTAGGGTGCGCCTAATACTAATATCAGATTGTACCTAATTAGTAACTTTTTCCACAATACAGTGTAGTCGGTTACACTCGTACGAACACTGCGGAAAAAGCCAATCATACAAATGATTGTTCGAGTTCTTAAAGTATGTGATACCTATCAAATTAACGGGAGTTTGTATAGCGCGGAAGAATCGTAACGCTGCAGTATTTTATCTGCATCAATCGCTATTTTATCTTCGTCAATAACAGACCCGTGCCGCGGAGCCAGGAACCTCTACAAACCACATCACCAAAGCCGTTGACAGAATAGCCCAGCGGCCCACAATACGCCCCGAATAAGTCACGAAGTCGAAGACAAATCTCGACCGGTGTCCAGCGGCGAACAGCATGCCGCCATCGCTTATCCGCCATCGCATCGCATCACATCGCGCGATACGTCTCGCCACATGTAGGAGTAAGTTGAACTACTTTGTCATATTGCACCAAGAGTTGGGTACAACTGGTTTCTTAGCGGCTAAAGGGGTGGGATATAGATTAATGGGTACGTCATAATTGATGCATTTATTTAAATGCATAGGATCATAATATATATAATAATTATTATGCTCACCGCTATAATCCCAGAAGGGGTAGTCAGAAGTGACTTTCAAGCGAGCCAAGTCACTAGCCGTATCGCCGTTTTTGGATGAGTGCAATCTGTAGGTACTTGCTTACTTACAATGCACTTAGATATAAAAATAAAACACTAAATGTGTTGATAACTCAACGAAGACCAATAATAATATTATTATATGTATGTTTTTCAAATCTTGCACCCTTCTGGGTTTGTATTTGTAAAAAGTCGATAATGTTTTCGTCTGAACGAAACACTTAGCAACAATTTATTGGTGTTGTATGTTTATTACAGTTTTCCGGCTTGCTAATATATGCGAAAGGGAAACGGTGTTTCCTCCCTTATTTAGGTACAGTTGAAGCGTCTGAAGTGAAAGATGTAGGGATGAAATTTTAGCTATTATGGCGTTACAATCAAGAACGGTAGTAGCTTTAAAATAATTCAATATTATCGAAAATTAAAAAAAAAACATTTGCTAAGGAATCTGTGTTAAAATATGCGTCATCAAACTATTTATTCTCAAAGCTTCTACTTCCTAAGCTGTGAAATTTCTAACCGGATGCTAATTCTGAAACTTTTTACAATATCATCGCGTCGACGCTAAGCGTTCTCTATTCAAAAATCCAAGGAGGGTTACTTTAGTTTGACAAAAACCTAGCCAACGTAAGCTGTTTTGTAATTAGAACGTTTAATTCAGCGATATAGAGTCGTGCTTAGCACAGCGCTGTTCCTAAACTTAGTTTTCCGTAAGCTAGAGTTCCCTCAGTGGCGGCCTCTAAGCAGAGTTTTCAGCTTTCAGCGTTCTCATAAATCTTTTCTCGGAAACGAGCAAGTTTAACCGTAAATTATCCGCGATGATCCCAAAAACCTCGCGTCGTTAAATTTGCAAAACTTTTCAATTACCGTGCCCTGGCATTCGGTAAAGCTGTCCTGTTTTGCGGATATTTAGGGAATTTTATGACTGGCAACAAGTTTTGAAAACCAGTTAAGTAGTATGCCATTAATTTTTGTACATAATGTTGATTATAACAGTTTGCCTGTAAGAGATCGCTCTTAGCAATAAGGCCGCTTAATGTTCATTGTTCCTGGTTATAAGTATCTTTTTGGATGTTTTACTATTTGTGGTGACCAATAAAGTCATATTCTATTCTCTCATACAGCAATATTTTAATGTACTTACATAATAATATAATAATAATGTCAATTTTATTTTTGAAACTAAAAATACTTCGTGCTACTTGAAATACGATGTTGTGAACAAAAGTCGAGATTCATTAAATAAATAAATATGTAGGTAGTTTGACTGTATTTAAAAAAAAAAACCTATTTAAAAAAAAAATATCACTATCATTGTTATAGTTTTCTATCCAGCTTGCGTTGAACAAACAACTGCTGGTAAACGAGTAGTTTTATGTTGCAGGTTCGTGCCGTCACCATGGCAACGCTTCCTGAATCCTGACCTACCCCACGAAAGTTGCGAAAAACCGAATAAATACATATTCAAACTGTTATACACATATGAGGCTATAGGTTAGAAGAAGGGGGCTCCTAAATTTCGTATGATATCTGGGCACATTTTATTGAAAGAGAAAATAAATGATATATGTAGGGATTTTGTATTGGGAACACGGGTGCAAAATGTAGTTAGTTAACCATCGTAGCACATCAATTAATGTGAAAGCGATGAATTTGTTATAGAATTAGTTAACCGATAGCAGAATAGTTCATCAGTTCTAGACTTTACAAACCAAGCATAACAATTGAAATCAAGTGGTCGGAATTAAAATAAATAATACAAAACAACTAAAATTTATTTTATTTTGTTTTCAGCTACAATAATCATCAGTGTCTTTCCAGGCATCTAGGTTCACGAAAGGTATTTCCTCACATTTTACAAGATCATTTCTGAAATAAAAAAGAAATTGAATTAAGGCCCGGTACAGGGTGACGTGCACCGCCAAATTTGGGTTTTCAATGCTCTTCACACAGCACACGCAGTGACACGCACACATGTAAGTTTGCACAGTGGGTCATAAACTTTTACTCACCAACTTTATTGACAATTATTTTCAAGTAGTGATTTGAGGGTAAGTATAATTTTTAATTACACTGGTAAGCACCAGGAAAGAGTAGAAATTAATAGGGGTGCCACTTTTCTCCATACTCGGAACCGCGTGTTTTGAAACTATACAAGGCCAGAACGCACCCATAGTGTACTAGCACTGTATAGTTTCAAGTGAAAAAAAATATTATTTTACTTGAAAATATACACTGTTTGTGCGTACTAATCGCGTATACTTTCAAGTTGGGATTTACTGAATCGTTCTTGAAAATACACATTGCTATTACGCACATTGCTTGATTGGCGTACTTGTCGCATATAATTTATACATGCTGATTCTGATTTACTTAACTATTTCGGTAAATGTACATGACTACAATTTACTTGTTCTGCCTGTCATACCTATAGAAAGTTAATAAATAAAGATTAACAAACTCTAATTTAATTGATATTAACAGCCATTATACTTGCAAGTAAGAATACTAATATCTTATTATTTATATGAATTAAGAGTAATACCTACCTACTACACTCACGAGAAATAAAAAAGTTCCAGTGAAGATAGCTCCTGAACCAAAAAGACTAGCTTAATGACGCCGCGCCGTCGGCAATATTAAAGTACATTTAACAACGCATCAAAATATTATTATAACCAACTAAAAACGTAAATTTTGATCAAATTCTAAATGAAATGTTTTTAAAATTGGGGTCATTTGGTGTTGACATTTTGCAACTTGGACTTATTGATTGCTCGTGAGTGTATTAGGTACCCTATAAACCTATTAGAGACATATTTTTCATCAAGTTTTTCATCAAGCCTACCCTGTCTATCTATGGGTATTAAATATAAAAACCTACTAGTTGGTAACTAATCACGTATAGTTTCAAGTGCTCCCATTGCCGCTTGGCACTTGAAAATATACACAATTAGTACGCAGTGGTAACGGCTGCAGTATATTTTCAAGCCATAATTTTGGCCCAACTTACTTGAAAATATACGCTATTAGTGCGTAATGGCCTTGTATACTTTCAAGTAAATCATGGCACCATTTTAATTTGAAACTATACGTGAGCAGTCCCACCCTCTGCGTTCTGGCCTTGTATAGTTTCAAAACACGCCTCGGAACCCGATTACCTTTCTAAACAAATGTAGTATTTACTTACTTGTAGAAAAATAACTACAGGTATTAAAGTGTAGATACTAAGGGTATACTAAGCCGAAAGGGGATGACTCAAGGGGTCATTCTGAACAACTTTTGTTCTACGAGTTTTGCAAATTCGCGAAAAAAAATATTCGTTTTCCATGGTAAAAAGTCACGTGACATCAAAGTTTCTATGAAAAAGGTTTTTTTTGTTAATTTTTAAAACTCGTAGAACAAAAGTTCAGAATGAACCCCTGTCTCACTTGTTTTTACCCGACTGCCGAAGGAGGAGTGTAATATTATTCGATTGTATGTATGTATGTTTGTAAGTATATTTTTTGGTAGCCGAATAATATTTTATTTTATTTTTAGGGTTTCGTACCTCAAAAGGAAAAAGCAACAGACCTCTTTGTTGTCCGTCTATCTGACTGACTGTCTGTCACCGCCCTTTTTCTCAGAAACGGGTAAAGATATCAAGCTGATATTTTGCATAGATATGGGGAGTACCCCAAAAAATATTGGGGTACTCCCTCTCCCATACAAGTAAATTGGGGCTGATATTTTTTCCGGTTATTTTGATGGTGTAGGTAGGGTATCGTTGAACAGGTCTTTTAATATAATAGGTATAAAAAAGGTTAAAATATTATTATTTTGCTTTTACCCTTAAATTTGGGGACCACACCATAGACAAATCCTAAATAAAAAATGATTTCAATAGATGGCGTGTTTTTATGTTGGGTAACTCAGAATAAGAAGTGATGATATCTCAGAATAATAATGGTCAATGGTGCTATTCCGCTGAGCACTGAAACCTGTGGGACACAAGTGAAAAGTGGTCATGGAAATGCACTAGGGTAGACCCAGCAGGGTCTAGAACAAGGCATGAGTTTGTGATTTGTGTGCGAGGATGGAAACTTTGAATATTTTCTTGTTTTTTTTATTATTGATGCAATAACATATAGTATTTTTTCTGAGTTACCAACCGAAGTCACCCCGTGACAGGGTGACTAGATAGGTACTTCTGCAAATTACACCATCTATCGTTGGTTTTTTTAGTAACTACTGTCTATAGAAGAAATTCCGTCATTGTCAATTTTACGTTACGAATGAATTTAGTAAACCCAGTAAACCTAACTAATCCAGAGGAAACCTAAAATATCTTTCTGTCTCTCTGAAAAACATACTTAATAGCTCAAACTCGATGCTTTTAGCTATTAACATCTTTGAAATAAAATTCAGTCACCACCTTGTTACTGCCCTCATCAGATCCTCACGAGACCATACCTCAACCAGCATCATGAGACTGTGTTTTTGAATCCTAATCTAATGTTCCTACGTTTTGTCATCACTTAGATCCATTCGCTATATTCCTGCTCCTCATCGGTACTTTACGAGACTGTAATGTCACGCGAGAACATTGCCCACTATCTAATTTAATTTAATGTATTGAATATAGTGTAATAATTATGCTTCCTCAATTTCAAATCAAATTATGTTGGTGTCATAAAAGTTGAAAAAGTGCAATGACAACCAATGTGCAGTGATTTTGTATCTGTACACGAAAAGATCGCGAGCTGTCAGTGCTGCCTAAACCGACGTGACCCTTCTTTGGAGGCCAGCGGCCGACTGAGTCAAACGTCGCTTGTGTTTATGATTTTATAACACATAAAGCCGCCATACATATTTGTATGAAGATTTGAGGGAAAAAAATTGCTCAAGTTTATTATTAATTTACACAAAATAGGTGTGTGTTTATTTAAAAACAAGGTATTTAGCGCCTAGTCCAAGCATTTATCTTTATAATTTGATAAGAATCATGTGAAAATTCTTTATAATTACGACACAGTTGTTACAATACGGGAGTATCATTTCCTGGTTTTTCGTGATATTCTGAATTTAATTTACAGTTATCCATAATCATTTACTTAAATTCGAATGATTCAGCACCTAGCTAGACTCTTCGGCTACCTGTGTGATTTTTTTCAAGGCTGTAGAGCATCATTTACTACATAATTCTATGACAATGCCAACCCTCGATTCCCTATTGCAGACCCTTAAAGTAAATTAAATTATTACTGACAGTAAAAATCTATATTCTATCTATCTATCTATCGCCCAAAAAGCTCCACCTCATATTTTTGATACATTTTCAACTGGCCTGAATCTAAGCTTGGACTTAAAGTATAAAAACTCTCAATACATACCCAGATTGGATCCTCTCGAAGGCTCGGGGCTGAATTTCAGTGACCGAGTCTCCGTTGTCACACAGAAGACGGGCTACCGATGTCTTGCGGATTTCTTTCTATTGAACTGAAATAAAATAAAAACAATTTCATTGGTATGGGTTTATATGAAACGAGCCCTTCCCCGTGTGATACGAGTAAATACCTATATTCAACTGTATATTTAATATCTGGGGCAGTCAGTAATCAATACGGTGACATACCCAAGTTCAGATCATAACATTTTCAGTGAACGAGGCGTCATTGTTAATTGCTGTTCAGAGGTGGTAACTTACGCACTTCACGCACAGAGTTAATCTTAATGAAATGCATTTTTTTACCTTCACTGAAAGCGTTGGGTCTATTCTTCCTCTCGTACCAATGTCTATCAGAGACAACAGTCTGGTACATCTGCTGCGCGACGAAACAGAAGTAAGTGTGCGGTGCGAAGCCTCCTTCTATGTAGTTCTCTGACCACAAGCCAGCCTGGACATCCACGTCACTGGGGTGCTCGTAGATGCGTTGGAGGATCTCGATTCTCTGCAAATTATTAATAATGACCAGCTTCATAAATGGCGTCCGTAGTCGAGCTTGCTTCAGTGATCGTGACTGACCATTGAAGTAATGCAACCCATGGCATATTTCAAGTAGTTGTTTTCTGGGCGCTTCCGTGTTTCAAACGGCATGTTAAGCCGCGAGTCAACGGTTGCTGTTTCGTCAGCAGTCGTTAATAGTCAGAGTTGTCAAAGTCAAAGTCAATTTTTTTTATTCATCGTACAAATATAAAAATTTCTGATGAACGTCAATTTTTACAAATTACTCTCCATGCCTTCATGCAATTTGAAAACATCTGACAGTCGGGTTACCCACTTACCCGATAACTCTTTTAACACGCTTGCTTATATTAGGGATCCACCAATCCGCACTAGGCCAGCATGGTGGACTAGGCCTAAACCCTTTCTTCATTGGAAGGAGACCCGTCTCCAGCTGCCAATGGGAACATGAAGTGTTGTGATGATGATACATTATTTAATCCTTAGTAGCACGGTGTACCTGTGGATCCATGACATCCTCAAGATCATCCCAAGTGCTGTAGTTGCGTCCGCGACAGTACTGCAAGTAGTGCACATAGGGGGCGAGCCCGTAGTATCTGTTCTGAGACACATCATTCGTCGGCACATCTACCGCTTCTAGGCTTAGCACCGCGTCTTCGCCCATCTGGGAAATAATCATTACGGATTTTCTTGGATATTAATTTATTAACTATACCTTTTTAAGAGTTTGCAAAAGAATCCATGGACAATCGGATGGATTTATTGCTAAAAGCACGTTTTACCACCCCGCATTAGGTCTAATAGCAGAAGATTGTATAGCATTAAGCTTGCTATTTAAGTGAAATAAATGGAAGATGGATGATTAGACGGTCAATCCAGAAGTAGTATGAGGTTAGTAGCAATCATGGTTCCTTAGATATAAAACTTACTTGCGGGTCAACAATATGGTCAGTATCACCACTGGCCTGTCGGAAAATATGTTGCGTCAGCATTTCCATATTTCTTCCCACACCGAGGTACCCAGTCCTCTGGCTCAGGCTTGCCAGCGGAACTTCTTTGACCTTCACACCATTAGTTTCAAATAAACTGAAAAGCAATAATTGTTTAGGCATAAAAAAAATCATATACTTAAATCATTTTAATAATCAAATTTCATAATTTGATTATTATATGAACCGGCACGGGCTGTTCTGAGCGCTGAAACAAGCGAGGCGACCGGTGTGACCGGTGTCGCTCGCCCGCTGAAACGCCGAAGGCACATTTACCCTCATTTAGTATTTTTATTAGTTTATTCTGTATTAGGACCATATTATTGTATACATGCTTGCTTTATATATTATGTGTATGTTTTTATGATTGCTATTATATTTTCCAGTATTGGTATTTAAGTATAAAATTTATGTATAACCGTATACCTATATACAATATATATAATTTTTTTTTTATAAAAGTAGGTCAAATGACAGTCACTCTAGGACGCGACTGAAAACCAGTGCCGCGTCAGGTGGGTGGATGCCACCTCATCTGTAGCGGTGTAAGCTGAGGCGCGGGCCTTTTCGGTGCTGGACAACTCACACCATTATATATATTATTATTATTTTTTTTGATTATTCTTCATGTTCTTTTGTTTGTTTGTTTCACTTTTAATTTTAATTTCGTTTTTTTGTTTTATTTTTTGTGTACTTACTTATGTTATTATTATTTTTTGGTGTGTGGTGCTAGACACCGAATAAATACTTTTTATCTTTTATCTTTTTAAATTTGAATTAAGATTTTTATGAGTGTCATCCTTAGCTATACCTAACCATAGCGCATAGATGAACTTGTTTTTTCCAGGAAATCAGTCCTTTGCTCAAGATTCAAAGCTGAGGACTTTATTTGACACTGAAAAGCAGTCGTTTAAATTTACTTACTTGAGTGTCATTTCAACTAAAGTATGACCCCATCGCAACGCTACTGGAAACTCTACAGAAGACTGAGGGAACTGCTCCTCGTCATAAATATCTCTAAATAATGGATCAGGAGACAGGACCTTTCGTTTTATGAGGTTATCACGACCTGAAATATAATTATCCATAAATGATAACAAGAATTCAATAGCTCCATTTGATATTTAAATATTGGATTCTTGATAAATGAATCTAGCCAATGAATATATAATAGCCATAGTTACTAACTACATTAAAAACTTACCAAGCAAAACTGCCATTAACTCATAGTAATAGATCTGCATGTAAGTAGCGATGACGATATCTCTCGTGGTACAGAACAATCTTTCATCATCCCATTTGGGGTTGATGGTAGCTAACTTGGTGGCTACCCGGTTGTGTTCCCTATAGAACCATACCGTCATCAGATTTAAAGGAATCAAACTGTTAGACGTGAAGGCTTCAGCTGAAAACAACAAACTAAAATATTAGCAATCTGCTCACATTTCTAAAATGAGGCTTTAGTAGTTTTACTTTTCCAGAATGGCAAACAAAAGTTATAGAGACCATCAGGTATCGTTGAATGTTTTCGAGAAACTGTCCGGGCCTGAGTTCAGCCAGCTAGTCGCTACGCTTTTTTGAAACAAGTTTATTAGTTACTTAATCTTACATATTAAAGGTACATTATATACACTTACGTGTATCATGACACCTCGTCTCATAAGGCGGCACATTTGCTGGACAATACGGACTATTCTTGTTGCTCGGTGGCCAAATGCGTCCTTTTGCATCAATTTCATACTTGAGTAAGCCATCTTTAAACATTCGTACTTTCTCCACTTGTTCGTCAGTGTTACCGTATAGATGTGACAGATCAAACGTTGCAGTTGAAGAAGTTACCTTGAGTTAATTTTATGAAATTAAGAATAAGTAAACAATTCGTTAAAATCTTTTAAAAAAACAATGATTAGTTGAAGCGTCTACCTTTTCAGTTTGAAATAGGTTAGCATGAGAAAGAAGAACCTTATTTTATTGAGGATCAAAAAAACCTCATCTTAAAATGCTGATAAAAACTTAAATGAGGAAGGCCGAGAACAAAGTGTTATGGAGCTCCTTGATGGAAGTCTGATGTATGATGGATGGCCAGCATAGTAGACGATCTCGGACTAATACAGTACAATACAATAGATTTATCGTTATAATTATGATGAAAAAACGATTACACTCACCCGCTGCGGTGTAGTATTATTACACAAGCATCCTTGGTACTGGTATGTCAAAGACTTGGTCATGTTCATGCACCGTACACTTGAGAACCTGTGGACAGGATCGTCTTCAGGCACAGGGTTCGGTGCACACAGGGAGTCTCTCCTCCCCTCTGACTTGCAGCAGTAGGGCTTGACGGTTGCGAATATCACTGAAATGTAAAGTTTAATGAACTAATGTTGATGTAATACAAGTTTTTGATGGCTGTCATAGAATCGGTATGTGCTTAGCGCACCGCTCTGCAAATCTTCGTATATCATCAAGCAAGAGTATAGCTGCCTAGGATAATATATGTTTAATGCATACATTTACATATCAAATAGCAAAATACGATTAGCTTTCTTTGCGGAGAATATACTAATCGTTATTTGTTTTTTTCTAAAGTAAACAGTAAAATACATACCACTTTCATTAGAAATAGCGGTATCTGCAGACATGAAGACGAGATAAGTTGTCAGTAGTGCCGTGAAGTTCTGGCTCGCCACTTTACCATCAGCAAGGACCGTCGTTCTTATTGGCCTGGCCAGAGGCAGCGGTTTGCCTGATTTTGACAACCTTGGCTTTGATACTGTAACAGAAAGCAATTAATAAAATCCAGCAAAGCACAGTATAGCTTTACGAAAGTTTGTAGGTATATCTGCCATGTCAGTTCTTTACAATGTATAGTAGTAGATTTTATTCTGATTTATGAGAAAATATTCCATTTTCATTCATCCAGAAGCCAATCCAAATCTGCACGCCAGCAAATGAAATATAATTTATAAATCATAGTTCCATAACAAGGACTCAAACCGTACTCTATCAGACCTCTAATAATGGTGAAAATGAGCATTGAAAATGTTTCTTCTCCTTCTTATAGTGTCTGGTCAAGGATGAAGATGAAAATATTGGCCACTTAGATCAGCATCATTCGCTGACTTTCCAGGTTACGTTGGACGTATACAGGGTGAACTAGGTAATGCTCCGTGACATCCTACTGTGCAACCTGAGCTTCCAAACCCTCATACCATCTCTGAAGACAGCCGGCAGCAATCGGTAGAAGGGCGTGTACTGCGCGCCTCGGCTCGCGTGCCTCAAGTTGTTGCAGCTTCCATCCACGCGCCGGCCTTCAGTCGGGACGCATGGCCTCACGATGTTGGTGCAGTATCTGTTACAATTAATTTGCTATGTATGGCACTGATGTGTCCTCCTTATTTTGCCTTGGATAAGAGCGAATTATGGGATATTGAAGGGTATTTTGCTTTTCACAGTAATTGTTTAAAGTTAACCAACAAGTAAATGCAATAAGTTTATACCCAATTCAGAGATATTTTTCTCTTAGGTTTTATCCAATGTGTACGCTATATTAAAGCTCGTGAAACAGCTACTATGTATCACTAAAGGTTTTGAAATCCAGACATAAAACTGTAAACATAGCTAACTGTTTGCCAAACAATTAAAAACACCATAGAACTTATTTAAGTAGTCGATTCAATAAATCAGGATAGTACTTACTGGCTAGTACCATTTTTAACTCGTCTCTCATATTGTTTAGAAGTGATAGGCCTTCCGTAGAAACTGTCATAGTACGTGGACTGTGAAACTACACATTGTAAGAACACAAGCAATAAAGGTAAGATTAGCTTCAACATCACTTAAGTAACTAAATACTGAGCTAGACTACTCATAAATTTATATGTATGTGCTATGTTAATGTATACTTAGCTGGCAAGGTTTGATGACCTTTAATCAACGTGAAGTAAACGTGAAATTCAGGTTTTTGTAGCGATAGATACAGACTTACCTAGATATTTTATAGTACCTAGTCAATAACATTATTATTAAGAAGTGAATGAAATAAAGTATACCTAGTAAAATGTTACCTCTAAGATAGCACAGGTGATGAGCCTATACTCTAATTTTTAATTCCGCGGAATTCTGACATTTCATTAGTGATACCACTAAAAAAGCTCTTCACCGAAAAAAGGTAAAATTTTGATCCATTTAAGGGCAATTTTTTTTTAAATGTTTTCATAGAAAAACATAAATCTAAATATTTACTTGCTCAAGTGAAGTAGGTAATACAAAAATAATAAATATTTCAATACTAGCTGTTGCCACGAGCTTCGCTTCACCTTAATTAGTTTTCCCGTGGGAATTCCGCGATAAAAAGGCTACTTTTTATCGCGGAATTCCCTGGATTAACACATAAGCTATTATGTGTTAATCCAGGGTGTCAGCTAACTCCATTCCAAATTTCATTAAAATCGGTACAGTTGTTTTGACGTGAAGAAGTAACAAAGGTACACACATACATACATACACACATACTCACAAACTTTCGCATTCATAAAATTAAGTAAAATCACGACCATTGTATCGAATTAATTTTAATTACTTTATTTTATTCTTTAGCACGGCATCACTTGCTACAAAATTCAGGGATAACAAACCTTTTTAATCGATTTCAAATTTCAAAAGATTCTCAATTCGGTAAGTACATAATATGTTCGGTATATAGGTACCTATGTAATATTATTGGAACTGCACCATATTAACATATGACAATCCATTAAGCCTAATAAACAAATATGATTTTTTTTTATTGTATAAGTATGTTTATATGTTTGTTGGTATGTATGTTTGTCCACGAATATCTCGGAAACGATTGATCCGATTGTTACTATTATTTTTTAGAGTTCCGTACCTGAAAAGGAAAAAAAGGAACCCTTATTGTTGTCCGTCTGTCTGTCACCACCCTTTTTTCAGAAACGGTTAAAGATATCAAGCTAATATTTCATATTGATGTACATAATGATGAAATAAAAGGAAAAATATCTCAGGTAAGTAGACTTGTATGGAACCCTCAGTGCGCGAGTCCAACAGGCATTTGGCCGGTTTCTTATCGTTGACCTTTCGCGTTGTGATAGTTTGTTGATTTTTATAAACGTTATGGAGCCACAACCTGGCCCTTCCCAGGAAGCGGCC
Source organism: Plutella xylostella (assembly GCF_932276165.1). Lineage (NCBI taxonomy): Eukaryota > Metazoa > Arthropoda > Insecta > Lepidoptera > Plutellidae > Plutella > Plutella xylostella. Next base: position 11,566,317 of record NC_064002.1, read on the forward strand.
CCATCTGACAGAGCACAAGAGTCAGACTTTCTCTCTCCCAGTAAGAAGCGTCCTCGTGGTTCTTTAGCGCCTAACGTAAAGACCATCATTCTAAATATTAAAAAAATAATATAGAAAATTGTCCGGATACAACTGATATTCAGACTCGTATTGAAAAAAGTACCCAGCCAAAAATAAATAAATAAATAAATATGTGGGGACATCTCACACACGGCCATCCGACCCCAAGCTAGGCAGAACCTGTGTTATGGGTGTCGGACAGCTGATATATCTACACAAATACATAGATAGATAGATACTAAATATAAATATCAACACCCAAGACCCGAGAACAAATATCAGTGTTTAAACAAATATCTGCCCCAGCCGGGAATCGAACCCGGGACCTTCGGCTCAGTAGTCAGGGTCACTTCACTTACCACTACGCCATTCGGTCGTCAAAAAAAGGTTTGTGATCTCTGACATGTCAAAAATTGATAACTGTCAGAATTCCGTGAGATAAAAGATTAGAGATTAGATTAGGAAACAATGTTAATTCTTTATTTACTTGTGCAATTTAGGTATGTAAGTATACTATGTATATAATTTTCATGAAATAAAGTAGGTATTATTCATTTAAACTAAAATAGTAGCGGCGTTATAAAATGTACTGAGTTTATCAATTATTACTGTTACATTACCTATAGATAAATACGTATTTTAATAGTTTTAAAGAAAATCGATTATTTTTATCAAATGGTACTTCATAAAGAATTAATGATAAAAAATAAAACAATACAAGATTTAACAAACCGTTATTATTTCAATAAAACAATAGCATAACACAAAACTGCTCATTTATAATTCTGAAGCAAGCTTTGGTTTGAGAAGAGTAAAGGGTCAGACACACTATACCCGTAGCTACCCATAGAAATGCAACCGATTTTCACAGCAATTAAGTGTACCTTCAAATGATTGATTATCGTAGAGCCATAATCTACCATTATTAGAAGCAGGTAGGTACTATTTAATAATGTACAAACTAAGTACCCATTAGTAAAAAAAATACATCCAGAACTAGGTTTTTAAATTGTTTCTTTTATTGAAAATTTCATTGTTATTTTTTTATAACTTTGTACAGGCTTCTAGGGTCTAATATACTAGTTTACTAAAGTTATATTTCACTTGGTAACGAATACTTCTGAAATATCAGGTAGGTAAAACATAGAAGACAAATGAATTATGAGCCAAAACCGGTGAATGACAACTACACGAGGTTAGAGCTGTTTTTCATTATTTTTGTAAACTTATCTACAAATAATAATAATACATTAGGCACATATACACCAGCCCACAACAATGATCACCCCTTGGCCGCAGTGTGCACGCGCCTCAACTCGGAAGCAGCGCCGCCTGTCGGCCGACGAAGGAACTATAAATAATTCCACGAGCTCCGGAAATGAAAACCACTTTATCTCGCTTTTCACGGTACACCGACAGCTATACTTTCCGTTTTCGAATATATATATTTCTCGCTTCAGATTTAAATTCGTGCTCGAATTTATTAGCACGGTTTAAGCGGTCATATTTTAATTTGGTGCTGGTGGGTTACTGTTACTGTGCTGCGTTGAATAACTGATTGTGTTTTGGGTTGGTTTGTGTTTGCTAGCCTTTGAATGGAAATGAGGAGTGTTATAAGATTTATGTCTATATTTGTAGGTTTATGGAATCATATAAGTATTATGGTATTATGGACAGATTTGGTGCCGTTTGAGTACCTAAATGTGAGCAGTGACCATTATGAACAATGCCTAGCCTACCTTAAGATCTGGTTTACAATGAATTAGGTAGGTATATTATATGTCAAGTTTTGCGACTTCATTCATGTAATGAAATTCAATTATGGTCACGTTCTAAAACAATAAATTACACTAAAAAGGTGGTAACCTTTTCTACGTAACTAGTGTGTATTTTCGTGACATAGATAGAAATGCGGCAAAAAATACCGAGAATAGTTTTGTTCCTAGAACTCTGCGTTTGCTGAATTGTTTTAAAGCTTTTATTTCAGTAACATTTTTGCGCTTTAAACATTCTTATTTAAAAAAAAACACGCACTCACGCCTTGTACTAATGTACTAATGTACTCCCTTGCGGGGTAGGCAGAGGTGCATTGCTGCACCCACTTTTCGCCAGAGTTAAATGTTAGTCCCAATGTAATAGGACCGGGCCTATTGCCATTTTACGGGCACATCCAAGACCTGAGAACAAATATCTGCCCCAGCCGGGAATCGAACCCGGGACCATCGGCTCAGTAGTCAGGGTCACTAACCACTACGCCATTCGGACGTCTTCTTATTCTTATTTATATAATATTTTAAATACTCATGTCCATTAGTTCTTCTGTTATTAATACGAATTAACATTGTTGATAGGCACATTACATTAATAAATATTGCACATATATTTTATATTATTAAGCGAGAGGTGACTCGCAAGTGAGCCATCAGCTTTTCACTGTAAAATTGTTGTCGCGAACCGTATCGCCGTTTTTGAATGAGTACAAAGCATTAGGGTACATACTACACATCTAAATTTTCTCTCAATGTTATCCTTCACAGTTAGAGTAACATGACATTAAATTCCTTAATTATATCTTCTCTCCCTAAACTCTCCGTTAAATCATTTGAATGACCATAATACTAATTAAAATTATATTTATAGCTAAGCAGATATGACGCATATCGTATTTAATACACAATGGTTGTCCGAATCACGCTTGACCATATTTCAGAGCACCCCTTACCTTTCCCATCCCTTATAACTTCGTCACATCCGGTCAGTTATCTGTCACACTGTTACTTCCGGTCAAGTGGACAACTATACGAAGCTTCTATTTACCTAGGTATATGTCTGTACATTGTACATTACAGATATATACCAGACTGCCTAATTGGTGCGTTTTGTATAGGTATATAGGTACACTGTTGAGTCGACCACTTCAAATTCAGAACTGTGCATGTTTCACATGTAATCGGGATAAAAAAGTTGAAGAGCAATAAATACAAAAACAGACAGAGAAATCATCTCGTTACTATTGAAAAAGGAATTTGTTTTTGATGGTAAATATTTTATTTTTGATGAAAAACTATACTTATATAATATTTCTGACGAAGTCAACTTGGTATCATAAAAAAAACATCGTCTTAATTTTATCCGTTTACTCGTTTAGCTTCGTGGGTACAAACATAGAAAAAGATACACAAGTCAAACGTATAACTCTCACTGTCGGAAATAGCTCTTAAAAGTCCTAACAAAACTTGTTGTTGTCAGTAAGTACTTACATCAAATACTGCCTCTGTGGTCTAGTGGTAGAAGCTTCGCTTCTTGACCCAGGGGTCCAGGGTTCGATTCCCGGGTGGGACCACCAATTTGTGTTTCTAAATTGTGGTTCTAAGTTTGGTTAGGACATAGAAGGCTGATCACCTGATGTCCGAAACAGTGAAACGATCCATGCTGTCGGATGGGCATGTAAAGCAGTCGGTCCTGCGCCTAGCTCTCTCCAGTCGTGTCGGTCAATCCGTCCCATTGGGCTATGAGAGTGATGGAACAGAGAGTGCTCCTGTGTACTGCGCACACACTTGGGCACTATAATCTACTCCTGCGTAGATGGCTGATCTCAATTGAGATTGGCCGCCGTGGCCGAAATTCGGCTAGGAGGACATTATTATTATTATTATTACATCAAATAAGTATTTCTTTATAACTAATAATATGCTTTTCGCTGTACATCTGTAGATTGCGAACGGTATCGCCGAATTATCTTTTAAAGTGGTCTATTAACTCCACACCATGTCACCTCACGCTTGCCTACCCACAGCTATCAATACCATACGTCCAATTAGCATGTATTAACGAAACCATAAATAAAGCTGACTGCACACTGCACCGGTCACGTGGCCGCGGTCATTAGACACAGATGTGAACGCAGCCTAATGTTTGGCGCACACCCCCTGTCCGGGGTTTTAAGGAGTATTTCAATTTGTTTTTAATATTTATTTATTTAAAACAAAATATACACTCACGGGCAATGAAAAGGATCCACCGAGAAAAACACCAAATAACTACTCAACGGAACAGGCTAGGTTGATGATTCCTTCTGCAACATTGAAGTACATTTAACAGAGAGATTTAAGAGCATCATGATTCATGATATTACCAACAAAAAACGGTACTTAATATTTTGATAATTTTTAAAAAAAATGGGTTTGTTTGGTGTTGGGATTTTGTGAGTGAAACTAATTCATTGCCCGTGAGTGTATAATTTAATAACAATAATGTGATAACCTGCAAACAATGTTATCTACAAAAAAAGTTTGAGGTGCGCGTAATAGATCAGTTTAACAACTTAATTAGTTCATAAAGAACAAGAAACACGGCTAAACAGTTTTGCATGGAAACATTTAAATCAACTGCACGAACATAGCAATCACAACTGCAAAGCAAACAAAACCGAAAACGCGGCAAAATTGGCCAATCATCATTAGCAAGGAGCATTTGCATTCCAAATTCAAATTTCCCGGGTTTCTTCTAACCCTTAAATTACATGCGCGGCCAAATTCGGACAGCTGCGTCACGGTTAAAGTGGAAAAAAGAGAGGTAGGTTGTGTGTACACTGGTAAGGATAACTGAAGATATTATTAAATTAATCAACTAGGTACCATATTCTATCTATCTATCTACCACTTGTAATTTAAAATCAGACTGCATGTACATTTTTTGCATATTGTAGTAGGCATTCAATAATTTAGTTTAATTGGAAAATTAGAAGTGATAAAAGTAAATATTGTCAGTCACTTCACCACCACTGGGATAAACATCAATTCGCAATGTTAGCTTTTAGTTTCACTTCCTATTTCCCATTTATAAATAAACTAAGTAGCTAAAAATTAAATTTTTAAGTATATTACGTATTATTGCAAATAAATATTAACCTATTTTTTATTCGGGGTATGTGGAACATTACCTATAGTAAAACTATAAAGTCCTGAAAACGGAAGTGGATTCTAACTAATTGTTACAGACCGTATTTTATCGATGTATTATATTTATTTAAGGACAAATCCGTTAAAAAGCCATACCCATATTTTAAATGTATGAAATGTAAGTTAATAACTGACAATGATAAAAAGTCTTAGCAAAATCGCACTCTTTATTGTCAGGACTTTATAGTTCAACTGTATTAACCTTTTTTTTATTCGGGGTATGTGGAACATTACCTACTCTAATCTTCATCATCATCAAGCCCGGTCACTGACAAAACCCAACCCTCTGAACACTGACGTAACCCTCGCCTGAGTGTAATGACGGCCACGTGTGTGGAAAGTAGCCGATGTGTTTAATTAACTGTTTGGACGTCAAAAGCATTGATAGTGCGGTTGGCAGCGGACGACGACTGAAGCGGGGTGAGGGGTGGTTGTGATGCGTGTGCACTTGTAGTGTTAAAAGGTAATGGATGATGGAAACAAACATGCTGATTTTTCTTCTTATTAGCGATTAAAGTCTGTTTTTTAATCTCAGATACTAAATTGACAGATTCTGAACGGTTCAGCAACAGTCGATCATCTAGCCAATAGAACGATACGTCACTAAATCGCGGGACTATCGACTTTTGATGAACCGTTCAGAATCTGTCAAATTAGTATCTGAGGTTAAAAAACAGAATAATATAGTCAAGGGTTTGTCACCGTGGTGATAGGATTCGCCAGTCAGAATAGGGTAATTGGGCACTGGGCAGCCAAGCATAATATAGAAATGCTATTATAATCTGAATTCCCCATCATTTCACCACTTTAACAAACCCTTGTGATAATGAACCCTTGATAATCTCGTACATAAAAAAAAAAGATTTAAAAAAGTTAGTTCCTCATACAATTTTTATTATGTAATATGCTGCAAAACTCAATGCTTCATAGAAGAAAAATTTGTGCAGACTTATATCTCCTTGACATGTCACGAAACCTTACTCAGACTACTTGAGCGGATATGAAAATATTTTATCAAAATGGAACGCCTTTCTCTAGCTCAGTTGTAGTTTTATTTTATCCAACATCACACAAGAGCAATAAAAAAGGTCAACTTACAAAATGTTGACTCTTAATGGCTTAATTTTTTTATACATTTTGGTAATAAAAAAAAAGTTTTTTTTCACTGTAACTTTTTCATAGCTTGTGCCAAAAATCTATAAATTTTCTTCCTTGCTTATTTTAATCAATAAACTAATGTATTTACCTTCTTACCTATACTTATTACCTACTGTCATTATTATGATATAAGCGGTATAAATAAACACACACATACATACACAAACACACACAAACACTTGCGACGTTTCTAGACAATGCAATATCATGCAAATAGGACTCTGTGTTATTGTTAGGAGTTATGAAAACTGAAATGATGTCATTCTTTATTCTGAACGCAATTTTCATGTATCACTAGCTTTTCCTGTGACTTAAAAACTTTTCCCGTAGAAATACCGGGATGAAAAGTAGACTACGTGTATCTAGATATTAATCTAGGATGTCAGCTTATTACTATACGAGAAAATCAATTGAAAATTAATCAGCCGTTTCTTTGTGAAATACCATACTTACAAACTTTACTGCAGGCTAACAAAGGTTATTAAAATTATTGTCCACATCTTGCTTAAACTGCAACATTTATACAACTGGGGAAAACTGGAAAAATGCCTTGCATTGCTCGTGACAGGCGTCAACTCCAGACATTTTTATATTTGCCTGTTCCGTTGTATCCGTGATGATATTGTTATTCTTCAGAATTATCTACTTTTACGTCAGTACGTAGTTTTAGGGCGTCTTGCACAACAAAGTTAAATAAAATAACATCTATGACCTCTTGCTCTGACATTATACTGTCAGAGCAAGAGACAAACTATTTAATTTTATTTAACTTTGTTGTACAAGACGCCCTTAAAGATATTATTTTAAACTCATTTAAAATGGCGATACTTGAGTAAAAATGTAAGAAGGTGTAGCAAAAAGCGGATGGCAGATTTTTTTCTCATTTTGCAAGTTACATATGGCATAATACCTTTCATAGTACAAAAGGGCATACACTTTTCTTAAATGCTTAATCTTACTAGGACTTTCATTAAATCACAACGCATCACGTCGGTAATACTTTATCAACACTTAAATAACCCTACACGTAGGGATCGCAACTTCTTAAGTAGAAACTTGAGAAGTGTTATGCAAAATTTGCCGAAATATACCTACTTTACTTTCACCTTTGCAACATAACTTAGACATTAGGTTAAGACGTATTTAGAATTTTCTTCCGGAGAAAATTTTAAACAGAACGTTTTAGCGTACCAAATTAGCTCTTAATCTCTCATCGTTACATCTCAAATTACAACGCTTCCTACTGTGCCATTTTCTATTCCGTCATCTGTGAATAACAAATGAACGTAGTCACTGAAACTTAAATCACCAGATCTTCCGTTACATTATAATACTTAACTCCATCATTATAAGGTCTGAATTTCACGGAAAAGTTGCACAATGACGTCAGGCAAAGTATAAAAATACGCTTGAGTGAACCTTCCTGTGACGTCATCGAGGGTGATTCCTGAACCGTGGCTTTGTTGTAGAAGGGTTACTCTATACTGACGAAAAACTAACGAACGAGAGATGTCGAGTGAGATAGAGTCGTGGCTCGCGCAGCAGGGTCCGAGACTTCGTATACTTATCGTTATATAGAGTAACCCGCCAGGCACTGACAGTTGTTCCTTGTACCATAAAATGGCAGGTTAAATTACAACTCCTATTCGCTGTACAAGATAGGCGGGAAAAGGTGGAAGGAAGGATTTTTTGTTGAAAACAAGAATGGAATGTCCCTTTATGGAAAGGTAGCTTACTTGACTTAAAAAGCTTCATAGTTGTTCAATGTCGTCATAGATTATAGTTTCTCATATTTGCCGAAAGTGGGTAAAAGAATCTACATGATTTTTCGTCTAAAATTTGAACATAATATCTATTTATGTTTTTAGTTATAATATATTGCATACGGCGTCATTAAGCTAGCCTTTTCCGTATGTAGGTATAATTTGGTGCTATGTAACTGGAACTTTTTCATCACTCAGGAGTGTAACAAAAAACATTTTATCTTGCAAACCGTGTTCCTAAATATTAATTACCAATCCGGCAAGATCAGTTGGACCGTTGATGATTCTCGTTTCGATTTTACACGCGAATGCACCGACAAGGATGGTGGCGCTACCCTTATTAAATGATTACGATTCTAATATGATTCATTTAATTAAATTATTTATTTTATAAATACTTTATTGCACAATAAAGTAAATAAATAGTAAACGTATATGCTCACGACTGTGAATCCCCGAAGGGGTAGTCAGCAAACTATGCATAGTTAACATAAATAGTACATAAAACATACAGTGGTACAGTCACAGGCGGGCTTATTACCAAAAATAAGTTTCTACAAGCCAAGATATGATTATGTATCATTATTTTTCACGGGATAATGGCTGGACCAATAAAATTTACTACATTAAATTTGACAGGTATATTAAGCTGGATTAACATAGCACTAAAGAAATATCTACCTATAATTAGCAGTCAAATCTATGTAAAGGTATATGTTTTATCATAGTGACCGCTACACGCTGATATTACTAAGTATATAAAATTAGTTAACGTTTTTGGTTGCGTATAATGTTCAAAGCCAAACTAGAGTAGGTACCTTTAAAGTAGCGGTAGGACCACCGACCCTTTCTGAAAAACAAATTATTTCCCTTCTCTAAACTTTCCACAAGACATCTCACTTTTTCCACAAAAATAATCACCTGAATATATTTACTTACTATAATTATTATTTACATTATTAGTAAAGTATGATTTAGATTTTCTTCGAAGTTTTTAAGAAATTACATCGATTAGTTGTAAATGATAATTATTAGTCAAAGCTCACAAACTTAATTTGTTTATAACAGTTTTAATGATGATTCTGGTAAGTGCTTTGAATTAATATCCAAAATAAGCATAATATTTGTATCGATATTCGACTGTCATATCATATCAAAATCATAAAACAGAACAAAACAATGCAACCATTTGAATTTTCCAACCATTATAATTAAACAACACACACAACATTAGGTACATTGAAAACCAAAACACACCAGTCATATCCCATATCATACTTAGGTTCTAGTGATAATAAGATACTTTAACAACGCGGCTACATAATGGGAGCCTCATAAATGCTGTTTCAACCCGGATACACGTCCACACAACACCACTATTCTAGAACCTGAGAACTTATCCTAGGACTCAGCCGCCATTCTGACATTTAACTACTAGTTTGTATGGCAGAAACGAAAGGATTCGACTTTAAACGTCAACTCAAGCTTCTAAACAAGTTCTAAGCGGCCATTCGGACCCGCGGTACGTAAATGCATTCAATTCTATAGGAAATTCGCCAGACAAAAGAATGCGAATGCGGCACAGATAAAGTGTAAATCAGATAAAACGGTGGAAGTGTCAATGCGCCGTCTTAGCTGGTTTCTGCGAACGCGCGGGTGGAACGCGGCGGGGTTATGAACGCAAAATTTGCATAGCTTTCGCTAACGGTATAAAAAGGAGACTCGATAAAATAGACAAAAGATTTTTTATTACTTTTGCCGTGTTGCAGAAAGATACATGCAAATGTCCAAATTAAATCTATGTCTCTTTCTGCCCGTATACTGTCAAGGCAAGGCAGCAATACATTTAGTGCCAGCATAAGCAAGTTCTTTTCTGCAACTCGCACTAGTGCATTAAATTGTGTTTCTCAGGTTTTCAGTATTTTGTATTGTATTTAACGCTTAGTAAGCATAAATATTTCAAAGTTATGTCAATCTACCTATTTTGCATATTGTCATAACTTTGGAATATCTATTTTTTCTGAGGAATAAAATAAAACATATGTTTTACTCCATTGAACTTAATTATACATAACAGCTATTTTATTTCATCCATAACTATTAATCCATACTTACTCGAATAATGGATCCCATATTAATTAACTTCAACTATAAACATAAAACCGAAAACCTATCAATACAAAAGAACATCCATGGACTTTTGAAGCTTATTTAACATTGCCTTGCCATTTCCCACGGACGTTTTAAAAACCGCCGCGTCCCAACCGCTACCTTGCCGGACCCCATACCGAATGCATGTGAAGGACCGACGATTGAGTCACGGCGCCTCGCGCTGAATACTGAGCAATTCGATTCCGATCTTTATTGACTGGCAAATACACGCCGCATGTGGGACGACCCAAGTCCTGTGGGATGGTAGTATGATTAATTCATGTTACATGTTTTTGTCAATATAGGATAATTTGTATTAGAATCCAAAAACGAAACTACGTTTAATGAATGTTTAGAACGGTATAACTATTTACTACTGCTATCAAGGTAGCTAAACAACTAACTAGACAACAACTATCACTATGATATACTTATTGAGGTAGCAATATATCTTAAATCGTCACAGAGATAAAAGAGAAAAACCTACCTGCTTATAAGAAACTAAAATCTTAAAAGAATTCACGGCTATTGTTTCACTTGAGGTAGGTAAATATTATGAACATAATAAAGGATTAAACAAAATATTTAAAAATGAGTGCCCGTTTTTACCTGAACCAGGAAAGCTTAGTTCCACAGGAGCTTACAATAAATAGGTCACATATTAGATAATGAGTTAAGCTCATTACCTGCTTGTAAATAATTCATCAAAGTTAATCTTTGACTTTGTTCTCCTATTCCCAGAACCCCCCACCTAATTAGCAAATTACTATAGATTTTGGTTTTAAATGTAGAGCTTGTTTAGTTTCATGTCATTCCTTGTTTGTGTGTCCTTGTGGTACAACATAAGTTAAAACATTTGTCAGATTGTTTGTGAGTTTGTTTATCCAGCTTTCTCCATTGAAATAAAAATATACATTTGTGAACATTTTTCAAAAATTTCTTTCAACTACAAGAACTTACCTACCTATTATTATGTAAGTATTATGTTTGTGTATCATTTCATTATAGTTTATAATGCACTCTGATCATGTTCACCCCCATTTATCTATCAATTATGTCTTATTTAAGTTTTACCGACAGAAAAACAGGGGTGTTAAAAGTTTCACGTGTCTGTGTATCGGTCTGAAGTAGCGTAGCTCTCAAACGGCTGAACCGATTTTCGTTTTCTTATTTTAGAGTCGTAGGTAATGTTACCCCAAGTGTTCTTAGCCATGTTTCATGAAAATCGGTTCTGCAGTTCAAAAGTTATGCGACTTTTACTGCCAGTTTATTTTGTTTTATTACTCTATCTAGGTATCTATAACTGGTAGTTACTTTCATACGATTTTGACATAATCAAAAGTAACAATCTGTCAAAATCGTATGAAAGTAACTACCAGTTATGGATTGATAGAGTTATAGAAACTGGCAGTTAGTGTTGAATGTTAGGGGTTTTTAAATTTGGCTGGTTTTTAAAGTTACCCTCCAATTTCTAGCAAGATGCGTTGCGAAGGCTACATCCCCATCAAATCCGCTGCCACCGCCCCAATCAAGTACACATGCGGCAAATGTTCCCTCTTCTACAACGACCAGCACACCCTCCTAGAACACCTCTACTGGCGCCACGGGACCGAAAGCCAGATCTGTCCCAAATGCAGTCTCAAGACATGGTCCTTCGCTGTCCACAACTGTCACACCGTCCCTATCTGTACCAACGAAAACTCTTCGAGCTCCAACGACTCTGACTCTCAATACTTCTCCGATCGAGGCTCGAGGTACTGCTACTGTGGCCGTGAGGTGGAAGGTGCGGATATGATTGCGTGTGACAGTGCTGAGTGTAGACTGGAGTGGTTCCATTTTGAATGCGTCGGGGTCGAAGTGGCTCCGGTCGGGCAGTGGTACTGTCCGGAATGCTTGAAGCGGCGTTGATGATACAGGTAATTTGGATGAATGATTTTTTAATTATCATCAGTTATTCAAACTGATACAACACTCTGTCAACGGCCTTAATTGTGGAGTTGAGACCTAAATGAGAAATGAGTGTTAAATATGCATTGAGGTCGCTGGTAGGCTACACCCACAGAACTGGTAGAGACAATAAGATAATAATATTGCGCATCTTATCTATTTATTATAATTTTGTATATCATAATGAAAGACTGGCGACTGGCATGATTCCATTTCAAATAATATGTACCTATGTATGGAAAAGTTAACTTTTCCTGAAAACAACTGATGATAACTATTGAATTCCAGCATCTACAAGGGGTGGGGATGAAATAAAGGATAGAACACCAAGTGTGGCGAGGTCACGCGAATCAGGTACTTTGCATGAATTAATTATAGTGTCATTAAAAACTTTCCTTTGAACTTAAGGTCCATTTTTTTTAAATTCGCCGCTAAAAAATACGCAGAATTTACAATATTTTCATAACATCGCCTTTTTCACTTCTTTTTTTCATCACTATCTGATACAAGTTGGTGTAAAACGGATGCACCTTATACCTATTCAATTAAAAGGATTACCTACTTATTTTTTAGATTCTACGGATCCGGTGATGCAACAATATTTATTACAATCCAACGAAGAATCTGTTATATTATTCCTAATTTAGAGGACGGGGCAGAAAACTGAATATGATGAATGGCGAAAATGATACATACTAAGAGATACTAAGAGCTTAAATTAAAGGTTTCCTGAAGTTGGCCATGAATAATGGAAAGAAAGAAATAAAAAGCGATGCAAATGAAACTTTGCATCCTACCTAAATAGTTCCAGGTGAGTTTTTTTTCTAACTTTCAAGTCAAACTTGGGTTTTTTTAAAATATTAATATTGTGTATTTTTTTTTAATATTGTGAAAATAAGTTATTAATAAAAAAACGGGATTACTCATTAAGTTTGACCACTAATTTGTTTACAGAGTAACATGATGTTATTATAATACACTTCTTCTTCTTCTTCCTTGCCTTATTTAGGGTCGGCTTTGTTGGTCATGTCACGCCATTTTACCCTATCCTCTGTCATATCCTCATTCACTCCACACTCTCTCATATTTTCTTTCACGTAATCAAGCCACGTCTTTCTTGGTCTTCCTCTCTTGCGCCTTCCTTCGGGTCTCATTTCCAACACTTTCTTTGTCACATAATCATCTTCTCTTCTCATTATAATACACTTACCTTATAAAATATTACTTACCTTTCAGGACAACAACACGTAATGCAACGGAATCTTTTTCAGAAAAAAAACAACGTTAAATGCAAAAGCAAAAATGAAATGTGAATTGGAGAAAATTGATAAAATACCTACCTACTCCAATTTATTATTTAGTATAGAACCAATCATATTTAATCAAATGTTACTGGCTGTATTAGAGCATTAAGCATCAAAATTTCTATGTGATATTGTTATTCAATAAATTAACTAAAATCTACATAATCTACTGTGTGTTTTAATCCTTATATAATATGATGCCAATTAAACTATTTACTTGCTACAACATCCATCCTATTCCCAATTATTTACCCAAGATAGAAGCTATACCATAATTATTCGGATGTAATAATTAAGTAGCTACAAAAAAACAATTGATAGAGCTTTATCTCCATTCATACTACTTTCGAAGTTTTTCTCTCAATGAACATGATCTCAGTAATAATACCATACAGTTATTTCATTAGCTAATGTAACAAATACTAATATACCTATTCATAATAAAGTCATAAAATCTACTATTGAAAAAACTTCTTGAAATGATCATCTACAAAAATGGTGATTTGTCTTAGAACCAATATTTGTTTACTAGCCGTAGTTGGGCCTCGTCACACACTTTAGAGTCTTCTAAGTCCTTATGACCAGGGCAATAGGAGTTATAATGTTCAAATACTTATTCCACAACAGTACTTACATCTGTCTAACTGCCTGCTGATCGTAAACATGGTGGGATGAGCCCGTTTATGTCCAGATTAACTGGCAAACTTATATTGATACGAAGATTTAGGAAAACGAACGATTTTAAACATTTATAGATACGGCATTTTAGGCCCTAAACAAGTCGGAGAGTCCTGAACCCACCCACCACCACCAAACATTAACAAGTAACAATCATTCATCAGCGTCGTTCGTCTGTCAAAAATCTGGCAGATCCATAAAAGCTAGCGACGCCGATTAAGGATTATTAATTGCTAATGTTCGGTGGTGGTAACTCCATAGACCTAGCCAAAATAGTTTACCATTAAAAAAGTAAAACTGAACGTGACTCATCATCATCATCTCAGCCATAGGATGTCCACTGAACTGAACAAAGGCCAATGATTTCCACCTTGTCCGATCGGAGGCGGCCCGCATCCAGTGCTTCCCCGCAGACTTGACTATATCGTCCGTCCATCTCGCGGGGGGGCGCCCATCGCTGCGCTTGTCGGTACGTGGTCTCCACTCGAGGACCCTTCTGCTCCACCAACCATCAGTCCTTCGAGCAACGTGTCCGGCCCACTGCCATTTCAGCTTACTGAATTGATAGGCTATGTCGGTGAACGTGATTGCTTCAATGTTAAATACCACATCCACGCACCCTTCCAATTCCCACATCGATGAAGATATAACCATTAAACTCTAGGGAACAAACGGTAATCGCCTAATGTTTTGATAGTTTACGGCGATTCGGCCCATCTCCACTATTTGTTATCTATATTCGACCCTGATTGTATTAAAAGGTTCTATATCGGCTATTACGCTGAGAAGTTTTAATCAGGTTCTTTGGGAAATTCTTATTTTATTGATACATTAATATTTAATGCCGTCATCACCTATTTCTTGTTTTAACTATGAATTCCCCGACATATTTTCCACTAGCTGTTCCCGTGAGCTTCCCTTCGCCTGAAAAAGTTTTCCCGTGGGAATTCCGGGATAAAAAGTAGCCTTTGATCTTTCCTAGAGTCTAGAACATCTGTATACCAAATTTCATTATAATCCGTTCAGTAGTTTTGGCGTGAAAGCGTAACAGACAGACTTCGCTTTTATAATATTAGTTAGGATTCAGTAAAATTCGTATCTAGTTTCTCCCAGTATTGAATGACTTATAGCCTAACTGATACGCCACCAAGCCTCGTGATTTCTAGTGGAATAATATTGATATCTCCATTCTATACTCCTCAAATATGTCAAGTGCTTGATAGAATATGTACGTAGCAGCTAAGTGGTGCATCTTAAACCCTATTCCGTTTTGCAAGGCACGTATAGCCTGCAATGTCGATAAGTGATATATAATAGCGTCTCAAACAAGCCAGAAGTTTGCAGTTTAGATCTGTGATAGACTTGCAAGATATTCACAACATGCTATGAATGTTTGACGCACTTATCGGCTTACTGCCAGTGGCGATAAGACAAGTCTATTTATTAATGAGGGCAGTCATTTTTATGCGATTAAACGGATTGTAACGTAAATGGTAAAGTTACAAGCAGATATGGGTAAATAAGTAACTAAATTCGAAAGTGACTTTTTCTCTACTTGTGTGTGTTAAACGCTAAAAACTAACTAAGAATGCGCTTAAATACTAAATTTATTACGATACTCTGAAAAATCTTTGCCGGACGTAAAACCGCCTCAATTGAAGTAATTTACTTCAGCAAACTTCCTCAAACATTTTACAAATAGCACAAAATCAGTCTCTTTTTGTTTGTTGCAGCAACACCACCATAGAACGCAATTAAGTACTCAAGCCATAGTAACCTTCCCTCCCTATTCTTTGCCATCACGAGCTTTTTTTCACAAAAAGCTCCCTTGTAACTTGAAAAGTCTGACCCTCTGAGTTTCCGCCCCGCCGCATCGCCCAGAAGAAGTTAATGTTTTATCAAATTACTTCACTTGAATGCACATGGTATGAAGTTATACAAAGTTGTGAGATGCGCTGATGAGCTCTTTCACGGCAGGATACTACAGGGTGTTCACACTGGGATACTCGGGAAATAATATGATTATTTTCATTAAAAAGGAAATTTGAAAAAAATCGTTTATATTATTATTTTTGTTGATCTAGTAATTTATGATTATTTGAATGTGAAAAACAAGAAATAAATAACATTAGACACAAGCTATGTTTTTTTGTTAATAATCCATAATTATTTTACGTATTACTGGGAATATTGCGCCCTCTAGGTCATAGAGCAAACTAACAATGTAAAAAATGGTATCAATAAAAAAAAACTTCCTTACCACAATTTCAAATAGCTTATTTACAATACTCTATGCATAGACTAATACACTAATATGCTATGCTCTACGTTAATAAAAAAATAATTAAATTCAAACTCCAAAAAAATCATCTTTTTTGTAAAATCCCGCCGCCCAATCAGCACACGGCGTATATTTCGCGCTGATCGGGCGATTCCCGTGTGGTGAATGCGCTAATCGCGGCAGTTTGCGACTGTTTGCTGCTGACTCGGGCCCCGCGCCCCCGCGCCCCCGACGCCATCATTAGCGCCCACAGTTAGCGCCCCCTTGCAAGGACGAAGCGCTTGATGATTACAATATAAATTAGAAATAGGTATACAATGTCTAAATTATAATTCGGCTGTTTTACAAGCCATGATTCGTATTGATAATTTTTCATATTTTAGATCCAATATATTTTATGTACCTTTATTTTATTTTATTTTATTTTACTATATTAGGAAAACTTAACTAATTTATTTAGTAGATAACAATGTCAGGGTAGCTTATGTTGCACAAGTTTCCACCTCTAGGTAGATTAGTTAGGTAGTATAGGGAGGGTTTACTAAAGCTTAGACTTCTAATCGCAAATACACATAACTTTATAACAAAAAGAGGGAGTTAAATTATAAAACAAAAAACAAAGAAATCAAACTAAATTAAACTAACCAGGTTTATGAGAACCAAAGTAGTCAGATATAAATAATAACAAATACACTATAATTGTTAGATATAACTTTTCTTAGGTTTAAAGTAATAGAGATTATGACACAAAATTATTGAAGAACTAGGTACTAGCACTTACTTAAAAAAATCCAAAAATAACGGAAAGAAACCTGTAAGCTAGGATTAACACGTTAATCAGCTTTATTAGCTTCAACTCTAAGCGCTAGTTAATTTCCGCTATTTTGAGAATTAAATTACATGACTTTATAAGTAAGAAGCTAATTAAGCCTAGGATTAAATCTTATTAGATTATTATTGTTGCCTTAATTAATTCAATAAAATATCAATATCCTCCTCAAATTCATTCTTTAATTATAGACTTCATCAATAAATTACAAAACACAAATCAATATTCCTCCACACACAAGCAACACTACCAGTAAATAGCTGAGAAACCAATTTCCATTTGTTTACTCCATAAATCACATGAGAGCGTCAACTAATAGAAAAGTTTGAATACATTCGCGCGCTTTCCAACACCTGCTGCCGTTTTATGAAAATTAATTTGTGAACCTACTGTGCCGATGACGGGAGCTTTTACCCTACTTCTTTCGCTACGAATGTTACAGACTAAACTATTTCGCGAACTAAAACTTAAGTGCTGTGGAAAGTGAGTTGCTTTCAACGGTGTTTATTTTAGGCTGTGACAGTAATAGTATACACATTAAGGTTTAAGATTCTTTATTTCTCATAAGAACATTATAAAAAACATTCACTCAAAATGAGAACTTAAAATTCTAAATACTTATTGTTACTTACAGTCCAACTACAAAGTCGTGAAAACGGAAGTGGATCCTAACTAATCGTTTAAGATCGTATTTAATCGATCTGTTATAGGTATTTATTAAAGGACAATCTATATGAATTCTTTTTATTTTCACATTAAGAAAATTTATATGAATTCTGAATACGACGTGATATTTAAAGATAGACATATACATAATATTTTATATTCATTTCCTCAACTAATATTAAATTTAGTCAAATGTAATTTTATTTTAAATCAACAAAGTAATCTATAGTGTGGTCTTTATGGTAAATGCTAATATAATAATATGCTGTTGTATCTATAGATTGAATAAAATAAGTTATGGTCGTGAGAAGAATTTCGTAGAAGCATTATAATTTATAACGTATAATTTATAGCTGAAATTCAATTTGTACTAACGTTTCCGTACGGATTTCGTTTCGCCTTTTAAGGATAAATAAAAATATATAAAAGTAGTTGAACATAAAGAGAATAAATGAATAATACGGTAAAATATGCTTATATACTTATTACACTCTCTTTAACAATAGTAAGTACGTATGGATATAAATATTTTCAAATAAGTTTTAACCAACATAATACGGACGTTTTAAACAATCAAGGGTTAAGGTTAGCGTCCTTTCGGCATTATTATTTGTATAGAAATTCACATACATTTAAGAAAATCCGTTCGGCCCTATACGTTTTCACGAAAGCAGCAAGTGAAATTTAACTACCTAAACTAAACTTTACTACCAAGAGGCTAACAAATTCAAAAACTTGCCAGTTACAGGCCTGTCACTAAAACTTGGCACAACAAACAAAACTTATTGGAATTCACTCAATAATGTACCGCGGTGGACGTGTGCAGATTAAAGTCAGGAAATGAACCCGGGCCCGGCAGACATCTCTCTCGATACATCGTTTGGAAGTCCGCTTTTCAACCCACTTTGTACACCCTGGGGGGCTAGTCTGCTAAATATTGCTTTTAACCAATAGCTATTATAAGTACCTATGGAGGTATGAATCGTGGTGATCTCGGTCTCTTGAATGAGTGTCATTTTAAATTTAATGGTGGCAAGTACCAACGAATTCTTAACGTTATTTTACGTTGAAGGTGAGGAATCCTGCATATCTAGATTCTAGATGTGTACCCTCCTTGCATTTTCTCTAACTCAATAAAAACGGCAATTCGGCTCGCAACCTATCATGCAAGTAAATCGAAAAGTGAGTGGCTCGCTCTTGCCTTAAAAGTTTCATTACGATGTAGCAGTGGCAATGCTGTGGCTCGGTCATTGCAGGCACAATAGAGAGGCACAAAGAATACAGTGGGGCTACCACCACCGAACACTAGCAGCGTCTTAAGCAGCGTCGCTCACTTATCAAATCTGACGTAGCCTGTGTGGATCTGACAGATGTTTGACAGGCGAGAGACACTTTTTATGGATTGTAAATGCTACGTAGTGGTAGTAAGGTAGCAGGCTTCGGACAATGATTTTGACGTCTAGCTGAACCAAGAGACGAGACGAAAGTGATTTTAAAGCTTTTGTTTGATCAATCACATCGAGAGCATTTAAAAAGCGCCATCACCGAGTTTTAACGCAACGCTTTTTCAACTGTAGTGCGTTGCAGTGGCAATGCTGTGGCGTGGCGCGGTCATTGCCGTAACAAACTCCACCCCGCGTAGTATACAGCTTTGACAGTTCAGTTGATGACGGTAGGTTATTGTATTTCAGTGTGAAAGGGTGTCTGAATTCTCTGTTCGCTCCAAGGGTGTATGTTGTATGTCGCTTCTGTTATCTCGCTCGTGTTTGGTGAATTGAAATGGTGAGTGGTTATTATCGTATGGTTATTGAATACAGTTTGAGTTTATACTGAACGTAAGATAAGTGAACAATGATGCCGATTCTGAAGTCTGAGTCTATTTCTTGACCAAGAATTTAAGATTGGTGAATAAAATTTTGGTGCCTCCATAATCGCTACTTATTATATATTATTATGTTAAGAGCCTCTGACGTTAATGTTAAATATCACATAATAATGTGCATCATGTTTTGGGTAACTAGAGTTATGATTCAAATTCAGCCATATTAAAAGCCCTTCCTGTATACAGAGTGTTGCAAAAAGGGTATACTAAGCTGAAAGGTGGCTGACTCAGGGGGCTATTCTGAACAACTTTTGTTCTACGAGTTTTGGAAATTCACGAAAATAAAAATTCCTTTCGGCTTAGTAATCTTAGTATACTCTTTTTGCAACATCCTGTAGATGTTGTCAACTAAGTATCTGTTTTTAACAATAATAATCAGTACATTGTGTAGCAAAATCACTATAATGTAATGGTGTAATTAAATACATAAAATATATACATACTGATATAGGTGTATATATATAGTACTTACCCAATTACCAAGTAGAACATTAATAAACGAAACAATAAATCTAAGAGAAGTGTCTCAAACTAAACACCAAACAAGCTTTTCCATGAATGCGTCCATAACTCATATGAAATGGCGAGCAGTTTTGTTACAAAAAAAATGCTAATTACTGAAAACATATCTGAACCAACTGGTTCTAAGAAAGGAATGCAATATTCAGATACTTTAATAGTATTTGACTGCTTTCTGCTTTGAGGAATGGATATAACTAGAGCGGATTTTTTACACAATACGTATGCATAGATCTAGATTCATTTCTAATTATGATTTATTCTTATACGAGTGCGCTATAACATAGCTTATAACCTCATTAATTTATAGAAACTAAAACATTTAAAATAATTAAAAATGTCATACTGACGACTTTATTATGTCTGAAGGAAATGAAAAACAAAACAACAACTCAACTTTGTGCAATTACACATTTTAACTTTTCCTACAAATTCGCAGATCAATAAAGGGGCGCTTGAGAAAAGAAAAAAAAGAAAAACGTCAAACAAATGGCAACAACATTAAATATTTATGACGTTTCCGTATCTTTACGGAACCCCTTGTTTTTTCACTAAAATTGCAACGGACCCCTCCGCTAAGTAAATCTACAGTGAACGCATTAAATAAACTTTCCTTTGTAGATAATTTGGTAATAAAAAGATGCATTATTAAATTCGGCGTAGTACGTACTTTGAAGTGCGCGTGTAAACAAATTTTGCGAAACGAAAGAGATCATAGCATTTCACAGTATATTCTTAACCCTAACTCGAATAAGGGAGCGGTTATAACTTGATAAGTATAAAAACATTATAGGCACTGATATCAGTTTATGTAGTCCTCTGTGGAATTTGAAATTGTTTTTTTTTTAATGTAGGTATAAGGTTATAGATATAGATTGTGAGTGTCGAAAATGAAAACTATTTTTTTTTCTAAACTAAAAAGAAACAACAATAATTTCGATAATTAATTATAAATACTGCAGGATACCTCTTAATACATAAACTTTATAGCAATTAGCTATTCTCCAAGAGCATCTTAATTATTACAAGAAAAAAAGTGGGAAATAATTTACTCCCCTGTATTTGGGAGAAGCAATTAGGTTCAATTTAGTAGTCATTTATATTTATTACAAGCTGGCGGGGGGCTCGACTATTTGTTACAATAATTACAATCAACAAGTTCTCATGCGAGAATAAAAACTTTAATTACAATTGATTTTTAACTCCGACGGAAAAAGATGGTGTTATAAGTTAAAAGTGACCGTGTATCTGTGTGTTTGTCTGTGGCAGCGTAGCTCCCAAACAGCTTTAAAGAACTCACTGATTTTAGTTTTTTTTTTTAAATACTTAAATGCATACATAATAACTAACTTATTATGTGTATCAAGCACTTACATGCTTATATTATATAATATCATTGTTCATTGTTCAGTAACATAAGTTAACTTTAAATTTAAATAATGTTTATCCCAAAATTTCAATCCAATTAATGTCCTACGTAAATCCATGTAGTAATGTGTGTTGCATACCGGTAGCAATTAAGGATATTTAAGTATCCCCTAAGTTACAGGCTCTGCCTAGTTTAGGGGTTACTACCCCATATATTTCTACTGTAGACTCTCTGCCATTGTATCTATATACCTACTGTTTGTACATTAATTGTAACTGTGTTCTTTTTGGCAAATAAACTTATTATTATTATTATTATTATTATTATTATGCAATCCAACATTGAATTCTGACGGCCAATGGTTCTCATTTTAGTAAATCTATCTAAGAATGAACCTAACTAGAAAATCATACAGAATCTAAATTTAATATGGTGCGTACGTACACCAGGTAGCTTTTTTTCAACATTTTTGCTAAATTATTACCTACAGCATACCGATTCAAGCAGTATGTATTTCTACCAAGCAAGTAAAACAGCCAACTTGTTTTGTGCCACTCTGAAAACCAATACGCAAACAGGAAAACGAAAAACTTTTTTTTACATTTCACTCAAACCGTATCAGAGAAGGAAGCGGAATTTATGTGATATTTTTACGATAGATACTACACGAAATAGGAGGTACGGGGATGGAATTATTTGGATGCGATCCAAAACGTCATATTTGTGCAATATTTTACGAGAGGAAGTGGGCCGTTATTAAAATCTGCTTTGATTTGTGATGTTGCTTGCGGAGTTTTGAAGTGAAATTGTAAAATACTATTTGAAACGTATTCTCGTATTAAGCATGCAACATTAAATTGCTTCAAAAAATATTTAAAAGGCAACATAATGTATAGTTATAAAAAATACAGCAGTTATTGAATTTTAGTGTAAGATGGACAAAGTTGCATTAAAAAATGATTTAATAAAGTGCGTCTACTTTTTTTTAGATAATAATATTATTATGTCCTAATAACTATTAGCAAATTAAAGTAAAATCAAAATTTCCTACTAATTAATGTACAAACCTTTTATTATAAAAGGCGCATAATAAATCTACAAGTTAGACATCAAGTTTTTCGTAAACGTAAGCTCAGTAACAAGTCTCAGGCAGTTAGTAATTCCCGGGATTATGACCATTAATGCGAAGGCAATAAACACCAGTATAATCAGTGAATAATGCTTACTACCAGCTAAACGGTAACGTTTCTGTTGTAAAAGTAGAACAGGGAAGCTGTGGAGTAGCTATGGCAAAGTATATTATTGATTTTAAGTTGATGTGTAAATAAAACTAGCGCCGCCAATTGAAAAAAAAAATATTCTGATTGAAAGCGTTTTTAATGAAAAGGCCACGTTTCACGCCTTTTTCATGTTAATTCATAATACCTAGAATGTAGAAGTTTTTGTAAAAAACGCAAAAATGACGGTCGGTTCTGGCAAAAACAGTCTAGTCCAGATTTGACGTCATCAGTATAGTCCGCTAAATGTGAGGTAAGTAAGTAAAAAGTAGTAACCATAAAGCCTCTTTGTCTATAACTCCAAAAGTATGCTACGACATTTTTATAACCACTGTGACTATTTATGACTATTTTTTGGCATTTTCAAAAATCTATTAAAAATTTATTAGGTTTTTTTTTGTATTATAGCTCGAATGACATCTCAATGCCACCTTCTGTTCTCACATCAACATTAGTACTCACGGCTTGCGCATTGCAAGGGCGGGACAATCCATTAGGCAGTTTATACCGGCATCGGAACAATGAAAATAATGCGTTTATGACCCGATTATACGAGCTCTATATTAATTGCAAGGGTTGTTTGAGAAACGTCATGTTGAAAGGCAAAGTGTCATAATATTTGACGCTTTATTAACCCCCCAAGAAAAGAAGGGTGTCATAAGTTTAACGTGTCTGAGTATTTGTGTGTATATATGTAAATATTATTAGATATTTATTACGAGAATACCAAAATATACCACTTTAACACAATTCGTTATTTTCTTTCGCTATAAAGTTAAATTTCTATAACTTTCGATCAACACAGTAAATTAACAAAACCATTTCATACTTAAACGAAACACCTACTCTTATTTTTAGGGCATTAACTGTTAATTTTGTTTATGCAGACAGCGAGTTAACGTAACATCTTAATGTCAAACTGTCAAGCTTAGATTATGCAAAGTAGCTTAAGCATATAACAATATTTTTTCATTCGCTGCGTTTCCATTTTATCCGTAGACCGTTTATTTTCTTTACACTTACATATCTATTTGGTTTCGTATTTCACTCTTCTTTTCTATACTGAATTCGTCATAGTAGTACTTATCTACGTATAATAACTCGAACCTAACAATGTAATGGTGTATAAACGTTCGTGACACTACTAATCTCTATCAATTTACACTCATTTTCAATTTTTTACTTATATTTCAGATAGAACGATTGCCAAAAAACTGAAAAATCGTTTCGACCGCATAAATTTATACGTTCACAGTATGAATCTATTGATCACGATTCCCAGGAATCAAAAAAAGTAATTAGATAATTGACATATCAAAAAGACAATAATGGAAACACGCGCGCGGTACTGGCGGCAAAAACAGTACAAACTAACGTGGGAAATGCCAACAGTGACCGAAGTAGACATGCGGGCGTGTTTGTCTGTCCGTACTATTAAACAAAAATCTTGAAGACCTTCCCTGCCCCCCTCAAAACGCGTAAAACCAGGCCTCAAAGGGGAAAGTATAAAAGAGTTTATAGGTCTAAGTAGAACGGTCGCAAAAAGTATCGTATTACAGACCGATCACGTTTCAGTTTTTCATGAGGGTATTTACTTTTTTTTTGCTGTCAAATAGGGGAAGTGTTAATTCATTGGGTGGAGCTTTTTGATGTAATTGCGGATATTGAGTTAGAGTTCAATAGACGCTTTAGAAATGTGTTTGAAAAGAGTTAAAAAATATAAAAGAATACCGGATATACTTTCGAAAGTTCTTCAATTACATTAAGTACGAAATTATGTACTTACGTGTGAAAGAAATCCCGAGTGAACGAAATAAATGACAAGACATTACATTACATAAATAAATAAATAAATAAATAAATTATACAAAACTAATTGAACATAATGTTTCAGAGATATAATTAAACGACACACCAAAAGGAAATAAGACTGTAAGTGATATTCCGAAAGCAGTGTTTCCGTCGCTTATAATTCAAACAAACAAAAGATACAAGAAAAAATAATTGAGTATTTGGCCATTTGTCAAAGCAAACGTACCAAGAGCCACCTCCAGGACAGTCGAGTGCACAAGTGATTCATGCCAATACACCGATCTAAAAAATCGTTATAAATATTTTTGAAATAAGTCAAGGCGATGAATTGATACGATGTTTTTTTTCGATACTTCTTTATGTCAAATAAGTCTTAAATATGTACCTGTAACTACTGTATGTTTAAAAATTCATACTGTCATAAGTCATAAAATACAACAAGGCATAAACACGACGATATCAATGGTTTTAGATAAAATAATTGCAGTAAGTACCTGAAATACCTATACAGTAAGTACCTAATTGTTTATAAATAGCCTTTCTTAATACATAGATGACGTATAATGTAAACTTGCCGTAATGAATAGTTTTATTGATTTAAATATATCATTTTCTTCTCATCTGTACAATCCACCTCAGAAATCGAGATCGTTTGTCAGTCGTCCCATCTAATTGGAAACAGTCCCGGTCACAGTTGTGCACGACTGTACGCGTATGAGTGAAGGAAATGAGTCTAAATTGACATTTCTGAGATCACCACTAGGCGACGCATAGTCTGCTTTTAGATAGTTTAGGTACCTACCAATGGAATGTTAATATACCTAAACACATTTTTAGGCTACTTTCATCACGGATATGAGTCATATGAGTACCGAAGTAATGCAGTATGAGACCCTGAGTCATCCCTTCTTCTTCTTATCGTGTCGACGACAAACCAACTAAGTCGCTAAATAATACATGCGGCATGCCCCTTCTGATGGGTGTAGATCAAAATGGGCAAAAATATCATCTGTAAATATTTTTTTAATACGTTACATAATATTACAGTAACTGCCGAGCCGTTTTGTAGGATAATACAAAATATAAATATTATTGTGTATATTTCCACTACACAGATATAAAAATCCCTCCAACTATATTTACAATACATAATTACATTCAATTGGATATTTATTATATTCTTTATTTTAACCTCTAGTAATACTCGGTGTAAAATGAAATTTTCTTTTTTTCCCCTCAAATGTTTAATAATAATTAAGTTAATTAAACCGGATTTAAACTGGATCCATTCACAGGACGAGGCTTCTGAGAGAGTTGTGATAAACTTTTTTCCTTTATTTTCAATCCCTTACCACGGTTCCTCTATTAAATTTTTTCTCTTATTATTTAAGTTTGGACAGTTTTCGATTTTTTAAACTTGGGCCAAGCATATTTAGAATTTTTCAGAGGGACATTCTTAATTAGAAAAAAAATGATTTGACACTCGTTATTCTTTTATTTTCGTCAAATAATAATTTATAAGTAGGTACTATGATTGTTTATTATTATGATAAGTATACCAGTATTTTTATTACCTTGATGTAAAATTACTAATATTAATTTTATTAATTTTGTGAAATCCTGTACTTCGCGTGAAGAGTATGTCCAATAGTGGACTACAATAGAGTAGTAAACACATAAAGATTTAAATTAGAAAAAATATAAAATTCCTTAGTAGTGGTTGCAAGTGAGTTCACGAAAACTTTCTGTTTTCCGGAGCGCAAATTAAACTCAGATTTTGCCCGCAAAAAAATTGGGTTATTTTTTCATATTCTGTTTCGTAAACAGAACTGACGGCGATGGCTTAGTTAATTGCTATTAAAAAATATCTGACACTGATCCTCTCAAAGCTTGTTATGTTTTTAAACATAATTTTCTTGTTGGATTTTTTCCCGTGTAACATTTTGTATTCTTCGTTCAAAGAAAATATAAATTTATACGTGTTGAAAGGATTGTGAGAATAATTAAAACTGACGTTAACAGGAAGTATTGTTACTTGCAAAATGTATGCTGCCGAATATAAATAGGGTAAAATTAAGGTTTGAGAATTATAATGTAAGTACTTTTTACATGTCAAATTGACAAAGTTACAAGTTGTTGCAAGCCATCCTCGATCGATCAGTATTGTCGGTTACCGCTATAAACTCAACCGACCGTAAACTAACAACAAAGTAAACATGTCTACCATATTTTCCCACCACTACAGTTGTAATTCTTACACAAGAATGTTCGAGAACATCTCTGAGGATGTCTAAAGAGTCTACACTTAAACTCCACTTGCGATTTGCAGCAATGGAGCAAACAATTTTATTCTGTGTCCACTTCACTTCAAATCTAGCATTTTGTACAGTCGTAGTGTTCCCCCATATTTTCCACTAGCACAAACGATTAAGAACCTTGTCCTGTTGGGTGAAAGTCTTTTAAGGATAAAAGAGAATCTCGGCGCGTTAAAACGCTGGGTCGTGTCGTTACCATGGAAACGCTATGTTATAATTTGATAGAAATATCTGTAGAGGCTACAAAGAAATATACTTACAGAGGGTCGTGTAATTTTTAAACGTTGTCATACTGATGTTAGTGTTTTACTTAACATAAGCTTTAGATTTCTCCTGTTTATAGTAGTACCTAGTTTGAATATGATTGTTTTATGGTCCCGTTTTTAAATAACATAAGATAGATAGAATATTCTTTATTTTTACACAAGAATAGATTATATAAAGCTTAAATACAAACACATAGATACAAAAAAGGCGGTCTTATCACTAAAAGCGATAGCCATATATATGTCGCAGGCATTTTATAAGATCTCGCCGTTTACATACGGCGTCGTCAGTTTACAAACGCTCGCTGTTTTGTAATATGCCGAAGGCAAAATGTCATTTTATAGTATGCCACAACATTTCATTGATAATCCATACGCCGTTTACATAATGCCGCGGCAAATTGAAGAATTAGTTCTGGTTCTTACCACGCGCGGCGCTGTTGATCACAACAACAAAAATGGCGTCAAGTAGTGATTCTGTAACTCAATAAATAGTCAAAACCAAATGATTGTGACTTTAAAGTCATTTATTACAGTGCAGGAGCAGTAAAAAGGCCGTAGACAAAAGACAAAGTTTTTGAGGTTATCCCGCACCTAAAAACTACTACGTTATCCATAGATCCCGGTGTACGGAGGACACATGCAGGATATTAATTTAGAACTTCATAAATTCTTAGTAAAGGGTTTAACGTTTTCCTAAGTTTAGTGCATTCGGGCACCAGTGTTTGTTTTTGTCTGGAAATGCCTAGCTTTATTGTTCTGTATAAATGACTACGTTTTTTATTTAAATTTATCTTTTTATTAAATATTTAAACTTATGTTGTACATGCTTAGGTACTTACCTACTTTAGAAAACAAAAGTAAAAAGTCTTACTTGAAATCCTGAAATAAAGTCAGATTTTTCAATTTGTTTAAAGATCAAACTGTGTTTTATCATGGTCACCCTAAAACTGCAACTAACGTCGAAATCAGAACGATTAAACGAGTTATCAATATGCCTTCGGCAAATTACAAAACACCAAGCGTTTGTAAACTGACGCGCCGTATGTAAACGGTGAGATCTTACAAATTGCCTGCGACATATACACGGATCTGCCCGACAGATCTTCCTGGCGGGTAAAACTGCTATTACAAAAAGGCACAGATGTGCCATTTAATTTCATTCAAAATTTCGTATCAAATTTCATGTTATTTTCATCGGTTTTCATGACAACATCAACAATTATCTCGATAGTTACCGTGAAGCAGACAAAAAGGTCCAAAATTCACCATCATTGCAATTTCGATAACCACGGAAGATCTCGAACTCTCCCTAACACAGAGAAATGCACACTTACTACATAAACAAGTGTCTTTTATCTGAATGTGAGCTATAAATCCTTCTTGAGGTGACCTCCCCGAGGCTAGTAATGGAGAAAGAAAATAAAACAAATGCAAGCAAGGGGGCCCGGGGTTTGGCCCTTCTAAATCTTTACAAATTGTGGCCCACTCGGAAATATTGTCAGCGCGTGCCTAGTAGTTGTAGGAAAAAGACACAGTTTGGGATTATACGTCTTGGTGAATTTTCAGCACGAAGAGCAAAATTTTACTTATGGATTTATTTATACATTCTGTTTCTGATTTCTACAGCGTAATGTTAAGAATTATTTGAACTGTGGCGAAAGATTTATATTCAGGTATCTACAATCGTTATGCGTCGGTAATCGTCCACTGCTCCAGATAAGCCTATCCCAAGGAGTGCCACAGCATTCTGCCGTCGGCTTTGCTCATCCAGCCACTATATACCGGCTATCTGCCTACTTTCGTTGGTCCAGCGGGCCAGAGGGCGTCGCTACACTACGCTACACCAATTCAATACAACCAGCTAGGTACTATTATACCAAAAGACTGAATTCCGGCATTTCCAGTAAAATATTCCAATTAGACAAATAATGAGAGAGCACTGTAATCTCTAGAACAACAAACATTTTCACTAAAAGAGCTACTAATCCGCGCCGATAGCCATCCCGCTAAGTACAAATAACGATCTCCATTGCAAATCGCATCGGCTCTGCAAACGTTGAGCTAATCCTTTAATTGATCCAGCGTTGTTACAACGTTGTGCGACAGAGTACAGCTTTATTATGTGCATTCGTTTCCCGTTTTGTCATTTTGTTGAGTTCTGTTTACAGTCTGCTGGCGGAGACGGTTTTAATTCGTGTATTTTATCTATACTTTGGTAATTATTTCTTTTTACTTGTTGTGTTAGGATTAGATTGCAACAAGTGGAAATTATTTCATTCCTAATATTTTCCTGATTGCAAGCTCTACTAATGAAAATTTAAAAACAATTTCTTATTCTATAAATCTATGAATTCAACAAAAATCTTAATGTTATTAATGTCTATATTTACAACTCTACTACGAGAAACATAGTTTATTTAACTTTCGCAAAATAAGTGAGTCATTTAATTTTACTACGAATATAAATATTACATTCTTTCGTGCTCTTGTTACTTTTGTAACCGTGGTAAACATCGCAATAGCTACCTATTATACCCAATAATGAAGTAGTTTTTCCTATTTCCATTGTACTAAATTGTAACCCTTTTTTCGTGTCCACGTCCAAAGCACGCGGCACTATAGTGAAGGTTTCTTTGCTCATGTCGGAAACAACATTTTTCGCAGCGGGGGCCGCGCGGCGCGGCGTCATTTCATAGTCTATTTGTTTTGCGATGAGGAAAAATTGTTCATGTCAGTCTGAGCACGACGGTTTTAAAGCTGAGAGATTTGTTTACTTTCGGATTGTGCGAAAAGTTTATGTTTTCTGTTCTATGCAGATGTTTTTTAGCCCTCGACAAAGTTCATCAGTTTTTAAGTTTCTCGTATTATGGTTGTCTGGTTAAATTACGTATTTGAGCCATCATTATTTAACGTATAAATTTTACTTCTACATACCTTGAAAATCAGTTAGGTACCTACTAAGTAAGGAAAAACATCGCGAAAATAACTGTAACATTTAGTTTTTAAATATGTAGGTAGCTACTTACCATACGTATTGTATTCATTCCAAAGCAACTATACGGTAACCTATCACTAGAGTATTAAACGGGTGACTTGCATGCATTAGCCGTGCATTAAAACTATCTACAGATGCATTCCTTCTTCTGACATTTATGATGCGCTTTCGTTTATGAACTCACTGAAATAATGTTTCAAGTCAATCGTGAAGTTCGTAAACTATAAGAAAATGTTTTATGAGCGAAGTTGAGCGAACCCAAAGCTTATGCTAATAATTTACCGCCCATTTTAGTGACTTGTGGGGATTTAGATGATGCTGGTGCCTCACCGGAAATGGCAAAACATTTTGGGTGACAGGATACTTCTAAACGAATGTTGTTTTGTTAATAAAATAATAATTATCTTTGCGGGTAGATTTATTTTACCTAAGATGTTTTATCACTTAACTATAGTGTAATCACTTCTTTAGGGCACAGGAAATCGAAGTTATGACTTACAAGCTAAAGTAGAATGATAAAACTATATTATTACAATTAT
Source organism: Plutella xylostella (assembly GCF_932276165.1). Lineage (NCBI taxonomy): Eukaryota > Metazoa > Arthropoda > Insecta > Lepidoptera > Plutellidae > Plutella > Plutella xylostella. The sequence continues at coordinate 11,597,092 of NC_064002.1, forward strand.
TTGAATGACAACATGTCAGAGGTAAAAATTAAATGTAGAATATGACGTTAAGGTTATTTAAACCCCTTTTCCTGCATTCCTGAATTAATCATATACCCAGGGCAAAACATTGTGATGGCAGCATTTATGATGATTATAGCCTTACTCTCTCTCTCGTGTATGCCGTATGTGTAAAATAAACAATTTATTTCTACCTGTTAATTTAAGTACCTCAAAATAAACGGACAACGGACATTTCAAATCTGTTCTTACATTAAGTGCATTCAATTTTCACATCGGTCACTATCCTTATAACTCATGGGTAACGGGCAATGAATAGGTTCCACTGAGAAAAACACCAAATTACTCCTAAACGGAAAAGTCTAGAAAATATTTGCTAAGGTTTATAATAGCACAAAAAGGTGAAATCATGTTTCATCTGGCATTTGACAGAAGCATGACACACTCACGAGCAATGAAAAGGTTCCACTTGCCATACTAATTATGTCATTGGAACATTTGCCTTAAAATATAATGTTAGTGTCAATTTCTCCATTCTCGGTTAGAGCATAACCAGGGAGTAGTGGTTAACTTTTGACACATCTGTCATGAATTTTATATTTTATGGAGATGGCGTTTTTATAAATCAATCTCTGTCGGTTAGATAACCGACCAAGGAGAAATTGACACTAGTCTAGTTTTTTTGGTATCACCGTTTATAAAATGTTAAAGGTAATGAAAGTGGAAAGCCAGTGTCGTCTCAGTGGAAAATAGCTTGAGTATCAAATTACTCGCATCGAATGAGTCGGCTATGAAAAAGGCGGAATACAAAGTGTTACATTATGCAAATGCAATTAATCTGACTATTCCATGGTAATTGTTTAGAACTATGTTTATGAGTGAAATTGAAATTTATGGTAGGTGGAAGAATCCGGGTTAAAGATAAGCATCCATCTTTAGCGTTTATCGGTGTCTTGTCATAAATGGAGCCGATGAAGAGGACGCACTTGTGTGAATTTGTATACTAACCACCAAATTCATAGAGCTTTTTCACACTTTACAATAGATAGATAGAATAGATAGAACCTAATTCCCCTTCTTACCTTAAATCCATGTTCAACTTCCTATCAGATACTCATAGCAGACACCTCCGCTCCTCCCATAATCTTTTGTTGTCCTTACCACTACATCATTCAGGTTTTATGCTTAATTCCTTCTCTGTTACAGCTGTCCGACTGTGGAATGATCTCCCCGAGTCTATCAGGAAGGCTCCCAGTCGAGCAGTATTTAAATCACTGGTTCGGGCTCATTATCTCAGCAGGATAGGATAGAAGACAGTTCATTTTTTCATGCACCTCAGTTGTTGTGTGTTTATATAATAATAATATTATAGTATATATATTTATATTAGGTATTTATGTATTGTATATATTTTATAGGTATAGGTTTATATATTATCTATTAGTATATTGTATAAGTATAAATTGTTGTAGGATATTATATTTAAGTAGTACATATTTAGTTTTCTTCGCTGAAATTGTCTTAAATAAGTTCTTTTTTTTGCACTCCCATACAATTTACTCCCTGTACCTCCTGTAGGTTGACTGGTAGAAAATGCTTTTAGCATTAAGTCCACCTAATTGTACATAATTACTTTTGTATATTGTGCAATGAAGAATAAATAAATAAATAAATAGAATATTCTTTATTTGCACACACACATGAAATAAACTTACATAACTTAAATACAATAGGTTTAAAATTGACGTATTGATATACGAATTTAAACTTTTTGACTGATGTAAAGAATCGAAACTTGCGTGTTTCTTCAGAGTCCATTTCAACCTTATGGTAAATTTACAATACGGTCTATGAATTTGAGGAAAAGAATACCGTATGTGATGCGTCCGTTGCGTAGTTATGTATGATGTCGTAAGGTTACCTTAAACCAAAATCCCAAATTCATCAAATAAGTCGTTAATTCCATAGCCCAGGCATCCAACTGGAAGAGCTGTAAAACGTTAATTAGCGCGACTCAGCAGTTTGGTTCAAATTGACTGTAATTCAGTGCTTGTAGCGAGACCGCCATCCTGCGGGAATTGTGTCAAGCAATTAGTATAGTATACTAGTGTGTACAGGGTGTTGCAAAAAGGGTATACTAAGCCGAAAGGGGGTGACTCAGGGGGTCATTCTGAACAAAATTTGTTCTACGAGTTTTGGAAATTCGCAAATAAATATTCTTTCTCCATAGTAAAAAGTCAGGTGACCAACAAAGTTTCTATGGAAAAGGAATTTTTTTTTTCGTTAATTTTCAAAAATCGTAGAACAAAAGTTGTTCAGGACCCCTGAGTCACCCCCTTTCAGTTTAGCATACCCTTTTGCAACACCCTGTATAGTATACTATTCAGTATAGTATACTATTCAGTATAGTATACTATTCAGTATAGTATACTATTCCGTATAGTATACTATTCAGTGTAGTATACTGTGTATGAAACATCCTTCAGTAGTAGCTTCAGTGATCGTAACTGCTCATTGAAGTTAAGCAACACATGGCACGGTCACTCATTTGATGGGTGACCGATTTCAATTGGTTGTTTTCCGTGCCTCGGACGACACGACCTACCTACAATTCCCAACCCTTTTGACACGGATCCCATAAATAATTTCATATGCAAAAGAAACAGACGCAGCCTTGCACGGTAATATGACGTAAAAACAGAGTTTAGCTTAAATAAAAACTGAGTAAGGTGTTTTTACGGAAAATAAAGGATTAAAGCCAGTTTTTGGGACCACCAATCAAGTCATTAGCGGTATTCCTTCATAAACCCTCCATTTGTATACCAAAGTATGCTCGGATATTAAATTCCGGGTAAAAATTGCGTCAATAAATTATCAACCTTGTACCTAATTTTTTTGGATCCAAAGATAATTCCGACTAAACCAAAAAATACAATGTAAATACTAAGTCAGTATCAGCGGCCATTACACGGGTTCGTTATCAACGTCGATAAACTCGTTTAATGCGGAACGCCCATCACCAATCACAATGCCGTATTTATGGCGAACTAGCTGTTTCCGCGAGCTTCGCTTCGCCTTAAAAAGTTTTCCCGTGGGAATTCCGCGATAAAAAGTAGCCTGTTAACGCCGACGGCAACATCCTGTAGCTGACCAGAGGTGCGGCAGCGGAGCGCGGGGAGGGCCTCCGCCCGCGCCCCGCCACTCACACGCAAGCACGGGCAGAACCGATCGTAGCCACCGCGCAAGCAAGACGCGTACTTAATTACCTGCCTAACTACTGAAAAATACGACTGTAACGTTAATCAATAATATAAAGTTTAAAAGGTGCATAAAATCTTTAATTTCTCATTATCATTATTAACAAAATTGGCGACCGTACTTTCGAAGATCTGCAACGCATTATCCAGCCATCGAGAACATTCGAGAACGATCTAAAATTCCTGAGGCGACCGACGCGGAGCGTGCCCCGCGGAGCCCCCGGACCGGAGCCCGAGTTTGCTGATCGCCGGCCGTGTTCCATGGAAGTGCAAGGGGAGTTTCCTTATTCCTATTCCTCTTTAATTTGTGTATAAGTTGTGCGAAACTCTGAGAGTAAAATTACCATTTCTTTATAACCAGACTTCCTCTAGGTAAGAAAATATTTTCTTGCTTTGCGCTTGTCAGGCTTACATATGCGTGTAATTTGATGTTAGCTTGCATTCCTTATCTCATGAGCATAATGATTGTGCAATAAGATGCTTTCTTAACATATAAGTTATCTTATCAGTGATTAATTTAACATCGGTGTATCGACATAAATTCCGATACATACCTACCTACTTTATATCGTCAAATTAACGCTTATTTCATTGCATTTTCAAATTAAACGCAAAATAATATTGTTCCTTAGACCCTTCTAACAAATTTTCATAACAAATAAAATAGTTAGAATCATAATTGACTTAAAAAATACGCTCTCAAAGTTCTCATTATTTCATTAGTTGCTACTGCGGTTCAATTCATTAAAAATAAATTAATTCTAGCTTACTTTACTTAGCCGTAACTTTGCTAAGCTGCTAGTAGATATATTTTCCCTAAATAAGCAACAGTGATTATTAGTTAGTCACATAGAATTTGCCGAAACAATTCCAGGCGCCACGAGTTCCGTGTGACCTTCAACGGCAGAGGTCACCCGGCGGCCGGCAGGCTGTTGTTAGCCTACCGCTGCGCTCGCTCCGTGGCACTCGCCGGGTTTCTTCGAAGACTTGATCGCAGGAGTTCTTCAATAACCTACAAAGTGGTTTGATGCACATTTACCTACTTAGTCTAATTGATTGAACGTGCCCTTCGATAATGTTTTCCTCTAGTGATAAGAAGACCGAGCCTTCCTCTGGAAATGAAGCGAATTCAGGCGTAAATATAAATAACTTACAACTTAAAGACTTGAATACTTTAAGAGGTACAAAAAAGGGAGCATTAACTAAATTTCGTAATTATGTGATGCCTTTATCTACGTGTACCGTAGAAACAATTACAAGTTTACAGATCAAAGAATTAACTATTCGCTTAACAAAAATAGAAAATTTATTCTTTGAATTTGATAACATTCAAACTAGAATTGAACTTTTGTGTGATGATGAGCAACAATATCTTGAAAGGGAAATATTTGAATCCCAATATTACAGCACAGTTTCCATTGCTCAAGAAATAATTGAAAATTATTCGAAAACTAACGAAAATAAAAATGAAAATCACAGCTCCAACAAATCAACTTGTTCCGCCGCTTGTAGTGGGCAATTTAATAATGTAAAACTACCCACAATTAATTTACCCAAATTCGATGGCAATTACCTTACGTGGTTAGAATACAGGGATACCTTTGACTCTTTAATTAATTCAAATGAGTCTATCTCAAACATAAATAAATTTCACTACTTAAGGGCATCTTTAGAAGGAAACGCGGCAGTTGTGATTAAATCTATTGAGTTTACCTCTCAGAATTACAATGTAGCTTGGGAACTTTTGTGCGAACGGTTCGATAACAAAAAAATATTAATAAATAATCACCTAAAGGCAATATTTAATTTCGAACCAATTGCTCGTGAATCGCATAAGGCGCTTAGATTTATGATTGATCACATCACAAAAAATTTACGATCTCTTCAAAGCCTCGATTTACCTACAGATAGCTGGGACATCTTAATAATTTATTTAATGTCAACAAAAATTGATCCTGTGACTTTAAGAAAGTGGGAAGAGTCAAAGAACAGTCATACAGACTTACCTACTTTAAAAGAATTCCTGAATTTTTTGCGCAATCGAGCAGATGTTCTTGAGACGATGTTAGTTAGCAAAGGTGAACAGAAAACTTCGTTCACATTTCATAAAGAACAAAAAAGACATGAACATTATCATAAAGATTCACATCAACAAAAGAGCAAAAGTTTTGTAGCTTCTAGCAATGAAAAACATAGCCAGCCATCATGCCCGTGTTGTAATGATAAACATCGAATAGTTGAATGTAACAAGTTTCATAATTTATCTCCAGAAGGTAGGTCAAACGAAGTCGTAAAACATAACCTTTGTTCGAACTGCTTACGGAGAGGTCACAATGCTACTGAGTGTCGACTGAGTGGCACTTGTAGGATCTGCAAACAAAAACATAATACTTTATTACATAGATCGGATAATAATAACGTTGGTAACACAGTTTTAAACTCCTTACCTGTGTCACTATCAGCACAAACTCCAAGCCAAGTCCTATTAGGTACAGCCTTAATTAAAGTTGTCAATCCTGAAACAAAAAATACTTACGTTGCTCGTGCCTTACTCGATGCGGGCAGCCAATCTTCATTCATCACCTCGAACCTGAAACATAAAATGGGTTTAGTAGGTAAAAACATAAATACAAATGTAACGGGCATAAACAATGCGCCAATATTTTTGTCAGAAAGCTGTGAATTGAGTATTGAATCATTAGTTAACCCGTTCAGTACTTACCTTAAATGTTTAGTGATGCCTCAAATCACCGGTCACATACCTAACGTTCCTGTAGACGTCACACAGCTTAACTTACCTGAACATATACAGCTGGCCGATCCTAATTTTTATCAGCCATGTGAAGTTGACCTTCTTTTAGGTGCAGAAGTGTTCTATGAGCTCATGTCACCTAAACAAATCAAGTCGAGGCCTGGTATGCCTATCCTTCAAGAATCCAAGTTAGGCTGGATTGTGGTAGGACCCCTCACTCTTAATAATTGTAACCTGAAACATAATGGTACTCAAAACAAGATTCATTGTAACTTTACAAAAGAAATTCATGAAAACTTAACAAAGTTTTGGGCTCTTGAAGAAGTTCAGTCCATAAAACAGCCTTTATGTGCTAATGATGAGTTCTGTGACAAACATTTCACGAACACTACTAAGCGTTTAGATAACGGTAGATTCTCAGTGCTAATGCCTCTTTGTGAAGATCCTGAAACATCACTCGGTGACTCATATAAAATGGCTGAAAAGCGTTTCATAAATCTTGAGAAGAAATTAAAAAAATGTCCAGATCTTAAACAGCAATATACAAATTTCATTAAAGAGTATGAGGACCTAGGCCACTTAACAAAAATTGAAAGGCCTACCTTCGGCTACATGATGCCACATCACGCGGTAATACGTGAGTCAAGTGAAACTAGCCGTCTTAGAGTCGTGTTTGACGCATCCGCGAAATCTAGTTCCAATAAATCTTTAAACGACATTCAATGCATAGGTCCAGTTGTACAGGATGACTTATTCAGTATATTAGTTCGGTTTCGTCAACATAAATACGTGCTATCTGGCGACATCACAAAAATGTATCGGCAAATTAGCATGGACGAGTCTCAGAGACATTTGCAACTAATTTTGTGGCGCGATGATGATTCAAGGCCTCTTGACACTCTACAATTGAACACAGTAACGTATGGCACGGCATCTGCAGCTTATTTAAGCACAAGGTGTCTAGTTCAATTAGCAAAAGAATGCCGTGATCCAGTAATATCAGAAGTAATTCAAAAAGATTTTTACGTTGATGACCTCCTCACCGGAGCTTCAACTGAACATGAGTTAGCCCATATACATAAGAATGTAACTGAAACATTAGCCTCTGCTTGTTTTCCTATTCGTAAATTTAGAACCAATTGTCCTCAAATATTTTCTCAAGAAACAGAAACTGAGGCTCTTAATTTAAACAAAGAATCAAGTGTGTTAGGAATTACTTGGGCACCTAACACAGATACATTAAAATTCTCAATAAACATAAACACAGACACTACACAAACAACGAAACGAAATATTTTGTCTAACACGTGCAAAATTTTCGATCCACTTGGCCTTCTGAGCGCTAGTACAATCACATTAAAAATACTTCTTCAGACTTTATGGCAATTAAAGTTAGAGTGGGACACCCCTGTTCCCAAAAATATTGAAAAAACATGGAAAAACTTAATATCCCAATTAAATATTCTACTTACAGTGTCAGTTCCGAGGTTCACGCTATGCACTTCTCCTGTCGTCACAGAACTTCATTGCTTTGTGGACGCTTCCCAAAATGCTTATGCTGCCTGCGTATACCTCCGAACCGTCAATGATTGCAACACAGTAACAATTAGCCTACTATGTTCTAAAACTAGGGTTTCACCTTTGAAAACCGTCACAATACCTCGTCTTGAGCTGTGTGCTGCTCTCCTAGGAGCGCGTCTGGTAGCGAGAGTAAGTGAGGCACTTCGTTGTCAAATTAACAAAAAGATTTTCTGGTCTGATTCAACGATCACTATAGGCTGGATAAGAACGCAACCTAAAGTCTTGAAAGCGTTTGTCTGTAATCGTATACATGAAATACACGAACTGACTGACCGTGATTCATGGAGGCATGTGCCGACGGAACATAATCCTGCGGACCTAGCCTCAAGGGGTGTAAAACCAAGTGTTTTAGTTAGCTCATCATTGTGGTGGCGAGGTCCTTCCTTTCTTTCAGAAGCGGAGTCAGAATGGCCTCAAACACCTAACATAAAGATAGATTTACCAGAGTTAAAAGTCAATCATATTCGTAATAAACAAATGACAGACAATGTTATAAATTTTGAAAAATATTCGAATGCGTTAAAACTTAAAAGAGTGTATGCTTACGTGTTTCGGTTCATAAAAAATTGTAAAACAAAAGCCAGAAACACTGAGCCATTAAATAATCATGAACTTAATGAGTCTTTAATGTTTCTCGTTAAAATGTCACAAAGGGAATCCTTTTCATCTGAAATTGAAGTATTGACTAAAGGTAACTCACTTAAACATAAATCTCGTATTTTACAGTTATCTCCATTCCTCGATGCGAACGGCGTTTTGAGAGTGGGTGGTCGGTTGGAGAATGCTTCTCTAAATTACGAACAAAAACATCCAGCCCTTTTGGATAGTAAGCATCATTACACTAAAATGCTTATGGCAGCCGAGCACCTACGACTCTTCCACGCTGGCCCGCAACTACTCCTTAGTTCATTTAGGGAACAATTTTGGCCCCTAGCCGGGAGAAATTTAGCAAGAAGTACAGTTCGTAAATGCATAACATGTACAAGATTGAAAGGTAAGACTTTAGAGCCGTTTCTCGGTAACTTACCTTCCAATAGAGTATCTCAATGCTTTCCCTTTCAAATATGTGGCACTGATTTCGCTGGCCCTTTCATGATTTCAAGTAAAAAAGGTCGTGGCAATAAAATCTCAAAATGTTACTTATGTATATTCGTTTGTTTCGCAACAAAGGCCTTACATCTTGAAATAGTCAGCGATCTCACTACACAAGCCCTGATAATGTGCTTGAAACGCTTCATCTCCAGGAGAGGAAAACCGATTATTCTTAATTGTGATAATGGAAAGAATTATGTGGGTGCAAGCAATTAATTGGGCAAAGTCCTGCGATCGAGTCTTCGTTGTATAAAAGAATTTACCGCTAATGAGGGCATTCAATTCAAATTTATACCCCCTTACAGCCCCACGTTCGGTGGACTCTGGGAAGCAGGCGTAAAAAGTGCCAAGCACCATCTTAAGCGCATAATAGGAAATGCTAGTCTTACATTCGAGGAGTTGAGTACGCTTTTTACCCAAATTGAAGCGATCCTCAACTCCCGACCCCTAATTCCTTTATCTCCTGACCCCAACGATCTTTCTCCTTTGACCCCAGGGCACTTCCTCATCGGGCGGCCGACGTCACTACCAGAACCACCCTGCGAGAACATGAAGATACGCACTAGATATCAGCTTATTGAGCAATATCGACAAAGCTTCTGGAGTCGCTGGTCAAAGGAATATTTGGCAGAAACCCAACAAAGAAACAAATGTCGCCTTAAACATGAAAACTTGAAACCTGGAGACATGGTCGTCTTCAAGGAATTGAATCTCCCGCCTATGAAGTGGAAATTAGCCAGAGTACAGCACATGTATCCTGGATCAGACGGAGTGTGCAGAGTGGCAGACTTCATAACCTACCGTGGCGTTGAACGGAGGGCCCTCAACAAAGTATGTCCCTTACCCATGACTGAAGATGACGAGGATGATGCAGAGACATTGAAAGAGATCTCTACCAGCTCCTTTCAAGGGGGGCAGAATGTTAACGCCGACGGCAACATCCTGTAGCTGACCAGAGGTGCGGCAGCGGAGCGCGGGGAGGGCCTCCGCCCGCGCCCCGCCACTCACACGCAAGCACGGGCAGAACCGATCGTAGCCACCGCGCAAGCAAGACGCGTACTTAATTACCTGCCTAACTACTCAAAAATACGACTGTAACGTTAATCAATAATATAAAGTTTAAAAGGTGCATAAAATCTTTAATTTCTCATTATCATTATTAACATAGCCTATGTTCTTTCTTACGGTCTAGAGTCTAGACCATCTGTATACTAAATTTCATTCAAATCCGTTCAGTAGTTTTCGCGTGAAAGAGAAACAGACAGACAATCAGACACAGTTACTTTCGCATTTATAATATTAGTTACGATTAGTTAGGATTAGGATTGCGATATAATGAGTTTAACTACGTCGATAACAAACCTGTGTAGCGGCAGCAGTTAAGTACGGGACGCCCTGCCACCGAGTAGAGTAGATATGGAAACGATATGGCGATGTATAGACGAAGAATAGAATATACACTCACGGGCAGTGTAAAGGTTCCACTGAGAAAAGCAACAAATTGCTCCTAAACTGAAAATGCTGGCTTAATGACGCCTTCTGCAACATTAAAGTACATTTAACAGAGCATCAGGATATTACCAACTAAAAACGGTAGGGTAACGTAACGTACCTTGGGACGCTTGTACCTCGGGACATTGATTGTATTTTAAAAACCGGCTAAATAAACACATTAAAATTCTACCCTAGGCATAGTATTTTACTCGCTTGGCAAAACTAGTGAGTCTCGTGATCATACCAGCATCGAGTGTGTGTTGAAGACAATATGAAGATTTTTGGAGTCAAAAGTAGCTTTTGTATAGTTTTTTGTGTTGCTTTATCTCATTGAGGCATGCTCAAAATAAAGACATGGATGTCACGTATAACTTTTCAGTTATTTAATTTTATGACATGGCAATTATCTGAAAGATTCCTATTCATTAAAAATAAAGATATTGAAATTTTGGTTAAATATTGCTTTTTTGTACCTTGGGACACGATTAAATTTGTACCTTGGGACACTGTTTCCTATGGCTTTGTACTATGGAAAATGCAAACATCTAAATAACGCCTTATATCTCTGTTCTTATTAGTGCCAGAGTGAAACTAGACAGAAGAGAGATGCAGTAAATCAATAAGAACAGAGATATAAGGCGTTATTTAGAAGTTTGCATTTTCCATAGTACAAAGCTATAGGAAATAGTGTCCCAAGGTACAAACGTGTAACGTACCTTGGGTCAAAACAAGCCTTTTTACTTTTATCTTAATTTAATAAAATCTGGCCACACTAAAGCTTTAGCACAAATACTAGTGATAATAGATTATATATCCTACCGAATAAACAAAATTTCACATTAATATCTTAGTTGTACGCTGCGATAGCTTCATTCAAAGTTGGGGTAGTCGAAAATGTCCCTAGGTACGTTACGTTACCCTAATATTTTGTTCAATTTTTTTAAATTAAATTTTTGTGAGTGGAACTTTTTAATTGCCCGTGAGTGTAATATAATAGGATAGCGATGGTTAGACGTAGTAGACATAGGTACAAACATAGTTTTTGTTTTTGATATCGTGTAGCGGTAAGGCTGTACAGTGTACATTATCGACTATTGAAACATCAAAGTGCCTCTTGTTCCCCTCCATTATTACATATTCACAAAATGCCCAAACGTTTTCAGACTTGAAACAAACAATGCGTTTACACGTTAACAAACTTATTTTTACATTTCGTCGGTAAGAAAATCAGTCTTATATAGTCTGGAATAAGGTTCTTCAGGTTTTAAGGGGAGGTTTGCGTAGAGTGGGCGGCTTTATATGTAGTTTTGTCCTGAATGTGGCTGAAAGCATGCAATCCAAAGCACTTAAGAGCAAGTGTTCATGTTGAACATTTTTACTTATATGTGCTACGGTTCAAGTTTCCAGACATTTTGTGTGATGACCTGAAAATTTGGAATAATAAGATTTTAATGTAAAAAATAAGCTATGACCGTAATGATAGTTATTAAAGGACCTTCCACTGCTGGACAAATTAATACTCAATCCTCTGTCTTACTCATCCAACCACTACCAACTACTTGTTTAAGATCTCCAAGACAAAGAGTATCAGATACGTATTATAATTAAATGATACTCTAAAGCAAGTACCTACCTTAGTTAATTTATCACTATTAAAAATAATTTAGTTAGTCTTGTTTTGAAAACTAACTTTATCAATCAGTTAATTGTACAATAGATACAACAGGTATAACCTACCTTAATTTATTATATAATATTATAAATTACAAAAAAGTCTATCAACGACAACATAAATAAACGAAAGAAGCCAGATAAATGATCACTTTAACGGTAACATGCATGTTGCGGGTGCACCGTTGAATGGAGGGCGGCTACGGATATAAAAAGGTTTTATGTTTGACAAGTTGCAATCTCACGGCGCAAAATAAAGATGGACAGAGGAAAGGGAGGGGCCATTCATAACTGGTCTCCATGAGCCAGGCTTGCTGACCAGTTTCTGTACCGTTTCGTTCTAGAGACTCAATAGTATTTTTAACTAGTTTTTTTGTGTTGTAATTTCTGCGATATTTTGTTGAAATTATGGCTTAAAAAGTTGTCTGATTTTGAGATCGGTCTACTAAACTAAATAAACTCACGACTACTGAAAAAGTTTTATTTACAAAATGTCGACACCATTTTTCAAAAACATTTAATTTAGAATTTGATCAAAATATTTACCTTTTTGTTGGTAATATTGTTAGTATATTAATTGTATTATATTTTATTAATGGGGTATTTAAATCAGGGATGCTGCATTTGTTAAATACTTTCGGTAAACACACATACATACCCTCCCACCTCCCATCTATATTCCTAAAACGAACAAGCAAACTAAACAATCCAAACCGAATCCATCATTTCCTTTAAGCCGCCAAAACTTTGGCTAAGAAATTCTTCATTTCCTTGACGTACCCCTAACGTCTCACACAGCACAATGAAACACCCACCCTATCCCCAAACCTTTATGACTCAAATTCAATCTAGCACTGACATTACTATTGTGTTTCTGCTAGCCATCATTGAACACCGATGCCAAGATCAGCGCAGCTTTTCCGATCGAAACTCGCCTTTATGCTTTTAAAGATAAGGGTGGTGGAAGAGGTAAAGTTAAGTAAGTGCGTGAGCCCCAAATGCAACGAGATTGGAGAGCGTTTAGGAAGAATGTCGCAGCGATTTCGGATGTGTCAGTCGCGGGCCGCGTTAACTGTCATGTCAGGTTTGGAGCGGGCGGCGGCGGCGGCGGCGGCGGCGGGGCCCGGGGGTGGGGCCATGGAACACGCGAGCAAAGCAGTCGAGTGTAATAATTCTTTGGTTGGTCTCGAACAGATTTTATTAAATGTATGAAGAAAATATGGCGTCGGCAATGCCGATGCTTCAATGAATGTCCGTTGCGTACGATACCGATAGGTGGACGCTTACCTACATATGTATAAAGGGTGTCTTGCTCTTGCAGCAACCATCATCAAATCTGTGTTGCTGATTTTTTTCGCATGAGTTGCTTTCTTTACTCTATTTTCCACATGATTAATAGAAATATGTATATGTATACTGTCAAAAGTCAAAGCATAAGTGCCAATTTCTCTATTCTCGGTTAGAGCATAACCAGGGAGTAGTGGTTAACTTTTGACACATCTGTCATGAATTTTATATGGAGATGACGTTTAATTTATAAATCAATCCCTGTCGGTTAGATAACCGACAATGGAGAAATTGGTACTTAATGTGACAAATTTTGTTTAACCACTTGTTAAATAATATTTAAAGTATTTTGTTAATAAATAATAAATTAAGATCGTATTTCGTGGCCCGCTTCCCGCCCCATCCATCCTGCGATTGCTTACTACTGCGGGGGTAGATTGAATAACGCCCTGTTTATTTTTGCTCCGTCAATCTGAACGCAAACAATACCTCGTCTTAACAGGGTTTTTTCTAGCTTGACAAAAACGAAAAAGAGCTTTGATGCAATTTGTACTGCATCAAGATAGAGTTGTGTTTAAAGCTTCGAACGTTTTTCGTAAGATAGATTGAACCCAGACTAAGATTAAAACGTACAATGCACACGACGCGTTGGCGCGGTTAGTAATCGTGCTAAATAATATAAGGTATAATTTCGAATCCATAAATACATACAGAGCTAGGGAATCAATATGATATGAATAAGATCAGATAATTAGTGTGTGTATCTGTTTTATAACTTAATTAACTTTATTACACTACATGAGTAGTTAGTGTATACTCTAAGGGTTCTAGAATAACTCAATTAAAAGCAATTTCAAATTAGTTTCAACATAATAAGCAACTTAATCATAATAATATTTCTCAGCGAATACATTAATAACTAATCCCAAGCCACAGAAATTAGCAATCAAACTCTTTTGAAAGGGGAGACCATTAATCAGAAAACTGTAAATTGTAGCTACAAACGTACAGACTTCCTTTTTGATCCCTTTTCGCGGTGTGTTCATTTATATTCCTATTCATAGACAGCGGTGTGACTCAGTAAGCGCACGCACTGGGTTGAAAACTCGTGGCGTTTTTTGGAGAAGACTGTAGCAATTTTTCAGAGCATTGTTACTACCCTACATTGGGCTCCATATTAGAGTTAAGTATGTCTCCCCGCCAGTAGAAGAATTTTATAGAATGTTGGTGATAAACATTAAACCTAGGCTTGTGTTGACACAGATGAGAGGTGTAAAGATTATCTAGTTAGCAGATTTAATAAAGATACAAGTGCAGAAAAATAGAGATAAAAGGTCGTGACAAACTGGCTTTGATGTACAAAACCATAAAAAACAACTAACCAAAAATTGTATTTGAATTAATAGTTATTGTATAAAAACCGTCGCGTTTTTTCCAAACCCGGGCGTGTGAACCATGAAGTGCGTTAAGAAAATCCTTAATAATATGTTCGTTTTACGGAGAAAATTGCAGGCTACATCACCGACTCACCGCCCGCTTTAGAGGAAATGAGGGGGGATGCGGACGTCTACTTGGAAATATAGCTTTTACATTTTGTTTGTGTTATTATTATTATTCAGTATATTATTATTATCCTTGTGGGGAGTGTAACTGGGGGTGCAATACATTCTAAGTTTGTGATTTGATGATTTGACGAACTATATGTAACTTACATATAGCGTATTGTGCAACTTAGGCTAAAATTGGACGGAGTGCACCACAACAAGTGCAATCATGAAAAAGACTCTAATGTTATATATAAATTTTTATATTAAGGCCTAGTTTCACCATAGTCTGTTAAATCATTAACATAGATGTTACATTGAAAGTGTCATAAAAAATAAAATTTTCATATTGAATTCTTGAAATGTGTCAAAACATAAGTAAACAAATAATCCCGTGTATGTAGAAGGGGTGTTAATGATCAAACAGACTAAGGTGAAACTAGGCAGTAGGCATAAGCACTGTAGTGCCTGTCCATTTATCAGATGCTTTAAGAAAGTTTGAAACTTGCTCTACCCGTTAACAACAGTCAAACAGAACTATTCTACTGTGAATAACAACTTAGCTGATACTTTACAGTAAGCTACGTGACCTGAAATAATGGGATTTGTTCGTTTTTTTACTCTAAAATATATTTTTTCCAAAATTAACTCCATTAGGGAATGAACTTTCTTCTATACACAAAATTCTACAGTTAGTTTGATCATTATTTGTATGGGGAGGCTACTATACGTTTTTTGTGAATGTAATTTTGTGTATTCAGTTAATTTTATGGTTATTTTATTTCAAGTGTTACTAGGTATAACATCTTAGGTAGAGACAATAAAAAACCTATTCTACGAGCAAACGCACTGTAATGTCTGGTAAAGGTGTCACTGTCAATGTTGTTCTTATCAACTTTGTAAGAGTTCTTCCGAACAACTTCATAACCAGCGTTGAATACCTATTGTATGGAGAACCTGACAATAATGCGTGTTTTTACCTCTCTTTGTATCTGCGTCGATAAATTACATACAATGACGGTTCATACAACTGTGTGCATTGTGTGCAAGCTACTGTATTTTTTTTAAACTTTCATTTAATTTACGAATAAAATTATAGATGTGTGAAGTCAGTCTCTAGCCTATAAAGAAAAACTTCAATAGATCGCTAAAAAAACCAAATTTTATATTCAATTCTACAGACAAGAAAAAACTTTAAATCCTTATTTTCTTCGTCACGGTTGTAAACGCAATTAAAACAGTCAACAAAACAGTTCTACGTGTATTTGTTCCTGCAAAAAAAACAGTGCCTTAATAACGTTAGCGCGGGACGCCCGGCGGCGGCGGCCGGCAAGAAAGTTAATTTCCTGAAAGTCACAAGATGTCGTCACACAACGGAAGAATCACGGCTTTATTGGAAACTGACCGTGTAGCCGACGTGTTTACACGGACCGCGTGGTACGTGACATGGGCTTCGTCCGTGATTGTGTTCGCTGTGTCCGACGGTTCGTTGGAACTAGGTCTTAATTTAGACTATACTTACCTATTTAGGTATCAAACAAACAAACATAACTACAAATAATTGGTTTTAACGTAATAGACCATACATAAATATTGTATTTAGGTATATGTTTATGTTCTTATAATGTAACATGGAACGAAAATGCTTCCAGGGCTGAGATTTCCAAAATCATTAAAGATTACCCAATCACAATAAAAGCTACTATTACGTGATAAGAGATAGGTAAGTAATAAAATATTCTAACCTAACATTAAGTATATACCAGATACAGTAATTACTCGTATAATAATAATATAATATGGTAAGGCCCCTTTTTGGTCTCATTTTTTAATAATGCTTAACAGATTATTCAATCCCCAAATATTACAAAGGCGTAATCCCTTAAGTGCTCAAACACCTGAGATTACATAGCAGAAAGCCTCCACCGAACATCATCAACAAACAGTACATTACCGCCGTCACGTATTTATAAACATTTACCACATCTTACACACACACATAAACATTGAATTCACAAAGTAAACTCATTAATGACAAGATTAAGCCGGTTTCTCAAACGCACGTCGACCGTCTTCATAAAAATCTCATAAAATGTTAATTTATGCACAATTCCGCGCTCAAACAAAAGATGGCGCTCCGTTGACATGACGTTTATGACGTCATAAAGGGTTTAAAAGCCGACGTCCGCCGATTGGTGCGTGCTTTGTAGGCACTAGACGCTGGATGTACTTTGTACATTACTATTTTAAAGTAGAAATAAGAATAAAATGTTTGAGAACAACCTAGTTTTGGCCAGCCAACTACATTTTGATTTTAAAGATTTTTACAATGAGATGAAGATAAAAAATGCACACACTTGAAGAGATAAAACAGATAAACAGAAAACACACAAACAATTGCTTCATTAATTATTATTATCGACGACAGCGTACAGTCGCAAACACAACGGGAGAACACATCCGAACGTTTCTATTATCCCACTCTAAACAAGCACTTGTATCGAACAAATACGTATTGTCAGTTGCGAATTCGGAACGTACGAATAGTTGAAACTAGAACAAAGCTAGAAAGGGCACATAAAAGTCAAAAATATAAATTGAGCCCGTATTGTTCCACTGCAAGGCACTTCCGTGGCTGGTAATGATTGGATGCGGAAAGTACTCGTAATAGGACGCATCCAGTGGCGTGCTTTGGGGGAGGCCTACGTCCAGCAGTGGACTGCTATATAAGCTGATGATGAGGGCATGGGCCTCATCCATGGGTTTTTGCCATAATTTCCAATGTCTGGGCAGGTGTGTAGTGAAGCTTTAATAGTGAAGCCAACAAGATACTTGAGTAGAATAGATAGTATTATAAAGTTATGAACATAATAAAAAAAAATTATTGAGGGGACATGTTTTTTTTGTTATGTTTATGCTTGTACCTCTTACATAATATACTTATTAGTAATAATAAATCAATTAGGTGTACATATGTGAGTTTAAAACTGGAATCCCAAAAAATATAACAAAACCTTAGCAGCTGTATAACAGTGGCAATGGGTAAGGAGTCGGTCACACTTTCAGCCAAGATTTAAACTGGTTGGCGCTTCTAAGGGATTCCGTACTCTGGTCATGAAATACGTTCTCAATTACAAACAGAACGCGCGCAAATAGTGCCCAAACGCAAATGACATCATTTCCGTAGCGGGAATAGTGGAAACAATATTTATAGACGCTTTGACGTTTTGATTGTGGTTGTACAGTTATGGTGTATGGCCTCCTGTCTTATGAAGTTCATATTTAGGTACCTAGGTTTATAAAAGCGATATTTTTTATACCTGACAGTAAGAATACCTAAACCTTCTTTAAGATTCAACATATATTTTTTTATAATCAAAGTCAATATATTTTTATTAAAATCAGCAATTGATATCAAAGATGGTATAAGTATACGTAATCTGTTTGTAATATTTATCATAGCGAGAAGGTAAGAATAAAAAGGGTTATACCTCGATAACGTTTTTACAAAGTTCATTCGAAAATAGTTTTTTATCAAATACACAAACTTAAAAACATTACCTATTGATCCTTCTAAAACAAATTTTAAACAAACCACTGACAATATTCTGTTTCATACAAGTTCAAGGGTCACTATATAAATAAAGGATGGTTATTAAAGTACCCTAATTAATTATCATGATACAATTTCAGGCCTCTGAAACGTAGCCTACTAAGCACCGACACTACGCACTAACTCTGACCCGACGGCTGAATGGCAGCTTATTACCACTGTGCTAGTTAGTCGCAAAATGGACGGCGAAGCGCGAGCGACCAACACTTATTTGGTATTCAAATATTAGCCTGATGAAGTGCTCTTCTGATATGCCCGAACATTAGGTTTGCTCTACTTTTCTGAAGTCAGCTGACGAACGATCTTAAAGCTCCTTGTTCAGATACATAGTTACCTAACTATATGCGAAGTTAAACTTGTAAGATTTTAACATTATATACTTACAAAAACTAAAGCAACTTCAAAGATCATTAAAATTGATATTAGACCGTTGTGGTTTCAGCTGAAAGAAAATGACACACCATGTTTCCGATTGACGACAGTCATGTTTTAGATTCGTATAGTGCCACTTTAACAAATATACTATTTCTGTTAAGCCTTTTTAATCTATATGACTGAACGTACTTTATTCTAGAAATTGCGCCCAGTTAAAACCAAATAAATCCATAGGTACTTTATTATGTTCATTTGCGATTTTATCACAAAACTTTTTTTTAATTTGCATTTTTTGAGATATTTTATTCAACCCGAACACATAACGTGGGTAACTAGCAATCAAATCAAGGCAATACAATCGATGTTATTGAATCGAGATCTCGATTCAATCGAATGCTATACCGATTCCCATGAGCACTGGGGGATTACTCTATACTGGAGAAAAACGAATGAACGAGAGCTGTCGTGCAATCGGCACGTTTAATACAACGAGATAGCGTCGTGGCTCGCGCAGCAGCGCTCTGAAACTTTATTTTTAATCATATAGAGTGACCCCCTTGGAATCGAACCCCGACAGTCCCATGTTTCACCGTTTGTGACACGTTTGTGAGTATTGCTCGATACGAGACAACTGCCATAGCTAAAAGCACCTATGATGATGACTGTTATACATACATATCTGGTCTTATAACGTTAGACTGAAATAGAGGTGTTATTTATATTAATAGAGTATACCAAGTCGAAAGGGGGTGACTCAAGCGGTAATTCTGAAGATTTTTTATTCTACGAGTTTGGACAAAATTACGAAAAAAAACGTCACGTGACTTTTATGTACTATGGAGAACATTTTTTCCCCAATTTTCCAAAACTCGTAGAACAAACTTTGTTTACAATGACCCCGGTTTAGTATACTCTTCAAGCTACACCCTGTTCAAAACTATTTAAGTTTAAGTACCTACCTACACCTACTTAGTATTTATCTCTATAGCTGGAAGTGGGTATAACGTATAACACCACTAAGTGCCCCAATATCCCAACTTCGCCGACACTGCCGTATGCAGCTCGCAAATCGCTCCATAAACCGTAGAATGTGGCAATACGCCGCTGCAACTCGATAATAACCGAGCCGGGAATCAAAGCCGCAACCTGCGGGCCGAGTCCGCTAATTTAAAGCTAGCGCCACGCCACTACAACGACACCGACACTTCTACTAGAAACGCTTGGCATTTGTGAAATGATCGTAGGGTTTTGTGGCCGAATGGAATAAAAGTATTTGAAGTTTTTTTTACACCTGCTACACGATTCGCTATAAATATGGCACTCTGATTGGTGGAACGCGCATTAAAATAAATTGTAGACGTTGATAACGGGTACCGGCCGCAGAAAGTCTTGGAAAGAATTTTAACCCTGAAGGGTGTCAGCCATCAACTTATAAAATTATAGTACCTATCACTTTAATATCTTTAGTTCTACGATATATGGTCGATTTGAAAAAAAAGAGAAGTTCTGAAGTCTATTTATTAAAGGTTTTGCTTTGGATGCTTATAATACATCGTTTATACAATATCATAAAAGATATATTATAAGCATCCAAAGCATCATAATCATGGCAAGACTTACATAGATTACATAGCATGTGCTGCTTGTATTTAGCAGACTCGTAGCCGAGAACCGAACCGGGTACCCGCAATCTGCAAGACAAGGCCCGTGGGACCGCGCATGCTAGGAATTGTCAGACGCTGCCGGAGCGCTAAGATGCTGCTCAGGTATTCTGATAATTTATTTTATTTTATTTTATTTTATTTTATTGAACAATATGGTACACAAAACAGCAATTAATCGTAACATGAGAAGAGGTATTCATATATAAAATTAAGAACTAGATTAACTACCTAGGTATGTATACACATCATGAAAATCTTAAGCTAACACAAGTTTATAAGTATACAGCAGCAATGCTTATACAAAATTAAATAATAGTAAATCTATATTATACAAGTAATTATTCAAGTTTTAAGCTTCGAACTAGCGTTTTAAATTTATATACTCTTGGATCGAAGACATCAACATCACAATCTTTAGAGCAGGCAAAGTCATTATACAGACGGCACATTCTTACAATTGGATTGAAAAAAGATATATTATTGTTACAACTTTGGATATGGAATGGTTTAGGATGACGGAGGTTGGGTTTTGCGTTAAATCTTATTAAGGAGATCAAGTTGGGAGAGTTTATAAAGGAATGTATAATTTTGTGAAGGTTTATTATATCATGCTGTTTCCGACGAATATAAAGGGGCGTTACATTAAATGTTGTCATTCTTTCATTATAGGATGACAAGCTACGGCCATAGCCCGATTTGTGACTTACAATCCTTAGCATTTTTCTTTGCACACCTTCAATCCTTTTGGAGTGTATCTCGTAATTTGGTGACCATATAGTAGAGCCATACTCAAGCGTGCTGCGGACAATGGCATTGTAGAGATAGATGAAGCTGTGAGGATTTTTAAAGCCTTTTGACGACCTAACTATGAACCCCAGCATACTATACGCTTTGTTAATTATGTAGTCATAGTGATCTCTAAATGTAAGTTTATTGTCAAAAAGGATTCCAAGATCCTTCACGACAGTTTTACGTTCCAAAGTCTGGCCCTCTATCGCGTAATCATATTTGATGTGACTTTTTTTATTAGTAAATGTTATAATGCAACATTTACGCACATTGAGGTGCATAAAGTTTGCATTACACCATTCTGATATCGTATCAGCGTCATTTTGTAGCAGGGTACAGTCAAAGTCTGTTTTGATGCTATGAAATACTTTTAGGTCATCTGCATACAAGAGACACCTACACGATAACCTATCTATGAGATCGTTAATAAAAATTACGAAAAATAAGGGGCCTAAATGAGATCCTTGTGGAACCCCGGAATCTATTAAAACGGGTGAGGATTTGTAACCCCCCAGAGCAACCAACTGGCTTCTTTTGTGTAGATATGATTTCACCCAACGGAGAAGGCTACCATGGACTCCATAACACGACAATTTGACACAGAGCAAAGAATGATTAACTTTATCAAATGCTTTTTTAAAATCGGTGTATATGGAGTCCACTTGTCCTCTTTCATTAAACGCTGAAGACAGGTAGTCTCTATACTCCAGGAGATTACTCAAAATGGATTTACCTTTAACAAAACCATGCTGCTGTTCATGCAAGTAAGGCTTAACGTGACTAAAGAATATATCATATACGAGCGATTCAAATAACTTGGCGATGCAGGATAAAATACTAATTGGTCTGTAGTTTTCACAATTGGTGCTATCGCCAGCCTTGTGTATAGGCACAACATGAGCCAACTTCCAGCATGATGGAAAAACTCCAATTTTAAGCGAGCGGTTAAATAGTAAGGTAAGGGGATAAGACAACTGATCACAGCAATTTACAATGAATTTAGAAGGAATGCCGTCGGGCCCTGCGCCTTTATTAGGATCTAGAGTTTTGATTTTATTAATGACTTCAAATTCACATAATTTAATTGTAGATAAAGTGTCGTTTATAATTGTTTTCAGCTGAAATTGCGGAATAGGTAAGTCTGTTTTTTCAAAGACAGATGTAAAGTATTCGGATAAGAGTTCAGTAATACCCTGGCTATCTGACGCAGTTTTATCACCAAGATGCATACTAGGAGGTAAAGTCTTTTTACCTTTTCTATTGTTAATGAACCTCCAAAAAGACTTAATGTTGTTTTCTAAGGAAGCTTCTGTAGAATCAATAAATTGTTTGTAACATGATTTAATTAATGTTTTAGCCCTGGTACGGAGCAAAGAATACGTATCATAGTCCCTTGGATTGCCGTACTTTTTATACAGCCTGTGGTATTTAAGTTTTTCATTCAAGCAGTGTTTCAGAGAAGGACTAAACCAGACTGGATATATGTGAGAGTCATCTTTGCTAAGGGGCGTATATTTGATAATGGTGTTATGTATTACTTCGTAAAAAGATTCTACGGCTGAATCAATGTCATCATCAGACAGTACGTCATTCCAGTCAATCGTTGCTAGTTCAGAACGTATTTTATTATAGTCTGCTTTTTCAAAATTTAAGCGAAATCGTTTTTTAGGTTTAATGCCTTTAGGGGGTAATGAGATATGATTTAATTCGATTAAAAGAGGGGGGTGGTGTCTATCTACTTTGGAGATTGGATCCGTTTCAGTGACTGTAACAGACTCTTCATTAGACAGAACCAGATCAAGCCATCGGCCATTTTTGTTGGATATGTTATTGAATTGGAACAAATTACAAAGAGATAAAGTACTAAGTAGAAGATTAGATCTAAAATCAGAAGGACTTGAGGGGTTTAATACATTTGAAGAATTTGACGCTGAATTTATTGATGATAGCAGCGAAACTCTAGTACGGAAAACCGTTAAGATGTGTCAGCTATGATGTTCGGAATTTCCTAGTTTTTTTTAATTCTAATGGCAGAATAATATTATCCTAATAGGTCCAAAGATTTTTTTGGCATATCCGAGACCCGAGAACAAATTTCAAAAACATCTATCTATTAAATAAAAAGATTCAAACCTGGGGCTTCATGTATAGGTTACAAGCTTTAGTTCTTATGAGTACTTTCACTTTCGTTCTGCGAAAATGTGTGAATTTTATATCTTTACTGCCGTGAAAATCTTAATGCTTCTGTCGTCGTTTGCTGCAGCTATATGTGATGTGAAAGTTGAAATAATGGAATAGTTTACGGTACTTACTCGGAAGATAATCTTTTATGTTTTCTTGCTATAATTTTCTACCCAGTTAAGTAACAGTAAACATTATTTGATTAATGGCTTTAATACTGATACAAACTTACATTATTTTATTTTAAAGACTATAACTTAAAACTTAATGACTTCCAAAACCTTCATCTTGTAATAATCTAGCACCATTTTAGCGCCCCAAACAACTGTATGTCCGTTTGTCGCTAGACTCGCTAGGTTTCAGCATCCGCGGTGGGCATTCAGCTTCAGTCGACGAGCCAATCCTTGCTATTTCGAATATCTGTTACTTACCCTGTAGATATATCTAGCTCAGTATGAATACTCCAGACCCCTTTCGTCTACGGTGAAGGATAATCGGTACTTAGTAGCAAAAGTACGACTTACGAGTTCAACTTTAATAAGTAGGTACTTTTTGCGACAGTTATAAAAAACGATATTGCTTTTCCATATTTATTTTATGAAATCTTTTTTATTTGTTACTCACGTGAATAGAATTTTAGGCAAGTAATTAAGTAGGTATTTCATAATTTTCAGTTTAGTTTTAATTTTTATGTGCACGTTACATACTAATTAGTACAGGTACATAACTAGTAATGCTAAATAGCAAATACACCTAAGTAAGTGTATGTAATACATATTTCTATTCATATTGTCTAGCGACACATAATGGTCATACATAACCTCACGACTATTGCCAACATTTGAGCACCGACATGGTTCAAGAGGCGGATTCCAGATTATTGAATGAAATGTTTGATAGTCTTGAGCCCTATTAAATAACCTAACTCATAAGTATACCCCCTTAAATCAATAGCTAAACTGTTCAATAACAGTTTTGTCCCCCTCTGTCAAGAACAAATTGTTCTCTGTCAGAGAGTGACAAAACAGTTCAATAGCTAAAGGTTCCAGTATTTTTTTTTATGAATAAGGGGGATAATGTTTAAAGTTTTTCACGAAACCTAGTTACCATTGGAAGCTATTTTCCCATTCATTCGGTCCCGCGGTTAGGTTCTTTAGCGTGGCTTTGACAAAATCTACGAAATCTAAAAAGTTCCATAAACAATAGTACCGAATTACTCTAAATGGAAAAGACTAGGTTTTAGGTTATTGACATCGTCTGCAATATCGAAGTACATTTAACAGGGCAGAAAACTAACTAACACCATAAATATTTTGATAAAAATATAAATTAGCCCCCAAATTCATAGAGCTTTTTGACACTTTACAATAGGTTTTAAATTGACGTTATGATATACGTATTTCATCTTTTTGACTGATGTAAATGGTCAAAATTCGTGTGATTCAATGTAAATTTTAACCTTGTTGTAAATTTAAAATACGGTGTATGAATTTGAGGCTAAATGTTTTGATAAATTATAGGGTAGTTTCGTGGTGACATTTTATAAGTGGAACTATTTGAATGCTATTTGACTGTAGTTCTTCAGAATGGATTTGTCCACGTTGAATCGGGACACTCCCGGACCACAGTGTAATATGGCCATCCAGAACAATTAGCTGATTAATATGCAGGCACGCGGTCCGTCTGTCTGTGTGTCTGCAAATACTTGCCTCGTCTAGAGCAGGCTGCGGACGCGAACAATGTCGGATATGTGACTTGCTTGCGCGATATGAGTGGAACCATCCGAGTCCGCGTTGTTCTATGAGTGAACTATTGACGTCGATTCTGGAGGCATTAAAATTTAATTTTACAATGTTAACGTTTTACTTTAGGTGGTACGTGGATACGATTAAAAAAGATACTTGAACAATTTGCATATCTTCCAATTCTAATACACCGATATCTTGACTGTTAGTACCGACGAATGATGATGATGTCGTGTTGATTCTAGGGTCTAATGATAAAGTGAAGGTCTAATACTTAGTTTACTTTGGAGGACACTACTAAATTCAATATACCTACATATTCGTATATTTATTTACTACTGACTCTTTTAGCCAAAGGGCGTTACATAATTAATAAGCTAACCCGTGTTTATCAGCGCTTGTTTTCAGATTCCCTAGTAGCAAGCTATTCCTACGTTATGTATATTACTCTTACGTTACTTTTAAATATAATAAGGACATAGTGACTGAAGTAAGTAAACTTTGTCTTAGCTATATCAGCAACATTAGTATACACTAATCTTACCTGCTACTATTATATAACATCTAATTACTAGTCCAGTTTGTTTGTGTTTATGTGGATCAGGCACACAATATATTGACAGCTAACTAAACGCATTTCACTAATGCAACCACTCAACGGCCGCACTGTTCCGTTCTCATAACACGCCACAAACACACACACACACATACACACACACACAGAGACACACAGCATACAGCCTGTAGGGAGTTCGATCAATCAATTAGCAAATTACGTAGACACTTACCGCCGACATCTCGGGACAATCAGGTTAGTAGCTAGGGGTCACTCTATATTATGACGAAAAACAAAATTTCGGAGCGCTACGCGAGCCACGTCTCTATCTCGATGTATTAAACGTGCCGATGGCACGACAGATCTCGTTCGTTCGTTTCTGTTAGTATAGAGTAACCCTCCTGCAGTGGTGTACATAGGTAGTCAGGTACTGGATTCGCTTTACCTTTTAGGTAGGGATTTGTGGGTGCTTACGCTTATTTGTGGTCAAAGATGGTTGGCAAAATTGCTATTATAAGTAAGTACTTATACGCTTTTTTCTCTCAGTATATCGCATTACCTATCACTACCTCCATAACGCCCTAAGTTAACTGGAAGTGAATGCTATTAGTATTAAGTTTACCTGAGTACAAATTATGTGCAATAAAGAATTTAATAATAAAAGTGGTGCAGTGATGGATTTCTGCCTACACAGCAATGCGTACCAAGTTAGTACCAAAGCGTAAGTATTTCTTTCCGTTATTATTTAAAATATAACATTGAGTTCAAAAATACTCTCCTCTATCAGATCCACTAAGTACTCAAATTAATCAGATAGCTTTTAATTAGAAAAGTTCATTAAAAACAAACTTAGACACAAAACTCCCATCACAGTTTTAAAGCTCACGATAAATAAGTCAAAAGATTACAATGATCTCATAAAATAAAGAGTTGATGATGATCCAAGGAGTTCACGTTCCAAATGCGGATGATATGTGGAAGGAGGTCTAAATGGTTCTAATTAGAAGAGGAGAGAGACAAATGTCCCCGTATTGGAAGAAAACTTTGAAGCGTGCGACGTGGCGGTGGTGCAAGCTGAGAGACATGAGTTGAAAAATATACCTATTTGAAAGAAAAGAAAGAAAGAAATACATTTATTCATAAAGTTCATTATGATATTTATAAAGTTTATGTTTCTCAACTTAATATATTATTACAGTTATTAACTATACTTAACTATATTTCGGGGTCCGCCAGAGGGCGCATACAAGTAAACAAAGCATCGTAAACATTTTTTATTTAAAAATAGTAAAAGTGCTTACATATCAGTTAAAGTGACATATATACAACTATAATGGCTTAAATATCGTGACATATCGTTATACGCCAAAAATTCAGCGAACTATAGAAAATTAAGGGATTTTAGTGAGTGGATCTTATTTTTCATAAAAAGTGATAAATTCATTTACAACTAAAACGTTCAATGTGCTCCAAACATAACGGAACCTGTGTGTAAAAAACTGAAAATAAGAGTTTTCAATAAAGCAGCCTTTAATGTGTTAAAATTTCAAATATTATTCTTTAACGGACAAAAAGTGTAGTGATCCGGACTTTAAAAATATCAGTGGTGACATCTGTTATTTTATATAGAAACTACCAGCCACCTAATTCGATCAAGTAACTCACCGACTGAGGTTTATATTGTACTGGCTTTTCGCTTAAACTTGCACAGCTTAAGTGGCGCACTGGCTAAGAGCGCATACTCACACCCAAGAGACCCTGGTTCAATTCCTTGACGATCACATTCTTTTTTTTTTTTTTTTTTTTATGTGCTATATTATATTCATTTGTGGTATAAAGAAATAGCTACAATGAATAACTCTTGTGATAATATCACTATAAGAAGGACACAAGTAAATAATACAACGGTTAATAGAAATGAATCCTTACTTGACATTAGCTATCAGAGCTTGCCCGAAACTGTGGGATATGACGACAAAGAACATTCGGATTTGATAGAAAAAAATGGTATCTTGACTATGAAACTAGAAACTGCAAATGGAGAAATTGATAATTTAAATTTGGAAAATTCATTGCTGAAGAAAGAAATAACTGATTGCCAAAATAAACTTAAAATATATAAATCATTGGGAATAGATGATCTAAACAGTTCCACCCCTACAAAATATTTATCACCGCAGTATAGAAGAATAAGACCGACAAATGTGCAATCCGGAATCCCTAGAACGTCACCGAATCAATTCACGTGCCGATCTGCAAAGTTCCTAACGGATTGTCGAGCGGCAACTGCGACAAACAACCATATCTTACAGGAATCATTTAAGACAAGTTCTCCTAAAGATAAACAGATGCCTACTCACAACAATAAAGTTTATCGGCCCGAAGATGACGTGGCCACTATCCGTCTAACAGAATCGCCTACACTGGACCCAAAACCTGATACAAGGCAAAGAGTTGCTCTGTTCTCTGATGCGGAGGGGAGAGGTATGCGACCATGTCTACAAAATCTGCTAGGAGGAGGATTCAAGGTGTGCTCATTCCTCAAACCAAATGCTACTCTGGACCAAATCATGGAAGGTTGTGACCACAATTGTAGAGACTTTACTAAAAAAGATTATATTATAATCATCACGAAATCAATTGACAAAAACCCTTTGAAACTTCAGTCCTTTCTGTATTACTACCTCAACATGCTTCAACATACAAATGTTATCTTTGGTCAAATATGTACTAGTAAGTTTTTAAATGAAGCTAAGCTCAACAGCGTCATAAATTTAATATGTAACAACTTCAACCACGCCACCTTTGTCGACTTCCAGGCTGCTGGTATCCGGAATAATAGTAAATTGATAAAATGTAGAGTATTGTTACGAGAAATCCTCAAACAATGTTATCATCACAATTACACAGAATTTAAATCAGCTAGTAATGTAAGTAGTGCAGATAAAGGTACTCAAACTGTTAACAACGCTCTAAGCTTAGATGACTGCAATTGCAATGAGATTGTTGAAAGTGCTAATGACAATGGTGATAAGCTTTTTCGCTAGTACTTGCACTACTGAGCCGATGATTAACGTTAAAAAATGTTCTAAAGAGTTACATAGAGAAGTTCACATTTTTCATCAAAATGTTTGTAGTATATCTAATAAAAAGGATGATTTTGAATTATATATTAGCGGTCTAGACAAGCAACCTATGTATGTATGTATGACTGAACACTTTTTAAATAAATTCTCGGCACCGCTTTTTAACATGAACCATTACTATATGGCCGCATGCAATACTAGAGGGATTAAGTCTAGAGGTGGCTCTCTCATATTAGCTCACCAAAATTGTAAATGTGAAGAGCTAGAAATCTGTAAAAAGATGTACAAAATTGACAGTTTTGAATTATGTGGTGTAAAAGATAATGATACAAACTTAATTATTTTGTGCTTGTACCGCACACCTACTGAAAAAAACTTTGTTGAGTTTATTACTAAACTGGAATCACTGCTGGAACACTTTTTCAGCAAGAAGGTTATTCTTGTGGGTGATTTTAACGTAGACCTACTGACAAATAATAGATACAAAAACGATTTTTTAAATATTTTGACATGTTATAATTTTCGACCACTATTTGACGAAGCAACGTTCATTCGAAATAATTCACTATCATGTATTGATAATTTTTTGACTAATTTACCCACTGATGACATAACTAATATTGAAATTGACCACAATAATCTAGCTGATAGACATGCAGGTATTTCTGGCACCTACAAAACTACACTCGTGTCATCAAACAATAGTAAATTTAGTAATAATCAGGGTATTTACAAAGAACAAAGAAATTATTGTAAAAAAAACAAATACACTTTCAGAGACAACATTTTAAACCAAAACTGGCATGCATTAGGTGTAAATGGCTTTCTATGTAAATTCACTGAAATATTCCATTGCAGCTTCCCAAAACGTAAAAGAAAAATAAACTCAAATATTGAGAACAAAAATCGTTGGATATCAAAAGGCATAAGGGTCTACAGTAAAATGAAGCGTTTTTTAAGTTCTGGAAATAAATCCAATACCGACGCTTCTATTTTGGTTTACAAGCATAATTATATTTCCCAATACCGTAAAGTTATTAGAAGTCTAAAACGGAATACTGTCATAAAAGAACTTGTAAAAACTGAATTTTCATCGAAATCAATATGGGTGAATTTCCCGCAGCCAAAAATTGCGTGGCATCAATGAAATCGGTACTAAAAAACCAAGTTATAATTTTCTAATATTTTTTTCCAATTAAGTGAAATAGTTATCTATGTGTAGCACTAAATATTGTATTAAAAGGATTAATGGATATTTAAAAAAAAAAGATTAAAGCTCCAAATCTTTCATTGCCGTGTCTGTCCCCACGTCACCACGTTTTGTATTATTCTTCATTGATGAAAAAATATTGAGTATTGATAGTTAAACTTAGTTTCATTTGATACATTAATAGTTAAAGTATTGTCACGGAATAAATTTATTGAAATATATAAAGAATATAACGAATGGTAAGTGAAAATTCATGTGTCCCAGAACTTTTGTTCATCGCCGTGTCCTAAACATGATCAAGGATATTGTTTTACCTATGAACGTGGGTGCCCCCCTCAGTGCGCTAATCGTTTCTTACAAGTGTCGCCTAACTGCTCGACGTGGAAGGAGGTACATCGGTGCCCGCGTTTTTGCGCTACAGTGAAAATCAGTAAAAATTTTGGGGACTGGACATTTTTTCTTTCATTGCCGTGGATAGATATAACTTCTTTAAAATTAAGTTTGTCTTCTAGAGTAAGCATTCAAAAGAAAGCTTTTTGAAAATATTTACCTTATAAAGTGTTTATTTCTTCGAATAGTTAATACTTTTTTAGTTATTTATATTTAATGCCTTAGTTTTCATCGCCATGCTTTCATTTCCGTGGCTTCCGTGGCCAATATTTGCTATGGCAATGAAAAAAAAGCCACGGCAATGAAAAAAAAATCATTGCCATGTCTTGTAAAATAATTTGTATTCATTGCCGTGGTTAGGTTATTCATTTCCGTGGCCAGGTTATTCATTTCCGTGACTTATGTTTTCATCGCCGTAGTATGGATGATTAGGCAAAGTAACATATCTTTACCATCTTTTACCTGTAATACAGGTAATACCGATCACTGACATATTACCTACAGGACTAGTCAAATTACCTCTTTTTGCAGTGCGTTAAAACGGGTGCGTATCGCGATGTATAAAAACGAAATATATAATATAACATTAATAATAACAATCACAACATAAATTATAATGAACGTTATGTATAAATAAGATCGGTGGTAGCTCAGTCGGGTAAGCGCCCGCTTCCCACGCCAGTGATGCGGGTGCGAATTCCGGCGCTGACATGTACCAATGTGTTCCTTTGAATTTTAATACAATGTATACCATCGCTCTTACGGTGAAGGAAAACATCGTGATGAATCCTGCATATCTAACTATTGATTTAGCACATCTAGATAATATGTGAACCCACCAACCCCCTGTGGACCAGTGCAGCGTGGTGGAAAATGGTCCAAGCTTAGAAAGGCAGCTTAGACCTTGGAATAGAATATTCACATTGCACAAAGGTCCCATTCGAGAGAGCCAGGTGCAGGTACTTACACCTCCCACAGATAGTAGAATAGAATATAATAGAACATACATCTCTGCAGGAACTCAGCTGGATGCTAAGTGACCTTAATGCTGCTTGCAACGTGTAGGCCTCCGTATGAACTTGGGCAAGACAAAAGTCATGTAGAATGTTCACATAAAACTGGAGCCGGTGATCGTTCGTGAGACAACTATCGAAGTTGTGCAATAATATGACTACCGGAGGCAGACTATTCGGCTAGGCAGAAGCATAGAATAAGGAGACTAGCACTTGTACTTGTTATTCTATGGCAGAAACAACTTCGACAAGGAGGCTGAATGGCGCATCCAACAGTCTTCAACCATTGCGCCCTGCCAGTTATGAAATATGGTGCAGAGACATGGACACTGATGGTGGGACTGGTCCACCGATTTAAAGTCACTCAGCGTGCTATGGAGAGAGCTATGCTTGGGGTTTCTCTAATGGATGGTACCTATCAGAAAAGAGGTTATACGTCAGAGGACTAAGGTTACCAACATAGCTGTCAAAATATGCAAGCTTAGGCAGGTAGCCGGTAGTGGCTGGATTCGGAAGACCGAGGACCGAGTGTTGTGGCGCTCCTTGGGAGAGGCCTATGTCCAGCATTGGATGATTATAGGCTGATGATGATAACATGTACATTTCATATTATTATACCAATTAAAATATACTATGATTTAGCATAAAGTTCATAAAATATTCTATCATATCACATAATCTGTGTTAAATTACACAACACCATCAAAACCTCTAGCACCACAACCTAAAGATAGGTGCGATGACGAGAAAAGCGAGGAGGAGCGGTTAAGTGCACATGTTCATCAAAAGCGAAGCGGGGCTACATGGGGAGACGCTCTATGTTTAGGTTTTGGTGCAAGGAGTTTTAACTGCGTTATTATTATTGGCGCTATGTAGGGGGACGCTTAGCTGACCAACATGTGCACTTAACCGCACCTATCTTTATATTTTGGTGCTAGGTGTTTTGCCGGTTGTGTTATTCTGCACAGATTACGAGTATGTCATATGTATATTTTATGAATTTTACATTAAATAAACAGTATACAAATTGGATATTATACCTTATGAAAATATAGATGTTATAGGTAAGGTTTATGATCAAGGTTTGTGAACGTTGTTAGTGTGAAATGAAACATTTTGTTTTATACGTCGCAATACGGACCCCACAATGCTACCTAGAGAATTCCATACTATATTCTTATTTTTTATACATACTGTCGTTCTTTCTTTCGTCCCAATATCTATCCAAATATTTCTGCCATACATACCTGTCTAAGTTTGCGTTTCCCTCACAGTCTTTTTAAAAAATTGCAGTGGATTGATTCTTTCATTTCCATTGTATACAGTTCTTTCATTGCCGTGGAAGTTTGTTTCATTGCCGTGGCCCTTTGTTTCATTGCCGTGGACGCTTGTTTCATTGCCGTGAACGCATGTTTCATCGCCGTGGCACGAAATTTTTAATCATCCGTATCTCGTTAAGTTTTTAACTTATCTGCTACCCATTTAGTAAGAACACTAACATTAACAAAAACTTTAATAAAAGCGTTTTTCTAATATAAAAAACCTTAAGATAAAAAAGTCCACGGAAATGAAGATTTTTTAGGACTTGTTGAAATCCACCCATATGGAACGTGGTTAACAAACATCGTAACAAAAAAAAATGTAAACATGAAAAAAAGCTGACATTAAAACTTGAAAATAGAATTACTGATGACCCAAGACTTGTAGTGGACACATTTTCGAAACTTTTTAATCATAGCGAAATTGCTACCACAGAAAATTTTAACGCAGCTCATACTATATTGACAACCAACACGGTAAGAACAGAAGACTGTATGTATCTTAAAGCTGTTACACCGGCAGAGTTAGTAAAATTAGTAGCTAGCATGAAAAATAAGAAATCGTTTGGATTTGATGAAATCCCAATCAATATTGTGAAAGAAAATATCGATGTATTGGCAGAACCATTGTCATTTTTCTTTAATAACTGCATGGAACATACAATTTTCCCAGAACAGCTAAAAATTGCGAAAATATTACCGGTTTTAAAAAAGGGATCAAAAACTGACCCCAAGAAGTATAGGCCTATTTCGCTACTACCAACCTTATCAAAGATTTATGAAAAACTTCTGAAAAGCAGACTGACTGTTCACCTTAACTTGAACAAAGTATTAAATGACAGACAATTTGGCTACCAAAAAGGTGTAGGTACAAGTGATGCCATTGACTCTCTAGTAGATGACATCGTCAAAAAACTCAATGACAAGAAAAAGGTTGTTGGCCTATTCCTTGATCTGAGTGCCGCTTTTGACACAGTGGATCACACAATATTGCTCGACAAACTAGATCACTATGGAGTTAGAGGACAAGCTCTTGAGATATTTAAAAGTTACCTTCAAAACAGATATCAATTTGTTGAAATAAAATTTGAAGAAACTGGCGAGGAAAAGGTATTTAAATCAAACATGAGTAAGGTGACAAGAGGTGTTCCACAAGGATCAATTCTGGGACCACTCTTTTTTATAACTTTCACAAACGATCTGATAACCTACATACACAACAATATACCAAATATAGAACTGGTGGTATTTGCGGATGACACTAATGCTGTTCTATATGCTGACGATATTGAAACCCTAAACCAAAACGTTACTGCTGCTCTAAATGCGTTCAAGATGTGGTTTAGTTGCAATAAACTCCATCTTAACCCAAGTAAGACTAGTGCTATGCTCTTTAGAAACACCGCTAGGAATGAAGACACCCTTAATATTCATTTTGACGGAGATCAGATAGGTTTAGTGGAGACAGTTAGGTTCTTAGGTATAAATATAGATTCGTTTTTAAACTGGAAGCAGGAACTTACCGCAATAGAGGGTTCAATCAGCTCAGCATGCTATGCTCTCAGAACTTTAAGAGACGAGCTGACTTTGGAAAACCTTAAAATGGTATATTACGCATTAGTTGAATCCAGGTTGAGGTACAGCATCATGTTTTGGGGTCAGAGTCATGACTACAACATGAAAAAAGCATTTACCATCCAGAAACGGGCCATCCGTACAATGGTTCGGATTCCACCCTGGGACTCGTGTAGGGAACACTTTGTGAGGTTAGGAATATTAACTGCCCCTTCCTTGTATATTTTTGTACTACTCACAAAGTTATCAAAAAATCTACCCAGATACGAATCAGCAGATCTTAAGGAAGCGCGAAATAAAACAAGGAGGAGAGATATTCGCATTAATTCTCTGAGCGCCAGACTCAAAATTGCGGAACATAGTGCGCGATATCAGGCTGTGTTCTTATACAATAAACTACCAATTGACTTGAAACAAATTGACAAAATAACTTTATTTAAGAATTCTTTACGTGCCTTCTTGTTGGAAAAGTGCTTCTACTCAGTTGACGAATTTATTAACTTGCATGTGCATGACCTATTTTGAATTGTTTTTTTTTTTTATTATTTGTATTATTTTAGTATTTTGTTTTGTATTGCATTATTTTAATCATTGTGTAATTTTATTGTGTGACATTCAAATACAATGTATTATTGTGAAAGAATAAATGAAATGAATGAAATGAAATGAAATATAAGTATATGAATCATTTTCGAAGAATTATTATGTCATATTTTAGTTAATATTCCCTTCCATTGTTGCAGTTGAAATATTTGTAAATTTTCTTAGTTTTAGGAACTCTATCTAATTTTATTATAGGTTAGGTAACGTGTATAAGTATTTATTTGGTTAAATAATCAAACATTTAACTTTGTCTTTAACCGCTCTTTAACTTTAACGCTCCCGCTCATTCCTTGACCCATCCAACCAAACCGTTCGCGTTAACTAATGAGTAGATACCGAAATAACATCGTCTTTGATTTGTTACATGCCCTGTAATGAGATATGTGGATGCTGTTATTTGATGTTAAAAGGGTTAAGGAATTTATGGACATTGGGTGGTCGGCCCTTTAACTGCTCTTATTTCAATATCTCCCTTTTAACGAAATCGGGGATTTGATATCTTTGAGTGCTTTAAACAAAGATACTTTTATATTACAACGATGGAATTATTTATCAACTATACTACACGTGAGTACAAGATCCAGTAATTTTATGGTAAGATTATTTGTAGAGATTGATAAAATAATACAACAAATAGTTCAATAGTACATTTATTACTAGAATTATTAAAATATAAAATATCACAGTCTATCTTATCAGCTACATTAAATATTAATGTTAATAATAATTTAGGTAAAAGCTAGAATAAATCGAAATGTTAGTGAACACATTATTAGTCTTCTAAACCGGCAATTTACAAAGTTTAAATGGGTGAAAATACTTATTATAGAAAACAAAAAAATCGAGGTTTGTGTGATTGAATTTCAAAAACAACAGGTTTTTGTACCTGTTTGTCATAAAAACTCCAAAACTCTGTTTTTGAGTTGTGTCTTCTGGCTCAAAGTTTGGGATCGTTTCCAAAGGTAAACATTTCTTGTGGAAATATTTTTTTGTAACAGTCGATCGATATTCAACAGTCGTTTTTTTACAAGTTTGAGGAATTTTAAAACAAACAAACATGAACGCAGTAAAATGCCATAAGAGATACCTGAATAAAATTTTAGCTGGATAATTTGAGCCTGTATGTAGAGTCGTAGACAGTAAGATCAGTCAGTCACCAAACGTGACGAAGCACAAAAAGGCCACTTTAATAAATACATACTGGGGGTCACTCTACAGGATGTTGCAAAAAGGGTATACTAAGCCGAAAGCTACATGTGCAGCATGGTATATCTAAGCCCGAAACTGAAATCAGAATTTCAAAATTCGCGAAAAAAAATATATCATAGAAACTTAGTTGGTCACGTGACTTTTTACTATATGGAGAATGAATATTTTTTTTCGCGCACCCACTTGTGCACTATAATATGATCTGCGTATCGGACTGCTTCTGGATAACGGACTCGGAATCGACAAGACCTGCGGCGATGAGCAAAAGTAGAGAGGTTCGGTTGTGATGCACACCGGGCTTTGTCCGATGCTTGCACGTAGGCGGCTCAGAGAGAGTGGTCGCTTTTGCGCTGATTGAGGTGACAGCGTGAGCTCGGCAGCACTCTGAGTGTCCAAGCAGCCCTATTCAGGGAAGCACTGCTTGCCCCACACGGGGACGGGACTAGAAAAGGTGTCCTAAAAATTGCTCGCCTCAAAACTACAGGGAGGTAGTAACCACGGCTGCCTGAGCATCCCTCCAATCGTGGTCGAAAACGAGCACATTATAACACGACATCAAAAATGACATTTGCTGCATGGAACGTACGCACACTGATTGATCGCGATACCAACATTTGCCCTGAAAGAAAAACCGCTATAGTGGCACGTGAACTTCGTCGCTATAATGTGGATGTAGCCGCAATCAGCGAGACCCACCTGGCCGACGAAGGAGAACTAGTGGAGCACGGTGGCGAGTATACTTTTTACTGGAAGGGGACTCCTGCATCCGAGCCAAGACGCTCAGGAGTCGGGTTTGCGATCAAAAGCGCTATTCAAAAATCAAAAATCAAAAAATCAAAAATGTTTATTTACATAACACTTAGCCTAATTTTGACAAGTGCGTGCGGTATCCCCATTTAAGCTAGAAGGCCTGTGTTTGGAGATACCGCTCTTCCATAATAATAGGTTACTTAATAACTAAGAATGGCCGAATGGCATACATAGCATAATCTTAAGAAAAGAAAAGAAAAGAAAAGAAATTTAATTATTGATAAAGGTAACTAAAGGTATACATAGTCAAGTTAAAGAGCTATGCGTATCTATGTTTACTAGTGCGTGTATTTATTTGCATGTGTAGTTAGTTTGGTTGGTGTGTGTGTGTTTGCGTGTGACTGTGTGTGTATGTGTGTGTGTGTGTGAGTGTGAGTGTGTGTGTGCGCGTATGTGTGAGTGTGAGTGTGTGTATTTTGTGTTGTGTGTGGGTGTATGTAGTGTGTAAGCTTGCGTGGGCATGTGTGAGTCTACTTATTCGCGAATGTATTTGTATGTTTAGGTGTTACATATAAGTAAATTCTCTGTTTCGTCATAGGTCAAAGTCTGAATGAATTTTATCACCAAGTTTTTGCACTCTCTGAAGTTTTTATTATATATATAGGTTTGTTTATTTAATTTATTATATAGATATGCCGACCGTGTGTTGTATTGTATACTGGCAAATGTAGTTCTGACAGTTGGAAGTTTCAATATTATGTCTTTTCTTCGTTTTTTTAACAGAGTAGGGTCAAATGGAAGACATTTATGAGTTTTGAGTATAACAGATAGAATGTATAGTTTGCGAACTGAAAGTAGGTTGCTAATGTTGTAAAGCTTGTCAGTGGAGAAAAGTCTCTTTTTGAAGTACATGGTCTTTATGAGGTTTCGCTGTGATCTCTCTATGTTTAGGAACTGGGTCTTTGCCGCGCCACCCCATATTGATATGCAGTAAGTGATAACTGATTGGGCCAAGGTTACATATATTTGGTTAAGCAAAAGTTTTGGAGAATCGTTAGGGTTGGCAGGTGTATCAGGTATCACATGTCGAAGTGTTTTAAACAGCCATGTGAGTTTTCTTATTCTGTTACCAACATGCTCCAACTGAGAATACCATGATAGTCGCTGGTCCACGAAAACGCCTAAGTATTTGACTTTGGAAACTTTATTTATGGTTGGACAATCACAAATACCTATACTGCGATTTACGTCGTCACAACCTTCGCTATGGATTTTCATAGTGAAGTCGCCCTGTGGTTGCGAACTATTGTAAATACCAAAGCAAATATAGTTGGTCTTACTTGTGTTTAACGTAAGTAAATTATGTGTAAGCCAAAGGGAAACCTGGGCCAAACCCCGCTCAGCGCATACTTTTACTTCGGACCAGGATGTACCAGCAAAAGTGATAGCAGTGTCGTCCGCATACGACAGGATTTGGGCGTTGTTGATCTTTATTCCGCAGAGGTCATTAATATATATAAGGAACAACGTTGGGCCTAGCACACTACCCTGTGGTACACCGTAAGACACCAGCTCCTCTCCACTGATACAACCCGGTAATTTAACTCTTTGCTTCCGCTCAGACAAGTAGTCAGTGAAAAGTGAAAGTGGGACCCCTCTTATTCCAATCCTTTCAAGCTTGCGTATTAAGATTGGAATGGACACCGTATCAAACGCTTTTTTCAGGTCAAGGAAGACCGATAAGCATTTGCGGCCACTATCAAGCTGTTGTGTTACAAAGGAGCTTAGCTCATGGACTGCGTCTTCAGTCGATCTTCCTTGCCTGAAACCATATTGAGCTGGGGATAGAATGTCGAATTTATTGAGGTAGTTCATAAGTCTGACATTGATTAGTTTTTCTAATATTTTTGTTGCTGAGAACTTAACTCTATTTATTTTTAACATGAGGTGGTCTAAGCAGTTTCGTTCCCTTGTTGGAAAGGTATGACCTGCCAGAATACCGTAGGCTGATAACATATTTAAGTAGCTCATTCTATTTTTATATTCATTTGAAGGCTCTATTAGTTTAGGTCGAATATTTATATTTATATCACCTGCAACTATTATACTGGAGTGAGAAGGATAATTATCTAAGTGGGCACCTAAGGAGTTAATAAAATGTTCTGCGTTTGAGTTAGACGGTGATCTGTAAATGCCGAGGATTGTATTGTTTAATACATTGACCTCCAGACAAGAAGCATGAGTAAGATTAATTTCCTTTACTGTATGTCTAAGAGATTTTTTCACATACGCTACTACACCATCATTTTGATTAAGGAGATGCTCGGTACGGTATGAGGCGTAGTTGGGTAGTTCAGGTATGGGTTTATTTGGGTCAAGTCGGCACTCTGTTAGGACAATGACATCTGTTTTAAACGAAAAAGTTGACAACGTAATGAGGAAATCGTCTAGATTACAATAGATACTATTTATGTTTTGAGCAATAAGTGTGAAATCGTTGTTATTAATACTGACGTGTTTTTCAAGTTCATCAGCAGAGCATTCCAGTGATCGGGCTATTTCAATATCATCTAAGTCGTTCAGAGTTTTGAGAGTGTCACCCATTATTTGTAGAGCATATGAAATTAGTCATTATAGTGGCGGCAATGGTTGTAAGAGTAGAAGGTGGTGTAAGGTGTGTAGAGCTACATTTTTTTGAGTTGTAGTGTGTGAGTGAGTTCTTGGTGAGAGGTGGTATACCTGGTAAAACGTTATATGTGTTAATACGTGTTTTTGTTTTCGTTTTTGTGATGTAGAGTGTTAGTGAGTGTGTGTGTGAGTTTTCGTTGAGTAGTAGTTTGATTATGAACGTGCAGTGGTTGTGTGTTGTTAGAGTACATAGCTGAATAATCATAACGCACAGCAAAAAAATTATGAGTGAAAGATTTACTAGCAAATTTACAAGCAAAAAATTGATGAGGTGTACTATGTGCAGAAGAATGTATAGTCAGTCTTGATTATTAAGCAATTGTTGAACTTGTTGTTCACTTTTGATTTGAATAATAGGCGATTGCTCATTCTTCCGCACATAGACCCTCCCATAAGATGTCCACTCGAACTTATATGACTTGGATTGACCGAGGTCACGAGCCAGGAAATGTAGGCGGGCACCCTTCCGTGTCAAATTCTCAGAGATAAAAATTGGCGTGTCCTCTTGTGTTTTAAAACCCAAGTGTTTTGCGCATAACTTATTTGATTTATTGCGAATATTGTATGACTTTGCCAATTTCAGTAGATCAGTTTTCAGAAGAGCAGAGCCAGTTTCAACCACAATCGGAGTGTTACGTTGCTCATGATTCTTGCCTTTTACTCTGTAAATGTCCTTAATATCTGATTTACTTAGTGTACAGCCGACAGTATCAGATAGCGCAAGGACCATTTCCACCAGGTCCTGTTTGCTTTCTTTCTCCTTCCTAGGAACACTCTTCAGCTCAAAGTTAGTCTTGCGATAACTAAGCTGTACTTCCTCCAGCTTTTCTTCCAGGAATAAAATATATTCCCGGTTCGCTTTGGCTACGGTCTCCAGCTTGCCGACTGAGGACTTTAACTCCTCGTTTTGGCTTGTGACAATTTCAAGACTTCCCTGTATGTGCTTTATGTCCTCCTGCAGTTCTTTCATAGTGCTCCTGAGTTCATTTGCTGATTCCCTTTGCGATATCATGAAACTCGATATTAACTGTCGCATTTCCAGTTTAAATGACTCGAAGTGGTCGCGCTCCTGCGATACAGCGAAGTCCTGCCTACGACGGCGAGTAGAAACCGCCTGCAAAGGCGATCGGTTCTCTTCCGATAGGCAGATAGACATATCAGGATCCGACATACTTCTGTGCATTATGTTTCGCAGTGAACGGCCAGTCAAAGTACCAGGAAAGCAGATATCGTTAGGAGTGAGTCACTAGCTCAGTGCGGTATCGGGGCACAATAGCAGTGGGCGTGGCTTAAAGTGAGGGTACAATAGCGACGCAGGCGACGGGGCGTGTCCGTCGAGCGCAAAGGCCAATTGTGAGACAGCGGGGCGTGGCTTAGATGGTGGTGACTCGACTGGGCGGGGCTTGCGCGTGGGCAGCGTTCAATTAGCACAAAGTGGGAGGGGCCAATGCGGGGTGTTTAAGATGGCTACTCCTGCGCACACCCTTGATTGGACAGTCCTTAGAGTTATTCAGCACTTACGCCAAGCGCGGGGATTGGATGACGTCACAGTCAAGTTGACCTCCTTAGCGTTTCTGCACTCCTATTATTTCACTTTGATTTAAGTTTTACAAAATTTTGATTAGTTTTTTGAAAATAATCTGCGCGGACTAGTTAGCACGAGTACACCATACGGCGGTCCGGGGGGAAGAGGAAGAAGGCTGAAGAGAGCTATTGTGAAGAAACTGGTTGAATGTCCAGTGTTTATTTCCGACCGCATTATCACTTTGCGCTTACACTTGGAAAATAATCAGTACCTCAACTTGATAAGCGTTTATGCCCCAACGATGACCAACGATGACGACATTAAGGAGCGTTTCTATGAAGAGCTTGCAGCCACCCTCTCTGGTATTCGACCGGTAGAGAAGATCCTTCTGCTTGGTGACCTGAATGCTAGAGTTGGCCGTGATTATGAAGCTTGGCCGCGTGTTTTGGGTCGGCACGGTATAGGTAACATGAACAGTAATGGCCAAATGTTACTCAGCCTCTGTGCGCAATTTGGCTTGGCTATAACCAATACCTATTTTAGATTACCCATTAAGCACAAGGTCACATGGATGCACCCGAGGTCCAAACACTGGCACCTTATAGACTACGCCATAGTCCGGCAAGCGGATATTTCGCAAGTCCTCGTCACGCGGGTTATGCGAGGGGCCGAATGTTGGACGGATCACAAGCTTGTGGTGACTAAAGTAAAACTGCGACTTCGCCCGCCCGTCAGATCCAACAGAGTCAATTCAGCACGTCTTGACGTAAATAAACTGGCTAGTATGGAAACTCGAAACAGTTATTGTCATGCTTTGAATAACGCAACCTCAACAATTGACACAGATGGTGACTTACAAATGACATGGGACTTACTATGTTCGCAAATAATTGATTCGGCCAAACACATGTTAGGGAAATTACCCCGTATTAACGAAGACTGGTTCGACGAGAACGATCAGTCATTGACCGATGCGATTGCAAAGCACCGAGCCTTGTTGCGACGTCACCGTCGGGGAAGACAATCTCGAGAGACGCTGGAGGAGATAAAGAAAAGCAGTGCTGCGCTTCGTTCTCTTACTCGGGAAGTAAAGGACCAGTGGTGGAAACAGAAAGCCGAGTTCATCAACTGGCTTTCCCAGTCTAACCGGCTAGGGCTGTTTTATGCTGAAGTACGGAAACTAATCGGCAGTGCGCCCCGTGTCAATGTACCACTTCGATCCTTAGACGGGACGCAACGGCTAACATCTAGGGAAGACACTATGAATCGTTGGGCTGAGCATTTTAAATACCTACTAAATGTAGATCGATCAGCTGATCTTGAGCACATTCGAGCACTCCCAAAGTTCCCCGAAAAAACAAATTTGTGTGATCCGCTCACACTTGAAGAAGTTATTACAGCCATAAGACAGCAACCAAACGACAAAGCGGCTGGTGTCGACGACATTGTTGTAGAACTTTTGAAGTATGGAGGAGAAAAGCTGCACAATAACCTGTGGAAATTGTTTTTGCGCATGTGGAACGAAGAACAAGTACCAAGCAACTTTAAAATCTCTCGTATTTGTTCCCTTTACAAAAATAAGGGAGACCGTTCCGACTGCAATTCGTACCGAGGTATATCTCTGCTATGCATCCCTGGAAAAATCTTCGCCAAAGTTCTTTTAAATCGACTGATTCCCTTGTCCGAAACTCTCCTGCCAGAGAGCCAATTTGGCTTCAGGCCTGAAAGAGGAACCTGCGAGGCTATATTTACTTTGCGCCAATTGCAAGAGAAAAGTAAAGAGCAACGTCAACCGCTCCATCTGTGCTTTGTGGACCTTGAGAAGGCATTCGACAGCGTACCTCGCGAGGCCTTGTGGTTGATCCTGGAGAAATATGGCTGTCCCGACAAGTTTATTAGGTTAATTCGACTGCTTCACGACAACATGACATGCTGTGTAGCAGCATATGGTGAACAGACTGAGTTTTTCCCCGTTACCTGTGGAGTCAAACAAGGATGTGTCTTAGCTCCCACCCTGTTCGCCCTGTATTTTGCTGTCGTGGTTCGTGAAACCTTGCTAGGCACTTCAGAAGGCATCGCTATCCGCTTTCGGACAGACGGAAAGCTATTTAATCTAGCTAGACTTAAGGCCAGCACCAAAGTTTCTTACGACATGATAACGGAGATTATGTATGCGGATGACCTATGTTTTGTGGCTAATTCACCAGGCGGTCTACAACAGCTGATGAGCAAGCTCGACGAGGCGTGCTGCAGATTTGGACTGAAAATAAGTGTTAAGAAAACCGAAGTTATGTCTTTGGACACACCGCCAACGGCCGACTCTGCACTGAATATTCGCCTGGGGGAAACTACTCTTAAGCAAGTAGACAAATTCCGGTACCTGGGGAGTACCTTAACAGCTAAGGGGGACCTAGACGCCGAAATCAACAGCAGGATTGGCGCGGCTTCCGCAGCCTTTGGAAAGCTACAGCTGAAGATGTTCCGCTCACACGACATCCGGAGGTCAACTAAGATCGCTGTGTACATGGCTATAGTCCTCCCAAACCTTCTCTACTCAGCCGAAACGTGGTGCTTGTATCGACGACACATCCGGACACTAGATAGGTTTCACCTCAAGTGTCTCCGAGAGATTTTAAATATAAAATGGTCAGACCGTATTCGAAATACAGA
This sequence comes from Plutella xylostella, assembly GCF_932276165.1. Classification (NCBI taxonomy): domain Eukaryota; kingdom Metazoa; phylum Arthropoda; class Insecta; order Lepidoptera; family Plutellidae; genus Plutella; species Plutella xylostella. The sequence continues at coordinate 11,640,731 of NC_064002.1, forward strand.
GGTGTTGCGTCGGGCTAAGGTCGGTGGCATCGAAGCGTATCTTATGAGACGACAACTGCGCTGGTGTGGTCATGTCTCCCGCATGTCCGATGACAGGCTCGCGAAACGCGTATTCTATTCGGAGCTCCGTGAAGGCACGCGCAAGCGAGGTGGCCAGTTCCTTCGATACAAGGACGTAATGAAAAGGCACATGAAGAGATGCGGCATAGACCCGAACAGCTGGGAGGAGACTGCAGCTGAACGCCCAAAATGGAGACATCTTGTGCAAGGAAATGTCTTCACTTTTGAGGAGCAGCGGCGAACAGACCTGGACACAAGAAGAGAGGAACTAAAAGCCAGACCACCTGCGGCAATCGTATACAATTACGAAAATGGTTCACTGAAATGTGAAATGTGCGGTCGAACATTTACCGCCAAGATTGGCTACATAAGCCACATCCGGGCACACCAACGAAGCCTAAATCTTCATTAGCAGTCGCCGTAGCCGTATCGGCTTGGAAGACATCATCATTTTTTTTCGCGAATTTTGAAATCCTGATTTCAGTTTCGGGCTTAGATATACCATGCTGCACATGTAGCTTTCGGCTTAGTATACCCTTTTTGCAACACCCTGTATAAATCGATGAACAAACGAACGATAATTGTGTCGTTGAATTAGAGAGTAACCCCCCTGAATCGAACAGATATTTCACATGGCAGTGATTAACAATAATTATCTACAGTACAATAATATCGCAAGAACATACAGGCTTACTTCACAACAGTCAAACAAATTTTATCTCTATAACTTGAATCCATAGGAACCCCGGGCAAGGTCACGGCTACGTTGACCTTGGATGAAGATGGAGGGGAAGTGGACACCAGCTCAGCTAGAGGTGACGTGGAATAGTCACTGGATCTAGACGTTATTGTTCTAGCTGTAAAAGAAACGAATAATGATACATCGTTCGTATAATAATCGTAAAATTTTGCAATAAGTTAAATGTATTATTTATCTATATTAATCTTCAACATAATTATTTTAAACACATTTTATAGGTAACAGTTAGGTTCATTACAATCATCATCATCAGCAAGTAGTCGTTCACTACAGCTGAACATAGGCCTCACCCAAGAAGCGCCACAAGACTTTGTCCTTGGCCTTCCTCATCAACAACTGGATATACCTCAATCAAAAATCAATATTTAAAATAATGATCTAAAATAACCTAGTGAAGATTGAAATATAAATAATAAAAGGACACGAGAAACTCACTATAAGTGCAGGAGCTGGACCCCGACTCCGCTGAAGGACTATAAGGCTTCATCTCGTAGTGGTTGCTGCCGCCGGCTGAGGGCGCCCGCGACGCGCTTCTGTGGCCGAAGGGGGAAGAGTAACTGGATGAGAGAGAATATATTTTATTGTAACCAAAATAGGAGATCGCCAAATGACTTATCAGCTGTACTTTATATGAGTCGGGCGCACCTTGAACAGCCAGCGTTACACTACGGCGGAATACCATCATTCACGCATACGCTAAGAAAAATATCAGAAAGGTACCTATATAAAACTCATAGCTTTAAACCATATTTTAGAAGTTCTGAATAGAGACATCGTTTTTATCAATCAAAATTACGTAAATCATAAGCCTATCTTATGGTTACAATATTTCTTTGTCGGTATGGTTCACATACTATTGCTCAAAATAGGGCTTCTTTAGCACCTACATATGTTAGTGTTGTAACTAGAACCATTGTTTTTCATTAATATGATACCTTGTTAAGGTACACCTAGTAAATCAAATTAGTATAGTATCGTTACCGACAATTCTCATCATTATCAAGGTGGTGAGTGGCCCTTATTAAATCTATGAATTATTAAAAGAATACACACAACACTTGAGAAGTTTAGAAATTAGTCATGTTATTAGATAGCCATCGAAATCAAACACTCTTTTTTTGCTTCCCTGTAGTTTGGTAAAAAATGCGGACCAAAACCAAAACTTAAAGGAATTTGTTCAATCGATCATGAAATTCTTCAAAAGATGAAATGGAAGATAAAAAATACTTCTAATACTTATCAAACAAACCTTCATCACACAAAAAATCTTCTATATCTACCTTCAAAATGACCTTTAAAACCGTCCAAACAAGGGCTGAGTAAGAACATTTTTTCTATGAAATATTAGAACAAAGTAAAAACGTCAGAATCAATTAGTCACCTGTCTCGGACGTGGGGCATATCGTAGTGGTTATCTGACGACATCCAGTATTCGTTGCAGGACCTGGTCAGATCTGGCGCGGCGCCCTTGTCGCGGCCGCTGTACGATTTTGGAATTCCTAGACAAAAAAAGTTTAATAATAAAAATCTATAGCCCTGTTTCACAAAGGCTGGATACCTTTGTGGGATAAAAGACATGCTGTCGCTTTCTGTGAATATGTGTTAGACAGTGACAGCATGTCTTTTATCCCACAGGTAGTCATTATCTAGGCATTCTGATCCAGGCATTTAGTAAGTTATCTTCTAATCCTTTGTATCTATGAGTAGTATTATTATTATATTGTTATCGTAGGCAGATATACAAAAGCACATTGGTATTGTATATGACCAAAGAGCAATACACACTTCAATTTAACAACACACATCCTTCATCATCCTTTTCGTTCAATATTGAAAGTTTCAATATTGAATTGTTTTTTAAAAGAAATCTCTACGAAGTTGATTTAGAAAAATAAAGGTAGCAGTAGTGTAATGTCTTACCAGAACTAGCAATAGTGTACCCAGGCCGTCTGACGTTCCTGCCACGGCACCACACACACAGCAGCGCGGCGCCGGCGGCCAGCACGGCCAGCGCCGCCCCGAGACCCAGCAGGATAGCCGCCGTGTGCTGGCTCACTGGACAACAGACAACTAGTTAGTCATCATCGACCCATCACGTCCCCACTGCTGGGGTACGGGTCTCCTTCCAATGAAGGAATGGTTTAGGCCTAGTCCACCACGCTGGCCTAGTGCAGTTGGTAGACCCCAACACAAGCTAGCTTGTGCTGAGAGAGTTGTCGGGTAAGTGGGCAACCCGACTGTCAGATGGCTCAATAGCAACTAGTTAGTCACACTAAGTACCACCTATAGTATCTTAGATTAAATATACAAACAAGACGGTGTTTCACAATCACATACAAAAACAAAGCAAAAAACTGTCCGCATTTTGTTAACAATTTCAACCTTGTGACAAATACTTATGAATAATGTCACAAATCTTCTAACCGAACTAATTAAAAATAAGTGCTCATTGGTAGAATTAGGGTGATATTTGTAGAGACGTTCTTTTGCACTAGTTCGTATTAAAATATGGTTGTTAGTCATACAAAGTCCCACCCGCAGTCTACACTACGCTAATGATATTAAAAAGAGCCGATGCCTAATTAGCGACACAGCACAAAGCAGGTGAAACGCCGCATGATAATTTATAACCAGTACTTTGTAGTTACATACAGTTACCACCTTTCAAATTATAATGCGGCTCCACGGTTTCAGACCATAAAGTTATGAAGTAGCGGATAATTGATTCTAATTAGCAGTTGGAAAAAATCTGGTTTTCTAACAGGGTCTACGGGTGTGTCCGTTTCAAAGACTAGTAGCAGAATTGTATTATGTATGTAGGTAAAGCATCAAATATTTACTTCTTTCCGAATAACGTTTAGAAATGTAGGTACGTTCATATTTTGAGAACCGGATAGTGTTATAGTTGTATGATGTGCGTGTGAAAAGGAGGTTCGAGTCTGCGCTGGGGTAAAATTTTTAGAATTTAATAATACCGGTCGAAACTTTCCAAAACACTAACGAAAATTCTACTAAGTACCTCTCCATAAGTATCTCTCTCAACCACATAGAAGTTTCAAATGTATACTAGGTACTTATGTGAAGCTATAAAATTTCATTTAATTCCAACTCAATTAGAGGCTACTGCTATTCATCATCATTAATAAAAACTTTTGGAGCTTATTAGACCCCGTGACTAATTGTAGTCCCATCGTAGATGTCGTCATACCGAGCCTACTATTTAGAAGGTTTCCACACGCCCATTTCTATTCAATGAGTCACAAAGACTCGCAGGGAATAGGAAGTCGTATTAGTGAAGAAATCGATAAGTTACTACTAAATTATGTGAAGAGGGAACGTTCCGACACGAATATCTTGGCTATTATGGACAGAATTATTGATTATGTACTTTCTTTCTTTTCTTGAGAATTTTTAAAGCTTTCTTGGCCAAGATAATTTGACATTCCACAATCACCACGTTTATTAGTCGTTTCAGAAGCAGTCGTCATTATAAGTAACAACGAAAACTAAGCAATTATGTCATTTCTGAAAGCACAAAAATTTATATAAGCGATGTCAATCTTAAGATTTAGCCTAAAGAAAATGAGACTTACGGATAACCTTATTTATAAGGAGTCGAATTAAAAAAAAGAATTTAAGGTTTTGATAGCACTAAAATTACAATTTGTGTACCTATATAGAATCGTTATCAATATAACTTATACAGGCTGGAATTTTATAAGGCACGTTTTCATTGCTCGGCTAATGTATCCGACATCTCAACAGTCATCTGTAAATGACACATAGACCGGAATCTTAACAGTCATCCTGTAAATAACACAAAGGAAGGTCCATAAAAGTCATAAGCCACTAAACCAAACTTCTAGAACTCAAATCTCACCTGAACTGTTAGCACAAAGGCCATCGACACAGGCCGCGTGCTGGAGCGTGGGGCCGGAACAAGTGCCGGCGCACTGCCGCTTCCTCACCCGGAGACAGTCGGCGGTGCAGGAGGACCACGGTCCCCACGGAGACCAGACTCCTCCTGAGGAGAAAGAGGCTGATGGAAGAAATGGTGATGTTGATAGAACAGGTGCTTTGGTTAGGGTGCTTATTTAAGATTGGAGTTTTTTCGTTGCATGATCTTTGCTACAATTATAATCCGCAAGAGTTAACTTGGGACCTGGCCACGACTAAAGCACGATAATGTATTTCAATGTAGTACTTATCTAGTTGACTCCTGCGGCTTAAAGCTGCCTTTCAACCTGCAGTTTCGCCGCAGCTGTCAATAAGGTCAATACCCATCACACCAATCCGAACCTCCAACCGCATACAGCAACTCACCGCTCTGACACTGCAAGCAGTCCTCGCTCCTCTGATTGGCTGAGCCGCGGCACGGCGCGCCGCCATTGGCCGGCGCGGGCTGCGTGCAGCTGCGCGTGCGTCGCTTGCCGCCCGTCGCAGTCCCACAGCGACATGGCGACCATGGTGACCAGTCCGACCAACCGCCGTTTACTATGGGTTTAATTAAAGTGTTAAAGTTATTACAATCATGAGACAAGAAAAAGTTCCAGTAACATATGTAACGGCAATGTAAGGTGGAACTTTTTCAATGCTCGCGGGTTGGTTTGTTTAGTGTTAGTTGGCCACACTACACTGCAGAAATCCAAGAGTATAGGTACTTACTACTACTTACATTTATAAAGAAAGGTATAAAATAACAAAGACAAAAAAATGGTCAGGTTCAGCTAAGCTTATTTTAAACTGTATCCTTTATGACATTGGATATGCACTAGGCCTTACACGGGGAAAAAAGTTGCATAACATGTATCATACATGTATCATAATCAGTGTCTAATTGTAAAGTAAACCAAATTTGAGATATAACGAGTGAAAATGTGCCGACTCCCAAAAGTAAACATTTCAAAAAGACCTGTTTCCTAACTACTACTTCGGATTAAGTGGCCAAGTGCTCAACAACTAAACCAATAAAGCATTACTTATTTATTTTATAACAAAAATACAAACTGTAATATTTCAACATGTCAAAATAAATAATGACTTGGTCATAACAACTCGCGAATCTCAATATAGAGCCATAATCATAAAGTGCGCTTCTTGGAATCAAAACTGCAACATCATAAATCAGTTTTGTGAGTGACATGACATGGCTTTAAGAGCCACCGCATAAAAATAATTATGATTACAACAACAGGTTGCAGTTTTTAAATAAAAAACGATTATATACTTCATTAACTATATTTAAGGTATTTTATTAGTCGAACCCAACTGTAGTGATTGTCATCAACACGCAAAGAAAAAAATTAAGCAATCACAAAAAGTGATTTAACTCCAACCAAGAAGGGTGGTGTTATAAAGTTTAACATCTCATCCTGTATAAAGAGTCTACCTGTATGAAAGTACATCATTAGTGAAGCACACACAAAAAACTTTCTTATTATTATTTTTTATACTGACAAGTATTGTCGGGTTTTTTAATTTTTCTTTGGTAGGTATCCCATTGTATTTGATGATTTCGAAAGCGGAAGTTTAAGAATATTACCCATTGTTTAAGACCACACCGTAAAAAGACTTAAGTTTACATTAAACGATAATCTCAATTTTGATAATGAAGATACAACACACGATGAGAACGATAAGAGCTTTGTAAGAGATAAAAGATATCTGTGTTGATCTGTATTACTTAATGAACTTTCACAGACGGGGGTCTACAAAATATAATTATGTATCTATATTTTCGTATAAATAAGTACTTATTATAAATCAAATTCAAATATAAAAATGCAAAAAACATTTAGATAAGAAATTATTAAGAAAGCTATCTGAACAGTTGGTGATTTTATAACAATCATAAATATGTGTGCAGTATGACAAACTTATGTATTTGTTCCAGTGAAAGCGGACTAAATTGATCCAATATTTCATTACCTACTAATGAATTATGCAGTGTTATCGATGACATGGGTTTACTAACACCGAATTGCTACTGTAGGAAAATTTTAAATCTAAAAGAATGAAGAGATATAAAAGTTTGTGGCACTGTAGGTAACTAAACCAAACCGGCCGAGGAAATTACTAAAAGCAAAATATAGAATAATAAACGTCTAACCCAATACCACCCTGCGATAAACAAACATATTAATTAAAACAAATGTATAAATTCTTACCATAGACAGTTAGCACAGCGGGCTCAGATTCCCGTCGGCCGGCGATGTTCTCCGACAAACAGGTATAATTCGCCATGTCCTGGAGACAAATGTATCCATTAAAGGCAATTTAAATATCTTGGCTGAAAGGTAAAGTTCTAGAATTAAAAGGCTGGACAGTGGACAGTGTCGTGAATATAATTATTACTATATTCTGCATGTGTCTCCGTGGGGGTCTATTTTTAACCGACTTCGAAATAAGGTTGGATCTCTTTAAATTATGGATTATGGTCTGTTTTATAGTTAAGAATTTAAAAAAATGGTTCTAGCCACCCCGTGGAGGTTACAATTAAGAATTTGATGGACAGCTTGATATAAACCCTACTCAAACCAATTATTTTGTTTTCGAAATTAATGAAATAATTGGGACCATTAAAAAAGCAGTCAAGCGTGCTGATGGCGTATGTCAGGATAGATTGGCATCATCAGTCACAGCAAACAGGGTATAGAGTTAATAGTAGAGTCAACTAGCATACTAGGTACCTACTGTAGAGCTCCAATTATTCTAATTAAATAGGTTTAGTAGTGTAGCATTTTTCTTTTATTAGAGTTTCGTACATGATAAGGCTAACACAAAAGCTTTATAGGATCTCTATAATTTTCGAAGTCACTTTCGGAGGCTCCTACCATTTACCTATTAGAAAACTTCAGCAAAATGTACCAAAAAATACACACCACAAACAATCTCACAAAACCCATAACAACATAACTGTCAAACCAAAAGTATCGGTTTTGTGGGAATGGTATTGTAATGGATAACACTGGAATGTTTAATAAATAATACACCCTCGTGCAAAGAAACAGTTCCAAAATGTTTCAACCTCAATTGTTTTTAAACAGCTAAATTGTTTTTAAACATTTTATTTAGACTTTGTTTAAAATATTTACGTTTTAAGTTGGTAATTCTAAATTTAATTGGCATTCTATTGCGTTAAACATAATGATTTCAGGTTAGTACGATCTCGTAAGTTACAGTTTGATGATGAGTATAGCTTTCCATAAATACTTTAACGTTCTATATGCATTTCAATAAGGTATTGCGTTAAATGTACTAATGAAAGATTGCAGAAGGCATCATTAAAATTATCTTTTTTCCGCTTAGGAATAATTGGTGCAATTCTCACAGGAACTTTTTCATTGCCCGTGAGTGTAATAAAACCACAACCAACCTGCAAGCTGACCCGTGGCAGCACCAGATTCTCGTCCCGTGCCTCCAGTGCCAGCCCATTCCGCAGCCAGGTGAGGCTGGAGGGGGGGGCCGAGGCGGGGGGGACGCAGCGGAGACTCACGCTGCGCCCCACCTCGATCGAGGCCGACTGGGGGGCTATGGTGAACTGCTTCTTTATGTCTGTAAAGGTAAGGGTGGTTATAGTAAGGCAGTTCTAGATTTTCCGCTTCATCTTCACTGAGGTGGGCTGGGGGGCTATGGTGAACTGCTTCTTTATGTCTGTGGGGGTGATGGTGGGTTTAGTGGAGGTTGGTGGGGATGGGTTTGTTGTTAGAAAATGATAATAAATATAGCCTAGTCTTAGTAATCCAAAAACAGCCGTAAAAAAGAATCCTTTTGCATTTTTTTATACCCATGAATCTATCTTATTTTATTTCTAGTTTTCTGTTTTAACTAAAGGTGCTAAGTGTTATCGATTATCTCGCAATATATTTCAGTCAGGGGTTATATTTTATTCTACCTATTGAGATATACTGTTCCTATGTTGTTGGAATGTATAAAAAGTTAAATTATTTGCGATTGGATAATGGATAGGTAAATAAGCTTTCAAAATTCCAAACAAAATTATTTTAGGCGTAAAATCCTCCGTTATTTTTATCAAACGTGTCATTTCATGAAGACCGTCTGCCAAAATATTAGGTATCCAATTACTGCAGTTACAAATCAACGTGAAATTCAGAGCAAAACAATCCGTAGACAATTAAACGAGACGCATTGTCTGTCTGTCTGTAAATACACACCCCTCGAAAAATGCTAAGATAGGAATATTCCGAAGGCCCGTCGTCAAAATGAGATCGTCTTTATTCGTCTTCCGTTTATAGGCTGTCGCGACAACAATGTCGGGGGAGTTTAAAACGACGCTGACGTGCCTTTATTGTGAAAATAATTGGAGGCGACTTCAATTTCTTACAATAATTTAAAGTTTCGTGAAAGCTAAAAATATTTTACCGAAATGAGTTTGAGAAACTACTGATAGATGATTGTTATTAATTTGGAACTAGAAATTGAAAGTATTGATGTTGGATATTGTAGGTAAAACAGTGTTCTTAAATATATCGTAGTCTTATCGTAGTAGTAGAAAGTACTACCTATTATCCAACAACATTTTTCTTTCGTAGTCAACAGGACAAGAGAAAGCATAAGGTATATGGCATATTGCAAAGGCTGGAATATTAGCCTCCTATAACTAACAATAATAACATAAAACCTTCCGATTAACACGCCTTACCATATCCAGCCCAACAAGGTACATGTTAATGGTCTCTGTATCAAATGTGTGTTACAGAATTTCTTCAACATTGTAGTCAGTAATCGTACTCTTATGACTACCCTTATGTTTCTCCGAGGGCTCGCCACGCAACGGAACCATTATGTAAAGGAAACATTATTTCCGCTCGTTAACTCGAGCACTTTGCTATTTGATAAATGCTTACTAGCTTTTATTCGAGAACTTTTGGGGTGCTATAGATCGGGGTATTTGATGTGCCTGAGAATCATTAGCGGAAGGATGTAAGAATTGTGCGGTTATAAAACGTTTGATTGGTTGTTAGTGGAATTGCTTATTAGGTTTATGGTTATTGGACGATTACGTTGATTTGGTTTTAGGGATGTTAATCGTAATGACTGGTTGTTCCGTCGTGCTAATAAATACAGACCTAATATTGGTCAGGCCTATAAATAGTTCATCAGCTAAATTGAACATTAAAAATCCCTTTGATGACTTATAAGGGCAGGGCCTATTAACGACAAAAGCGATTTTATGAAACATACTATAATAATGATGTCGATTTTGAAGGCGGAAATTCTAATTTTAACGCTGTCAAAACCTTAATTTCTCTATTTAAAATTCGACTCTATGAGTGTTCCCGTAAATGTCATTTTTTGCTAGCAAAATTTATAGTTTGACAGCGTTAAAATTAGAATTTCCGCCTTCAGAATAGGTACCAATATCTAGGTAAGTAAGTACACCGTAATATAAGGTGTTACCAAGTTTTAACCTTGTTTCATATTACTGTGTAAAAACTGTATCTAATATAATTATTATGATATCACACAGTCGCTTGTCATATTGGAATTTATAAATGAAACTAGGTAAAGATTAAATCCGAAACAAAATGAAATGAGAAATATTTTTAACGTTGGAATTATAAGTAATTTCTATTGAGCCGTCCCTTTTACATTTATTGGGTGAAAAATATAGGACAATCATTATAATTATTTACAGGGAAAGAGTAAAAATTTGTCAATATTAACCTATTGTAAATAAAAAATAAAACTTACAAGCCAGTTCAACAAAAACCCCTTGACTCCTGATATGACCCTTGCTGTTCCACGCGAAGCATTCACAGTTGTACCTCCCACTGCCGAAATACTCATCCAGCTCATTCCTAGTCACGTTGAGCTCCGACTCCACCACTCTCACTCCATTCTGGGGGTCTACGTGCTCAAACTGGGCAGTCTTATCTATCCTCACCCCATTGCACTTGAAGTAAACTTGCAAAGCGTTTGCGGCTCTGCAGAGTAACGTCGCCGGTTTATTCTTGAGCACGTAAGAGTTCTTAGGTTCTATAAGGAATATTGGTAAGCCTTCTATAGTTTCGTGGTTGTCGGGTAGTGGGAGGTAGTCTTCGTCTTCTTCGTCTTCGGAATCGTTGTCTTTTGGTTGGTAGTCTTTGAGGTAGGGGTCCAGGTTTTCGACGCCGTCAGGGTGAATGTATTCGGGTCTTAGTTCTTTTGGTTTTGGTGTTCGCGTTTCTGGAAATTTATACGATTTTGTAAATATGGTAGGTACATAAGTCACTAAAAGTAAGGTTAGTACTTACTGCAGATATTCAGTAAAGGAAAATAATATGTTAATATTGCTAACTGTATCTAATGTTATGCCTGAAAATGTATATAGGTAGGTTCCAAAATCTAAATGTGCAGAATTTCCTCTTGCGTATGTTTTATAATACCTACATTATTTAAAAAAAAATAACAGGTATAAAAATACTTTCTTGCTTCTTTTATACTTTTAATATCTACTCCATTCATAAAACAATTAAATACCTGTATTCCTCACTATCCCGACGTGCATCACCATTGTCAAAACGATAATCCATCGCGAACTCCCCAACAAACACATCACCGGCAACACTTATAACATCAACAATCGCTTTCACTACACAATGTTCACCACTGACTTTAACTTTACTTAAACGTACTTGTATATTTACATAAATAAATTTAGATATAATATTTTATTGCTTATTTTTTCGTCTGTATTTCTCAAAACACGTGGTGGCGTTGGCCGAAACGGTTACAGACGTCTTTTGCGCGTCGCGTCGTTTACAACACTGAGGGATTTCCTATCCTATGGCGTTAGCAGACATATGTGAGCTTTCGATAGTATCTTTTTATAAACTATTCGGTTGCTGACGTCTATTGTTAATTAATTCGATTCGGAATATGTTATTGTATTCACGGTTGAGTGGGTTATGTAGTGTTAGTTGGTAAAAGGGGTGAGTAGGTCCTTTACCGGTCACCGCTTTGATAAAACGTGATACAATTTTTTTATTGTATTCGAAGCTGGGTATTGTTGTGTCGGTTTATGTAGTTAATCATTTAATCGTATATATAAAGTTATCAAGTGTGTACAGGGTGTTAGGTTTTACCATATCTAGGAACTTATAAAGTTTATCGTATTTCAATCTTTTAAAAACCAAATAACTCGATAAGTTAAATTCTTAAAAAATTTAGTAATAAACTAGAACCAATTAAGACTTTTCGACATTTGACCTATCTTTGATCGACAACATCCGTCCGTTTATTGACCGGAACATGAGTCCTTAAATTAATTCCTCCGATCAATTATTATCTATTGATTTATTAAGTAGTTAACTACCTACGTACAACGAGAGTAGTTTGTAAAAATTTACGTTCATCAGAAAATGTTATATTTATACGATGAATAAAAACATTTTGACTTTGACTTTGATAAACTACACCTCCATTGAAATATCGCTAATTACTTTTTGAATTTACAACAAAAAATGTACTGAAAAATAATGATCTGTTTAGAGGTAAGTTAATAAGGTTTTGTCAGAGATTTAATAATAATATAATACTAAAATAGTGGGTAACTTACCTAGGTATGTGTCTCCCAGAGGAGATTCATTTCAAGTAAAGCGGTTTAATCAACCTCCTCCCCATATTATAGTTAGGCACTTTATTTAGAATATTGATATTTTTTGAATAGTGAGTTCTATCTAACCTTACCTTACGACCGACCGCAACACATTGTAAACTTTCTCATTTTTTGGACTTCTACTGACATCTGTATTATGGTAACAACAACGTTTGGTAGATTCGAACACCACACATACACTCCTTGCGTATTTCCAACGCCCTTTCTCTACCTACTAGCGGCGCTGTCCTTTCAGTTTAGCGTATAAAATATAGATGGCGCTGATTCTCATGGTGGAGGAATTGCAAACTTCTTTAACCGCAGGCATGGTATTGACGGTATAGGGGAGGACAAATATCAAACACCCTTATATTAAAGCTCTGACGTAGTTTGTAGATGTAGCAACAGATGGTGATACTAGTTAAGTCAATCCATCACACATAGTCTCTATCAACTTGGGGCGCTGCACGGACCTGTAAGGTCTGTGGGGCGCTGCTTAGGCTAAAGACAGAGAGACATGATGATTTATTAAAATTTGAATGAACACATAATTTTTAGCTGTATCGAGAACAATAAAATTGCTACTGATAAATTAATGATAAATTAATAAAAGTACTTATCTACCAACAAGAATCTCACATAATGTAAAGGAGTTTTATAAATGTAATAAGTAATCAAAATTAAATATTGTAACTTATAGATTTGTAAGTTTATTTCATTTATATATAGCCCAAGAATCCCAAAATTGAAGTTGCAGGAAAAGTGGCTACCTACCCACACAAGAGCAAGCAAGCATCGCTGCAACATTGAATATTGATTGCACAAAAGGAGTTGAACCAAAGCGTATTCCAAATTTGAAATTATTCCGTATCTACCGATTCCTTTTGAAGCTTCCAAAATATGTAAGTGGCAGAATTCGACCGTCACATTTTTATATTCTGAATAATATTCTCAGACCCCACTTCTTTTGGTTACATCTATCGTTATGCTCCGGTTCGGAAATTCAAATTTAGTGGCTTGCTCGCCTTTCCGATCGGAATATTCCGGATAATGAGGTGCGAAGGTTGCTCAATCAGAGAAGACATTTTATTCGGAAAAGAAAATACCTATATAAAAATGTCCATGTTGCAAGAGAATAATAATCTTCTACGACCCAAATAGACGAAAACTGAACTATGGTACTGAGCTACTGACATACCAAATAAATATAAACAACAAACGATTTGAATGGTTAACTGGTAGAGAATGATTAAAACATAGAAGCCACAAGATTGAACTTACATTCAAAATTAGGATTCGTAAACTTATACCCTTCTATAGGAGGGAAATACGAGGGGTATTTCACCCATCCTGTAAATAGCAAATTAAGATATCTTATATTTAAAAATCCAATAAAATTATAATATTGCATCTAACTATGACTGTAGGCCTTAACATTTTTAACGAACGGTTGAGTACCTACGAGTAGTACGAAAGGTCTGAGTCGCATTGTCCAGTTTTTATTTACACTTCCGTAATGTCCATGCTGAGTAGTACACTATCACTGCATCCATCCTCTCCAGTCTGGCCAAGTTGGCAGCTTAAAAATTTTTATCTGCTTAGTAAACTCTGCGGCGAACAACCCCTGTAAGTCCGTATTTCTATTAAGTGGTGAAATACTGCAAAAACAATCACGGGAGAGACTAACGCTCAGTAAGCTCCTACTGGGCAACGAGGAAAAGACTTTTAGAACATGCGACTAAATAGTAATTGAATTTGACCCAATGTGGTATTACTGTAAATTTTATGTAAGTATGTAAGTATTTCACGCTATTTACCAATGCAAATTAGAGTGACATTTACGAATAGAATGAATTTAATAAGAGTAAATTCATTAAAATAATAATAATATTAATAAGATAAAATTATTTAATGTAACTAAATTTATTTATGTAAATGCTAAGTCCTCGGAAATTGCTGTGCCCTCCCGGTTCCATAATGATCGCTTGTTTATTATTTTAACACCTTATGTAAGTAACACTAATTATGGAATGCAATAAAGATTTGAATTTGAATTTGAACTGTAGGAAGCTGTTACCAAAAATATAATGTTTGCAAATGCAATCAATGTCTATACACAGTTACACATAAGTTCTTGGTTTCGTAACCAGGTAATAAGGACTTCAGATAAGTACCTAAGATTTTTTCTAGAGTTAATTGACTAACGATTTTAAAAGTTATAGGTACTTATACTTTTAGTTACAAACACGCCCAAAACTAAAATAAAGATTTTATGAATATGTATTATATTAGGTAACTATGTAGTAGACAACGCTATGATATGAATAAAACAGTTACAAATATATTCTGAATTTAATTTAAACGATGCGGCAAATATTCCAAAAGCCCATCAAACGAATCGCAAGAAAACGCAGGATCTAAACACCCCAAATCTCAAGCACCAACTCTTTAACCAGCTCACGTCTCCAACAAATGAGGACACGGCGAGCACTTGTGCCGAATGAAGCTTTCCGTCGAATCTTGGACTCTTCAGCGACACTCCAAATCTTGGGCCTTAACTCGATAACTACTGGGCTTAGACAGTTTAGTCTCCAGGCAACCCGGGTTTTGGATCCCTTCGAGTGTTTCTTTTTGTTTCGGGACAGAAATAAGCCGCTATTATTAGCTTTGTGTTGTTATTGCCTCGTGTAACTTATCTATATGTTTATCTATGAACAGATTTCCCAAAAATTCCGTATTATTTAGATCTTTTCAATTTAACACGTAAAATTTGTTGTAGGTACATCAAAGACTTATTTAGCGAATATATTAATAACAGTTGCCTTTTTATTATTAAAATTAAAATTGCCCATGCCCATGCCGTGCGCAAGTGTAACATTTCCCAGCACACAACGGTGGCACTTTATTAATATTTTTACTGCGGTATTAATACTTTTATCTGATTATCTTTTGTTGGAAACGAATCGTTTTTTTACGTATCACAGAACAATATAAAATGATGATTATATTCTACGTAAGCCGCTGCCTGGAGTTTTTCATTTAACGCTGCAGTGATTTTGATTTTTAGTGCTGCAACAGTTTCTTGCACAATGCATGTAGAGAACTGTAAATGTAATCTAAAATAAAACCCATCCATGGACGAAAATTTCATACTTAATTATTTTGAAAATGTCAACAAGTATGTATTTTAATTTTCCACGGTAAGTATTGTATACATTTACTCATCTACAATACCATAGATTTTTTACAATGTTCTATTTAATTGAAAAAAATGTTTAAACGAAAGGATACTCACTTTGTTTATTAAATAATGCCACAAAGACCTGTGAAGTGTCTGCTATGGTAAGCTAGTATTTGCTATAGCAACACCTGATAGCATCCGCCGCTTAATCTCTGAGCGTACACATCGTCACCCTTAAACCAATACGTGGCCAGCGTCACAGATGTGAGAAGAAATAAATAAAAGCAGGGGATGTGCTACATGAAACTGAATTCACCAGAGCTGTGCAAGTGAGACGGAAGATGTGTGAGGAAAATTATGTTATCCACCAGACGAGAAAATAAAATGATCGTCACTAAATACTATCCCTTGGTCTTTAAGGGTGTTGGAATAAGGCTACGTGGAAAGGAGTGAGTGAGTCTGGTCAATCTAAGCAGAATTTGGCTCTCCATACCTAAACACTTAGCACGTTACGAGACTTTTGAAGACGGGAAGTGAAACAAAACGTCACCTATTTCAAATATGTACTTGAATAACAAAAGTTGAGTTGAATCGCTTCTCTATTTACATTCAGTGAATGGCTATTTGCCGATAATTATGTATGGGCAAAGAACATTAAAAAAACAGCTCAAAAATGGCTTATCCAATTCAACTAGCTCCTTGCCCACTTCGCCAGGGTTGTCGCAACTCCCCGCAATCGGCTCAGGGTGCGTTGTGGCGTAAAATTGTGTTTGTCGCCGGACGCAGGGCCGTCGAATTAACCGGCTTAGGACTAAAGCCGTGTTATGATTTTAGCCGCTTTCTCTACTGTACTGTTTAACGGTATGAAGCTTAAGTTTTCACGGTTCTGAAATAATCTTCTGATTCTTTGTGCGGTTTTGAAATTATTTTATGTACTCTATTTATGTTACACATTGGAATTAAGATTTGTGCCTTTATATTGGTACAATGGTTATCATTAAGATCAACTTGAAATGGTTTGGCAGAAATTCTATTCTATTCTATTCTCTGTGGGGGTGTAAGTACCTGCACCTGGCTCTGGTTTGGCAGAAAATATTTGGTATTTTTTTTGCTTGATTGTTATATGTGACTCACTATCTTTTTCGTATATTGTTAATCTAAGGAAATTAGCGTTTACTTTTCCCTGCTCGAAAGCTTTAAAATTCACACTCCGAATGCAGAAAGTACATTTGGCTCCACTCGCAGCAATACTAAGAGCAATACCCACTGCTCGTTTACTGGATTCTTTTTTCAAAAACCCTTTAAATTCCATTTCCGTTGCCAGTCTGCAGCCATCCCCCGTCCCCCGTCCCCCGTCCCCCGGGCCTCGGGAGATTCACTAAAACGTCGCTCTCATTTCGCGTTGCTGAAATCATATTCTGGTAAATTCGTTATGTCCGCGCCTTATCGCGCTGACCTGGCACGCGGCGGGATAGCGTGGATACGCCCTTGCAATTGTGATTGTGGGGTTTAGTGTGAGATGGAGAAAAGGGATCGGTGTAAATGTTAACGTTATCTTTATCTTCAAATATCGTTAATCATTGCACTGCACGTTAACTCGTTTATTGCGCGTTGCACCAATCTATTAGTCGTATTTATGGCGAATAGAGATATATTGACGTTTATCTACGTTGATAACGAACCTATGTAGCGGCAGCTGGTAGAAAACTATACCTGTTTCTTTATTTTAATGGTGTGTCTGTGATTAATAATATTAGGTATGTATATATTGTACCTACGTGTAAAGTATATGCTTACTCTGAGATAAAAAGAAGTATATCTTACTTCCATATCCACATTATTCCGTCTCAAAGTTCGCTGTGAAAGCAATACTGTATTGAGTTTTTAGCTCCGTCACATCGCATGGGGCAGGCGGGTTACTCTATACTGACGAAAAACGAACGAACGAGAGCTGTCGTGCAAGCGGCACGTTTAACACAACGAGATAGAGTCGTGGCTCGCGCAGCAGCGCTCCGGAAGTTTGTTTTTCGTATGTAGAGTGACCCCCAGCAGGCGTCGCGGGTGATAGTGCCAAAGATTGGGTCAGGACATTTCACTTACTCACCCATTTACTTCGCAAATACAATTTTCTATAGCCATTTAGTTTTGTGACGTCCAATTTTTATTTTGTCAGGAGACACTCAGACGTGCTTATTAGCTGATGCAGAGGATATGTTTTTAAATACAACTTAGGTATTGTACTGTATACTTTTATAGATATTTTATCTAATAATTTTTGAGGTACACTATTATTTTGTGAAAACTCACAAGATTAGAATTATATATGTAGGTAGATGTTTTGAGAGAAGACCTAATGATAAAATATGACATACACTCCCGGGCAATGAAAAAGTTCCACAGAGAAAATCACCAAATTACTCCTAAACGAAAAAGGCTAGCTTAATGACTCCTTCTGCAACATTGAAGTACATTTAATAGAGCATCAGGATATTACCAACTAAAAACGGTAATAGTTTGTTAAATTTTTTAATGAAACCTTTGAAAAATTTTTGTTTGTTTGGTATCGGTATTTAGTCAGTGGAACTATTTCATTGCCCGTGAGTGTATTTTCAAAGATGTAATTAAAAATTGATATAAAATATTACCGTTTTTAGTTGTTAATATTCTGATGCTCTGTTAAATGTACTTCAATGTTGCAGAAGACGCCATAAAGCTAGCTTTTCCGTATAGAAGTAAATTGGGTCTTTTCTCAGTGGAACCTTTTCATTGCCCGTGAGTGTATTACAAAAAATTGTTTCTAAAGTTGCTGCTCAATACTTAATTTTAAAACTCAAACGAATTCAAAATAACTGCAGCATTCAACGCTAACTCGGTGATACTCTATACTTCGTAGAAACCAATCGACATCAACATTCTCACAGGAAAAATTGAACAAAAACCACACTCGAGCCTCAATAAAGAACACATGACGAAAAATTTACAGAAAAACAATGAAATTACTTAAAAACCCAGTGATGCGATAGCTTTAATTATATTAAAAGATTTTTTATTAGCGAACGTATTTTGACTCGCATTTTTGATCTCGAGTCAAGTGGATATCGCGTTGCGTTCAACAAGGGTGAAAGCGGAATTCGAAAATTGAAATGGCCTTTGAGAATAGGCACCTATGGGGAGAGGCACTTGATAATACTGTCAAGTGGTCGATTCTGAAATATATCGCATGCAAGATGTGTGGTTTAATTTGGTGGGAATGACCATTGGTGGTGCGAAGGGT